>NC_139642.1:43459923-44039923 GCF_964638095.1 Poromitra crassiceps
CATGCTCGGTAGGCGTGGCATGTTTTTCCAGTAGCTGTTTGTGTACGTGTGTGTGTGTGTGTGTGTGTGTGTGTCAACATTGTAGTTAAGCCCAAGATCTGAGAAAGTTAAAGACTTTCTAGGGTAGGAGGGCGAGTCGAGACCAGAGTGTTGGTAAAGCCATCACAGTGAGGCCTCAAAACCAGTTTCTCTTTGAATATTTCAAACAACAAACAAGCAGAGACCACCTTGTGATGGGATCACACCAGCCGCCACCTAAAACCAATGTGGGCCAGGGGCGTAAAGCGGGGGTGCAATGTGGGCCAGGGGCGTAAAGCGGGGGTGCAATGTGGGCCAGGGGCGTAAAGCGGGGGTGCAATGTGGGCCAGGGGCGTAAAGCGGGGGTGCAATGTGGGCCAGGGGCGTAAAGCGGGGGTGCAATGTGGGCCAGGGGCGTAAAACGGGGGTGCAATGTGGGCCAGGGGCGTAAAGCGGGGGTGCAATGTGGGCCAGGGGTGTAAAGCGGGGGTGCAATGTGGGCCAGGGGCGTAAAACAGGGGTGCAATGTGGGCCAGGGGCGTAAAGCGGGGGTGCAATGTGGGCCAGGGGCGTAAAGCGGGGGTGCAATGTTGGACGGATCCCCTTGCTCGGATCACACCCATCTTCGACAGACAGCCAGACATATAAACACCTGCAAAGTACTCAAAATGGATTGTGTTGTAGTTCCCGCTACAATAGCTGTGTCCAGGAGCACATTTTGCCTTGATGACATGCACAGACTCACAAGGTGAAAACAATACCAGTGTCACAGTTGCGGCTGGTAATGTATTTATTAAGCATTTTATTAACTGTACATTTGATCATATTGTATTTGCTACATGACAGAAGGCATTGTAGGGAGACGTTTGTCAGATCTAATCATATGACTTAGAGGACGTGATTGACGGTGACGATGACACACGGTTGCAAACTCGAGCGATCTTGAAATAAATGTCGGAATCAAGGTGCTGTCAAGTCCAAGACGAGAACCAAGACCCTTAAAATGTGGTGTGATGAGTACTTCAACACTAAGTGTGTGTGTGTGTGTGCGTGACGGACTGCGTGTGTGTGCGTGTGTGTGTGAGATGTGGCAGGCTATTAGGTCAGTGGCATTGACTGTCCAATCTGTGATGTCTTGAGGTCCATCATCCTCCTATCCGGGGAATCACGGGCGATGAGAGAGGGATCACAGACGAGACAAATCACTTCTTCTATGCCTGGCCTTCCCCCTCAAGCCCTGTGTGTGTGTGTGTGTGTGTGTGTGTGCGTGTGTGTGTGTGTGTGTGTGTGTGTGTGTGTGTGTGTGTGTGTGTGTGTGTGTGTGTGTGTGTGTGTGTGTGTGTGTGTGTGCGTGCGTGCGTGCGTGCATCACTAACTCCTGCTGTCTGCTGCCCCTGGTGGTTCTGCCCTCTGTCCAACGCATAGACTATACAAATATGCACGTAGCCATAGTTGATGTGGTCTCCCGATCCTCGCCATCTTGGTTGTTGTTGTTGTTGGTGGTGTTTTGTTGTTATTGTTTTTAGCCATAATCGACCATATTTGGACAAGAGGGTCTGCAGTGCCGCCTGCTACTGGTCCGTGATCCGAGAGCTGCGCGATCATTGGACAGGCGACCTGTCAATCATGCCCCGAGCATAGTCTGTTTGATCATCTATTTGACTCTAAATGGGACCACAATTTACAAAATGAACATCATGCAGTAAATTGAAGAAGACTTGAAACTAGTGATTGAGACCATAAACTGATTAGGAAAGAGTTTACTGAGGTAATAATAATAAATCAAGTGAGAAGTCAAGTCATTTTCCCATTAACTTTTATACAATAGGACTTCTCTTTGCAGCCGTAGGTGCCGTGCAGACAGGACGTGTGTATTTGAGCTGCCAGCGCCTTTCTGCAATTCATTCTCTGGTCAGGACGCACTAGGAGTGCTCCTCCTTCAAGGACCACACCTGGTGTTTAAGCGCTCTTGGCGGGTAGTGTTTTTAGCGGAGCGCTCTGGGCGTCTCAAGTTCAACTCCTCACTACCTGCCAGGGGGATCTTCAACCTCCGCTGCTGCCAGAATTGCCAATAATCTGGCTTTCATGTTTACAGTGCGAACAATCAACAACATCTAACAGATGAAACTAGCTGGCTACCGTCCCTGTGATCGTTGCGTCCTGAACTGTAGGCTACTGCACGCGACTGCAGGGAAAAACAAAACAAAGCACACAAAAAACGCTGTGTGCGCTGTGTTTTGTGCGCATTGGAAGCGCTCTCGACATGTTTTCCAAAGCTTTCTTATGTGAAATACATACGTCCAGTGTGCACGGCACCATAGACTGTATAAACCTTAAAGGGCCCATATTTAGTTAATATAATGTATTATTATTTTATTGTTGGCCTCCAGTAGAGTAACTTATTGCATCATTCATAGTTGAAAAAACTCAGTTTATCTTGTACTGGCTCTCACTGCCCCCTTCAGTTCAGCCTCTGTATGAAACGCTCTGTTTTAGGTCCTGTGCTTGAACCCCCACCCTCCGGAAAATACTCCAGGAGGTCAGCGCGAGGAGTTTTTGTGGCCACCCGCCGAAGGAAATGTCCCGGCACAGCCCGGGCCGAGCGGAGCTAGGGGATAGATAGCTAGGGGGATGTTGATATATCAATTGATAGCCTTGCTTGTTATGCCCAAGTCACGTTTGTCATCGATGGTCAGATTCGTTTTGACAATCCCTTGCTCGTTTATATAATTGTTTTACAGCTCCAAGCGACAACACAACAGCTAATGTAGCTAGTTAGCTAACTTCCCAAATGCTTGTGACTGACTATAGTGTGCCTCTCCTAGCAAAGGCTACACGGACCAAACGAAAATGAGGACTTGGAGAAGTCAGCAAGTTGGACTAACATTACAAGTTCTGAAAATGTGTGCCTTCATCATTCATCGGTTGTTCATGTCTATGAAAGGCAGCTGTGCTGCTAGGCTAATAGCAAGTGCTAACGTTACCCAGCCGGTGGTAAGTAACGTTAGCGCTTCCTAGCTGCTAGGTACAACCGATGCTGGAATGAGACACATATTTTCAGAACTTACCACTTCAGTCCTACATCCTGGCTCACTTCCAAGTGGTCTCCTTGTTTTGTGTGAAAGTGAAAGGCAGATACGGCCGAGACGAGTGGAAATTAGCAGCGCTACTGTCGTGTCGGTCAGCAGTGTACTGGAGAAATGTCAACACAGGGAAGGGTGGGGGCTAGAGGGCGTGCGCACTTTGCGTGCCGGCCGGCCGCAACGCTTTGTTGCCAGGGTAACAAGTCCTACCTGACGTCATCAAAACTATGGTTCTCGCACAAAATCGGCATAAATCCATGTCATCTCGTCTACGAGAGTTCATGGGCGGGAGGGGGGGTTCATGGGGGTAACATTAAAACACTTTCACATATTTATTTGAAGCTTAGCCCATGTTTAATATGACCATCCAAGATTGTAACAACATATATGATACAAAGCCAGGAGGGAACACAAGCTTCACCCAGGCCTGTCCTGCCTCTGGGACCCAATCAGGACATCATCTCTCTCTCTCTCTCTCTCTCTCTCTGTGTGTGTGTGTGTGTGTGTGTGTGTGTGTGTGTGTGTGTGTGTGTGTGTGTGTGTGTGTTGCCTGCATTCTGCATTAGGGCTGCAACTAACCATTATTTGCATTGCCAATTAATCTGTGTCTTATTTTCTTCATTAATCTGTCAAGCTGCTCCGGCCACCAAACATCCACAGTGCAGGAACAGGCCTTCAGAGGGCGCTGTGCCTTGGAATGACTGCCATTCTCCCTATTAGAAGCCACTGTACCATCAAAATGATTAAAAAGCTGTTACATTAAGGTAAAAAGGTTACATAAAGAGGCTTCAATAGTTGACAACTAAACAGTTAATCGTTGCAGCTCTGGATTGCAAGAGTGAGTGAGTGAGTGTGTATGGCTGCTAGTGTCGCTGGGATTGTGTGTGTGTGTGTGTGTGTGTGTGTGTGTGTGTGTGTGTGTGTGTGTGTGTGTGCATTTATGCTTGTTTGCATGGGTGCACATGAGTGTGTGAGTGAGTGAGTGAGTGAGAGAGAGTGTGTGTGCATATGCGTGTGGTGGGCACCACTTGCTTGTGTGGCTGTGTGCGTGTGTGTGTGCAGATTCAGCGCTGGCGGCCTCCGCTGCTCATCACACGCTACAGCCAACTGCTGATTGCACCGGGTTTGTTTTGGTCCCTGCTCTGCTCTGAGCTTATCGTCAGCCTGGGAGCTGCACAGTATTAGACTGAGACACACAGTCACTGCAGTCTCCCTCTCCTGCTGCTCTCCTCAGCTCAGCGAGGGGCCCGCGGACCCGGGTGGCGGCCCGGGGATCCGGGTGGCGGCCCGGGGACCCGGGTGGCGGCCCGGGGACCCGGGTGGCGGGGCGAGGCCCCGGGTGGCGGCCGGCAGCAGACGCTGGACAGCTTTAGAGTCCCAACAGTCCTCACTCAGTCCCTCTCTCTCCGGGGACCAGGTCCTGTTTACTCAGTCTGATCACATTATGACAATCAAGTGTGGATGATATTCCTGCAGAGTCACCACAGCTGGCACGCTGATTCATTAGAGATCTCCACTGCTGTGAGACCGCTGGCGTCGGGCGCGGCGGCGCAGCGGGCCGTGACCCGCTCTTGTCTCAATGAAGAAGCGATTAGCTGGCTGATGCTAGCAGCCCACCCAAGGCATTGGCGATCCCGTGACGGCTAATTACGCAGCAGTTTTTGTACCGTCATCGTCCGCAGTGTTCAGTGGCGTCCGGCGAAGGACAGCCAGACTGGGTGTGCCTGCTTCCTGCTTCCTGCTTGCAGAAAGAGGAACTGCAGGGTTCAGTGAACTGAGCGGGATTTGTGACGACAGGAAGGACGTAGCCCAACGGGGGGGGAGAGATAGTAGATTTCCTCTCTCGCCCAAAGGGTGGGGAGGTAAACACACACGGGACATTCGGATGGAAAAACCACACAAATATTAGTTGAAGAAAATACTGTTTTTGTATCTCGCCTCGTCACACATACTATCTCTACTCATTAAATGGAATTGCCTGTGTGTGTGGGTCTCTGAGTTGATGCTGTATCTCGTCACACATACTATCTCTACACATTAATGACATTGCCTGTGTGTGTGGGTCTCTGAATTGATGCTGTATCTCGTCACACATACTATCTCTACACATTAATGACATTGGCTGTATGTGTGGGTCTCGTTGATGATGTATCTCGTCACACATACTATCTCTACACATTAAATGGCATTGCCTGTATGGGTCTCTGAGTTGATGTGAGATGTCTCGTGGATCAGGACTCATCAGTGTTTACCATCAGGAGTAAATGATCCACTGCTTGTGGCCAGACTTTTGTCCCGGGAGGCCTAGAGAAGCAAAGCTCTGCCCTAAACTAGGAATGTCCTGCTTTGTGAGGCATGACGGACTGGATCTCTCTCTCTCTCTCTCTCTCTCTCTCTCTCTCTCTCTCTCTCTCTCTCTCTCTCTCTCTCTCTCTCTCTCTCTCTCTCTCTCTCTCTCTCTCAGTGTGCAGTACAAACGAGCAAAACCTTGCGCATGAATCCAATCAAACCTCTAGTCGTCTGTCTAAACGTCAAGCTAACGAAACACTCCAGAGCTGCAGGCAGGAGCTGCATTCAATTTCTTTCTGTCTGATCCTCTCTGCTCTCTCTCTCTCTCTCTCTCTCTGTTCTCTCTCTGCTCTCTCTCTCTGTTCTCTCTCTCTCTGTTCTCTCTCTGCTCTCTCTCTCTGTTCTCTCTCTCTCTCTCTGCTCTCTCTCTCTGTTCTCTCTCTCTCTCTCTGCTCTCTCTCTCTCTCTCTGTTCTCTCTCTGCTCTCTCTCTCTCTCTGCTCTCTCTCTCTCTCTCTCTCTGTTCTCTCTCTGCTCTCTCTCTCTGCTCTCTCTCAGCACTGCAGTGAGTGGCGTTAGTTGCCAAGTGTTGACAGGCCGTTCTGATGCCGATCCATTGCCTCTATTACAGTTATCCGCCGCAGTACAGCCATGAACTGGACCCGCTTATCAAACAAGTTCACTCTAGCCGCCAGCCGGTGTCAGGCCTCTGTGTCTGACTCATAAGGGCGTTTATGAGTCAAAGCGAGGGGGGCAGACCGCGTCTCAAGTCTGACTGCAAGCCAGAGTGCTTCCATCTTTTATGGCTTTGTAATGATGCATTAACCCCCATTTCTCTCTCTCTCTCCTCTCCTGTCCTCTCCAGGCGCTGGCAGCCAACGCGGGCACAGGGTTTGCCGTGGCCGAGCCGCAGGTGGCCATGTTCTGCGAAAAGCTCAACATGCATGTGAACATCCAGACGGGCCGCTGGGAACCCGACCCGTCCGGAACCAAGAGCTGCGTAGGAACCAAAGAGGGAGTGCTGCAGTACTGCCAAGAGGTGAATCACCGTGACACAAACAAAAATACAATGCTTTCCAGGAAAGTGTTAAAGTATGATGTGATGTAAATATATGAGCAAAGTAATTTTTGGGGACATTTAAATAGGCGTTATGGTATAGGGATTTGTGGTGTTTGGAAGTCATTTTTCATTCAATTGTGATTTGAATGAGCAACTGCTATTGGAGAGGCTGTTGCTTCCAAGCCGTTTTATTTACAGTGGCGGTGTTACAGTTAGCAGACCTTGCGACTCGCTGTCTCTCTATAATTAAGGCCGCGTTCCTCCGTGATACAGATATACACAATCTTATTTACTTGTTCCTCCTACCGTATCTCCTGACATTAGGAGGCTGCTGATTTTACTGTCATGGTTGATTATGCAGATTTGGAAAATAGATAAATAAAAGCAGGGATGTATATTTTTAAGATGCTTTTCCCCATGAACTTCAACTGCATTTATTGATGACATTTTGTTGGCATTTGTGGAAAGTGTAAATTGTGTGCTCTTTCATGGTTGAGCAGATGGCAACTAGAGATGACAAACCATGGATTAAGGGCTCTATTGAAGCTCTGCTTATCTCACCTTCTCTCTGTCTCAGCTCACACACAAACACCAAACACACACACACACACACACACACACACACAAACACCAAACACACACACGCACAAACACCAAACACGCACACAAACACCAAACACACACACACACACACACCAAACACACACACACAAACATCAAACACACACACCTCTCTGACTGTATTTTCTCTCTCCCCCTCCCTTCACGTCCTCCCACAGATGTATCCCGAACTGCAAATCACAAACGTGGTGGAAGCCAACCAGCCAATCAGGATTGAGAACTGGTGCAAGAGGGACAAGAAGGTGTGCAAAGGCCACGCCCACATTGTGGTGCCTTACAAATGTTTAGGTAAGCCCCGTACGCCGACGGCTCGTTTCAAGGGCTGGGGAAACCATTTAGGGGACTGTAATGCCTCTTCATATCAGGTGATCCCCATTGTCCTCCCTGGTCTAAACTAGCCCTCCGCTCGGCATAGAGAAAGGAGGGATTATGATACAGCTAAGCCATAGGCAGAGGTGACACGGAGCAATATTGGAGTCCGTTTCAGTTGACTAATCCTGGCCTTGAGCTGCAGATGGAGCGGATCCAGGCTGGATGGGAGCTAGCTAATGTCTCTCAGAGAATGGATGGCCTAGGGGGGGGGAGAAGCTATTATTGTTGGGGAGGCTTGTTGAGCAATAAAACACAATCTTATTTCCCCTCTCAGACAGTGGCCATAAACTCCCACAGACACCCAGGGTCAGAGAGAGAGAGAGGGGGGTCTGTGAGGAGGCCTGCAGCGTTATTACTGCCTGTTTCTCCACTCGCCTGTGCTTGTGCTGTCATACACACAGCCCTTTGTCCCACAGCCTCACTGTAATCAGCACTGGCACCATGGTTCTATTCTTCTTTATTAAATGTCAGAGAGAGCCTCTAACTTGTAACATGTCTCTGTGCCCCTCCACTTACAAGAAGACACTCTGCTGCAGCTGCCTTTGAGTCTCGGGGTTGAAATAGAGTTCCGAAAACGAGGATTCTCTTCCCTTGACCGGCTATCTCAGGAAGGAGAAGCCATCATCCTTCCTCTGTGCTGGAAACTCTTCCTCTGTTCCAGAGCCTCTTGCTGATTGAGTTGTGCCACTGCCCGGGCTGAAAAGGCCTTTAGCGGTAGCATTGGACTGTCAAGTGGGCTACAATTCAAGAGCATTTTTAGCAAATGGAGAGAGGAGCCTTTTTGGAAATGCATGAGACAGCAAACATCACAGCTGGAGTGGCCACTCAGTGACTGAGGAATATCGATGAGAGATGTGCAGGTAGAATCTATCTGATTCAAAATTCCACCACTTCCAATCCTCTCATCTGACAGCCTAAGACCGCTCTGTGGGTGTCAGAGCCATAGAGATATAATATAAGACTTGTGTCATCTCCATTCACTCCAATGGACCAGCTTTTACTTTTCAGGATGAGGTTCGGCGCGCTTCCACCCAAACAGTCCAGCAGGCTGGTCCGGTGCTCTCAGAACGAGGGCAATCTTTGAGGAGAGACTTCAGATAGCTTGTCCAAAGTATGGCACTGGAGCACACGGATCAAGTGTAGAATAAACTTTTATTGAGTAACATTTTGACGCCAAGTGCGTCTTCATCAGAGTCAAGACTGAGTGATGAAGACGCACTTGGCGTTGAAACGTTAGTCAATAAAAGTTTATTATACACTTTTATTATACAGTTTTTACCTAACAATAGTTCCCGGAAGTAAGGTTCTGGACTAAGCAGCACTCTAGAGTTGCTGCAGAATGGACCATTTGTGATGTACTTTGAAAGAGTAAGACGTTTAAAGAATCAAATTGTATATTATCAGCATTATTTTATGCATTCAAACATACTTCCTGGAACTATTCCCCGCACACTATAGCTACAGTATGTGAGTAAGTCATGTGACTATCAAGTATTTTGGACTTTCGTTGGCACCACTCTCTCTTTAAATCACTCTGGCTTATGCATGATTTGATTTGATTCGACAATAGAAAAAGCAATAATACAAAATACATCACAGCTTTAAAAATGGACAAGGATGGCACAATAAAGTCTCAGACTTATTTCCATTGTGGTCCTTGATCTTATGGCAGCGAAGATGGCGAAAGTCTGATGGCCAGGCAGTCTCAAACAAAAAAAACTGGTATCTTCAATCACATTACAGCTGAGTGAAGAGCAAAAGTAGGAAAGCAAGAAAAGCATGTTCGCCTCAAAGTTAGTCTGTCTCACCTTAGCCGCCTCCCACTGGCCAGCCACTACCTCCATCAATAACCAAGATCTCTCATTCTGATTCAGCAACAGTACTGTGACATTTGTGACATTTAATTAAAAAAAATCCCATTCCCTCTTCACGCATAGTTAAATAGGCCTTTTGCCTATTCTTGCACATTTTTGCCGTCATTGTTAAAGGTCCTCTATGCCTGTTCACTCCTTGCCCATCAAATGACAAGTTCTCCTCTGCTGTTCTGCTGGGTTGCAAATGAGGTGTTTGAACAGGCGAGACAGATGGAGAAGGAGAGATAAACAGAACGTGTTGGCAAGGAGGCCATTGAGACGCTCTGTGGCTAATTATGTAATGGAGCATGTTCGGGGCTTAATTGGAGGCCTCTGATCATATGCTACACGCCACAGCGTGCCACAGCCACCTCCCCTCACCCCTCGCCCCCTCATTGTCACGCTCCCCTTTCATATGAAGTGCAATTGACAAACGACAAGTGCCACTGAATTATTCAGTATTTGTGGTGTTGGCAGAATGTTGGATGGGACATGTGAGGTATCTGCCTTACATACATACAGTAATTACAGCAGAATCAAAAGGTATCTGCCTTATATATGTACAGTAATTACAGTAGAATCAAAAGATATCTGCCTTATATATGTACAGTAATTACAGCAGAATCAAAAGGTATCTGCCTTATATATGTACAGTAATTACAGCAGAATCAAAAGGTATCTGCCTTATATATGTACAGTAATTACAGTAGAATCAAAAGGTATCTGCCTTATATACGTACAGTAATTACAGCAGAATCAAAAGGTATCTGCCTTATATATGTACAGTAATTACAGTAGAATCAAAAGCTATCTGCCTTATATATGTACAGTAATTACAGCAGAATCAAAAGCTATCTAATAATAATAAATAATGGCTTTAATTTATATAGCACACTTTAAAATGTAAAACAAATCTCAAGGTGCTTTACAGTAGCTAAAAGACAAAATAAAAACAAGCTAAAAACAGCTAAAAGCTCAGAGCTAGTAAAAAGCAGAGCGGAACAGGTGGGTTTTAAGGTTCGTTTTAAAAACAGCGAGGGATTCAGATGCCCGAACAGTTTCTGGGAGCTGGTTCCACAGGCGTGGCCCCAGAGTGGAGAAGGCTCGGTCACCCATCGTTGCCAGCTTGGTGCGGGGGACAACAAGCAGGTTGAGGGTGTCGGATCTGAGTGACCGGGAGGGGGGCTTGGGGGGAAGGAGTTCCTGAAGGTAGGTGGGACCAGTGTGGTTGACTGCCTTGTAGACCAGGAGGAGGAGTTTAAAGGTGATGCGTTGGTTGATGGGGAGCAAGTGGAGTGAGTGGAGGACAGGGGTGATGTGTTCTGACTTCCGGGTTCGGGGCGGCACAGTTCTGAACAAATTGCAGTCTCTGGATGGATTTGGTGGGGAGGCCTGCAAGCAGGGAGTTGCAGTAGTCAATGCGGGAGGAGACGAATGCGTGGACCAGTTTTTCTGCGGCGGCTTGGGGTAGGAGTGGTCTGAGCTTTGAGATGTTCCGGAGATGGTAGAATGAGGTTTGGCAGATGGATTTGATGTGGGCGTCAAATGACAGTGTTTGGTCAAGTTTGACACCCAGGCTGGTGACCAGTGAGGAGAGGGGGATGGAGTGTCCGTCGATGGTGATGTGGGTGATGCCGGCCTGTTTTGTTTGGTGAGGTGTACCGATGAGGATGGCTTCTGTTTTACTCCCGTTGAGCTGGAGGGAGCTGTTGCTCATCCAGTGGCGGATGTCATTGAGGCATTTGGTGGCCCGGGCTTGAGTCAGATGGATGTCAGGGGAGGTTTGAAAGTAGATTTGGGTGTCATCGGCGTAGCAGTGGAAGTTGATGTTGTGGCTCTTCAGTATCTTCCCCAGGGGGAGCATGTACACCAGGAAGAGCAGGGGACCCAGGACTGATCCCTGTGGGACACCAGAGGTGACACTCCTGATGCTGGAGATGAAACTGCCCAGAGCGACATACACCAGTCTTCCTGAGAGAAAGGAGAGGAAGACGTCAAGGGCAGTGCCTGTGACTCCCACCTCCCTGAGACGCTGAGACAGGATGTCATGGTCGACCGTATCAAACGCGGCGCTCAAGTCCAGGAGGATCAGCAGGCTGGGGGAGCCGGAGTCTGCCGCCATGAGCAGGTCATTCACGACTCTCACCAGGGCTGTCTCAGTGCTGTGTGATGGTCTGAAGCCGAACTGGAAGGTCTCGTAGAGCTGATGGGATTGGAGGTGGTCGTGCAGCTGGACGGCAACAACTTTTTCCAGAACCGTGGCAAGGAAGGGCAGGTTGGAAATTGGTCTGTAGTTGGAGAGCACCTCCGGGTCGAGGTTGTGCTTTTTAAGCACCGGTCTGATGGCTGCTATCTTGAGGGAAGGGGGGACTTCGCCAGTGGTCAGGGACCTGTTTATTATGTAGGTCATGGTGGGAGCGATGGCTGGGAGGCACAGTTTTAAAAGTGGAGTGGGGATAGGATCCAGGGAGCTGCTGGAAGAGTTCATCTTGAGAATGGTGGCCGATAGCTCATCACTCGTCACCTCTGCAAAGGAATCCAGTGTTTGGCTGTTATAGGAGGGGGGGGGGGGGGGGGGGCAGGGTGAGTGGGGGTGATGTTGTCCCTGATTCCTTCAATCTTTGTTTTGAAGAAGTCCATGAATCGGTTGCAGTCATCGACAGACGGGTCAGCCGCAGAGGAGGCCCTGGGCTTAAGCATCCGATTGATGGTGGAGAACAGGTGCTTGGGGTTGGTATGGCCAGAGTCAATGATGGTGGTGTAATATGACATCCTGGCAGCCCTCAGTGCGGCGGAGTAGGCTTTCTGGTGTTCTCTCAGGGATAGTTGGTGGACGGTCAGACCGGTTTGTCTGAAACGGCGTTCAATTGAAGCGGCCCTCTGATTTCTGGGCTCTCAATTCATCAGTGTACCAGGGGGCGGAGCGACAAAACGACACTGCCCGGGTTTTCAGAGGTGCAAACCTGTCTAAACCATCGTGGAGAGTACTGTTGTAGTGGTGTACTTACTCTTCCAATGAGAGGGCAGGGTCAGGCTCAGACAGGTTGGAGGAGATCTGCCTTATATATCTACAGTAATTACAGCAGAATCAAAAGGTATCTGCCTTATATACAGTATGTACAGTAATTACAGTAGAATCAAAAGGTATCTGCCTTATATACGTACGGTAAAGACAGTAGAATCAAAAGGTATCTGCCTTATATATGTACAGTAATTACAGCAGAATCAAAAGGTATCTGCCTTATATATGTACAGTAATTGCAGCAGAATCAAAAGCTATCTGCCTTATATATGTACAGTAATTACAGCAGAATCAAAAGCTATCTGCCTTATATATGTACAGTAATTACAGCAGAATCAAAGGGTATCTGCCTTATATACAGTATGTACAGTAATTACAGTAGAATCAAAAGGTATCTGCCATATATACGTACTGCAATTACAGCAGAATCAAAAGGTATCTGCCTTACAGTATATACATACTGCAATTACAGCAGAATCAAAAGGTATCTGCCTTACAGTATATACGTACTGCAATTACAGCAGAATCAAAAGGTATCTGCCTTATATACGTACGGTAATGACAGTAGAATCAAAAGCAAATGAAACAGAGCAAAGGGAGGTGAGCCGTAGCGCGGGGAATATGATTAAAAAGGCCAGACCTGCGTCCATGTCAAGTTAATAGGTTTATGAATAATACAAGTGCAAAGAAAGGGGCTTAGTGAAAGAGAGAGAGACTGATATGGTTCTACCATATCCCATCTCTCAGGGCCCATGCAGAGGCTCAGTCACAAAGCCACAATCCCTCCATGTTCCTGTCCCCAACAATGCTCTGCAGATGAATGTGACATTTGTTCCATGGCACTGTAATCCTTGCAGCAGAGTCTAGCAGACTACTGCTGAAAAATCATTTCTCATGTTTAATGTTGAGAATTTCGTTCACTCAATCATATAAATAATATTAACTTGCAACCTATGTGATGACAACCTATACGTTCACACAGTAAGCGTTAGGTGGAAAGTGTGAAGACCCTAATAGGGCTGGGCGATATGACTTCAAATGTGTATCACTATTATTTCACAAACTTTTACCTCGATCACGATTAACGAACGATTATTTACTTTATACCCCTTTTTTTAACACCGCCCTCATAGTTCCCTCACAAGGTCTGTACTGTAGAGGAGGCATGTAACTAAACACGATGTAGTATATTTGTAAGGGGACAGTTCATGAACGCACGCATTGGGGAAAGTATTAACCGGATTAACATTCATTAATTGGATTAATGAATTAATTGGATTCATTTACATGAGCAAGTTTAAGTCAGTTAGAGGTTCTGAATGTCTGTTTTGATACATTTTCAGTTAATTGCCTAGCCCTAGAACACCCTGCTTAAGTTCTCTGCTTAAAGCCCCCCAGTTAAGTTGATAATGGATGCAAATCAAGGCTTGTAATTAGGGGGTCAAACCTCTGTCAATACTGGCAACACAGTCACAACAACATTTTGTAACATGATGCACACCATTTTCAAGTGTTCATCATGTGGAACGGTCAAGGTTGAGCAACTCGGCTGAAATGATAAAATACAATCCGATTGCAATCTGATGGCAGAAAACGCGTGTTAATGCCAGGTGTAAATGGCCTCAAACAATTTGGTTATGGTTGGGGTAAGGTTTTGGCTAAAAATGCAAACTTCACTCAGTATAAAAGTTCTCACATGAGTTGGGAGTTGAACCAGGGAGTTGAGACCAGATGTATCATCATCATGTTATATTCGATTTATATTGGATTGGATTGTCACTCTTGTTGCGCCGAGTGTGTTATTTACATTTTAAGACATTGTGCTGATTTCACAAAATGTCATGAGGCCAGGCTTTCTCTGGAAAAGCCCTCGACACCCAACAGCCCTAATGTGGACATGCAGCTAGATGGTGCTCAGTTGAATAATTGACCAGCGAGCAGTATATGATTGGTGTAACATGTACGGTATATCCTCACCTTCACACACCCAACAGCCAGGCTAGGTGGCTACAGAACTGGTGTCTGATAGACGTGAGGGTAAAGGAACTGCGTATGAATAGACTAGGAGGAGAGGAGGTCACAGAGAAAGAGGAGTGTATGTACTCTCTCTCTCTCTCTCTCTCTCACACACACATACACACACACACACACACAGCTATACACACAGCGCTGCAGTGCTTGCGAGGCACAGCTGCTCTCCAAACACCGTCATCCATCACCCATTGCAGTGTGACTGTGCACGCCGTCTGCTCACAACCAAACCAACCTGTGTGAGAGAGAGAGAGAGAGAGAGAGAGAGAGAGAGAGAGAGAGAGAGAGAGAGAGAGAGAGAGAGAGAGAGAGAGAGAGAGAGAGAGAGAGAGAGAGAGAGAGAGAGAGAGAGAGAGAGAGAGAGAGAGAGAGAGAGAGAGAGAGAGAGAGAGAGAGAGAGAGCTAGGGAACCAAAGCCCCAGTAGAGCATCCAGTGGAGGATGTGGAGGAACTAGGGGTTACTAGGGGTCAGAGACAGACTATGATGCTTTTCCCTGAGCTCTCTCTCTCTGTCTCTCTCCCTCTGTCTCTCTGTTTCTCTCTCCTTCCCTTTCCCTCTCTCTGTCTCTCTCTCTCCTTCCCTCTCTCATTCCCTCTCTCTGTCTCTCTCCCTCTGTCTCTCTCTCCCTCTCTCTCTGTCTCTCTCTCCTTCCCTCTCTCTGTCTCTCTCCCTCTGTCTCTCTCGGTCTCTCTCTCCTTCCCTCTCTCTGTCTCTCCCTCTTTCTTTCTCTCTCTCTCTCTGTCTCTCTCTGTCTCTCTCTCTCGGCCTTAAGAGAAGGAGAGGTTGGAGGCAGGGAGGATGAGGTGGTTGGAGGGATGGGGGGGTGTTGCCGTGCCTCCTGGGCGGAGATGAGAAGCAGCTGCCGCGTCGTCCTCTGCTATTTCCAGCTCACTCCTCTTCCTCTCCTCTTCCTCTCCTCTGCTACCCTCTCATTTTCCAAAACACTGCTTTCTCACCCGCTCCCTGCCTGCCTGCCTGCCTGTCTGTCTGCTTGCCTGCCTGTCTGCCTGCCTTTATATGAAGCGCCTCAGGCCAGCGGGCTCGTGGCTAACCACTAAATGAGTGGTTATAGGCCACCTCTATATGAAACCTCTAGACCCGCATTGTGTGCTTTCGGTCTGCCCTTCCCTTAGCCGAGTCGGATCTCAGCTTTGGACTCTCTCCTCTCTCTTTGTCCCTTTCTCTCTGCGCCGGGCTCTCCATCTGTCTCCGATGGCAGCGTCTCTACCTGTACCTGAACAGCTCGCCACTCTACCAGGCCATCAACAACTGCCCCCCTGTCCCACTGAATGTTTCTTATGACCCCTGCACCATATGCTTGCCTCTGCCTGCTTTTCAACCCGAGACATCTCATGGCAATTCGCAAGGCGTCTTTGTCTTTTATATTTCCCACATGAGCTTTCTGTCGGTTCGTCTGATGAATAAAACATCTCACAATTGAATTCATCAAGCAAAATGGTGTATTTCACTCCCAGGAAGAGTGTTGGCTGCATTAAAAGGGTGACACTGTGAAACCTGATTTTCTCCTGCTGCCCTTTTGATTGCTAGTGCTGGTGTGTGTAAAAGAGATGAGTCCCTCTTGGCTCCACGTGCATGGCCAGATGTTGAAGTGTCAAATGGCCTTTCTGTTATGCCCCCAATGAAATGCAAAGGACCGGACTACTAATCAATGATTAAATTATGCCTTTTTTCCACTCTGCTATTCCATTTTTTTGGTCCCAGTGAGCGCTTTATAGTTCAGATTTCCTAATCTCATGGACAGCGTGGAAAAGTCATGGAATTTCCAAATTCCAGGCCTGGAAAAGTGATAGAATTATCCTTATTATCCTTGCAAGTTTTGGAAAATTAATGGGATTTTGTTGTGTGTGATGAGATTAATTATTACAGTAATCTTCCGTGGATAACCACATGCATGTAATGTAACATAACAGCACATTTATTTTCTGTCGCTGATGACGTAATGTAGTAACGTAATGATGTGGTATTGGATCTTAGTGCTGCTTGTGTTTTATATTAATATTATTTATGGAAAATTCACGTTTTATTTCAATAGCTTCCATGTAATGTGATGCAGTGACTCAAAGCAGTACAATCCATTATAAAGAGGTGTGTCCTATTTGTCCAGTGTAGTAATAATTCCTGGTATTGATTCGGAGTCACCGCTTCACATTACATGAAAATTCTATTGTGGATCCTTGAAAAGCCATGGAAAAGTTGAACTGTTATCCATGAAAATGTGTGGGAACGCTGATAGTTTGTGACCCTGTTGAGCTGTGACCAGGCTGGGGCCGGCACGAGGTGCTGGCTGGGGCGGGACTTGGGGACAGATTGGTGGCGTGACTAACAGGCTGGCCGGGCCATGTGCTTTGTCATTACAGTGGGCGAGTTCGTGAGCGACGTGCTCCTGGTTCCGGAGAAGTGCAAGTTCTTCCACAAGGAGCGCATGGACATGTGCGTCAGCCACCAGCAGTGGCACGGTGTGGCCAAGGAGGTAAACAGTGGGAGGCTGTGTGTCTCATTGTAACACTATCTCAGAGACAGCAAGGCGAGGGGAAAGACTCCTACACAGAGGGGATCATTCGTCCTTCAGGAATAGGGAGTATTTAACGTCGGCTTTAATTTTTGCATCCGAAGTAACCACATTTCCACTACCTTATCTCTCTCATTCTCACTCTTTCTCTCTCATTCCTCCTCCTCTTGCTTTCTTTGCACCTGTCTCTGTGAGTCTCAGAGGCCCTGTGATCACAGGCTGACGGGGAGCCACTAATCAGATTAGTGTTGTGGCTGTAATGCAGATAATCCCCACTGGGCCGCTGTGGAGCCCGGCCCTCGGGGGCCTGCTCTCAGACCAGGACAAGAAGAGCAGCTCAGCAGCTTCATCTACCTTGTGCTACCAGCCTCCTGCTTTTTAACTGTATAGTCTTTGGCTTTTCCCCAGCACATATCACTATCAATGCCCAAAGCCTAGTGGCATCTGCAGCTTTAGATAGTGTGACATACAGAAGGTCTCCAGTCGATAAAAAATGTGTTACAGCGAAACAGTCATAAATCTTACCACTGGGAAAATCTTGAGTTGGAACAAATGAGGGGGAGAGAGATTAAACTGATTAAACCGGTGAAATACTCATAAGCAAGACACTTAATCCCCAACTGCTACAGTAGAGCTGCTCAGCGGGTAGCTGAGCAGGAGAGCTGCTAGCTGTGGCTGTATGTAACAGCGTGCGTAGCTGCTAGCTGTGGCTGTATGTAGCAGCGTGCGTAGCTGCTAGCTGTGACTGTATGTGTAACAGCGTGCGTAGCTGCTAGCTGTGGCTGTATGTAACAGTGTGCGTAGCTGCTAGCTGTGACTGTATGTAACAGAGTGGGTAGCTGCTAGCTGTGACTGTATGTAACGGCGTGCGTAGCTGCTAGCTGTGGCTGTATGTAACAGCGTGCGTAGCTGCTAGCTGTGACTGTATGTAACAGCATGGGTAGCTGCTAGCTGTGACTGTATGTAGCAGCGTGCGTAGCTGCTAGCTGTGACTGTGTAACAGTCACAGCTGGAGGTAACATGATGTTATGTTAAGTAAATGGAGGCAATAACATTCGGCTAAGAGTGAGAAAATTTGAAACTTGAATGAACCTGCCAGGCTTTTTAGGGGATTGGTAAAATAGACAAAAAAGAATGCACAAAACATGTTTGTTAGTTTTTTTTACACAGGAACTGAGCAATGTTAGCCAGACAGCAAAATGTTGTGCTGTTGATTTGTAATGGACTTCACTAATGATGAAGATTTAGGTTTTATTTTCAGAAGTTAGGGATCTACAGCCCACAGAATACAAACGAATAGCAGTTTTGGATTACTGAAAGCTTTATCTTCAGACCAAGGATAATGCTAGTGGTCTATGATGAGTTAGCTGTATGAAAGCATGCGCACTGGACACAACTATCAGGGATAATTTTGTTGCCAATCCTGTCGTCACTGGGTAAGATGACCAATGGACCAACTTCCAAAAAGTCTGTGTAGTCAGTTTACTTTCCTTCAATAGATAAAGGTTCAACAGAAATGACCTTGTCAAAGCACAAGTTAAAAGTGAACAGTACTGAGGGAGGTACAGTAATCCATCCTGTGCTTATGCTCAGTGGGTTTCACCTCCTCTCTCTCCCTCTGCCTTGTCAGGCGTGTGCCAAGAGCTCCATGGTGCTGCACAGCTACGGCATGCTGCTGCCCTGCGGCATCGACAAGTTCCACGGCACCGAGTACGTGTGCTGCCCCCCCTCCCGCACGCCCTCTGCACAGGACACGCCCCCCGCCCCGCCCCAGGACCAGGACCTGGAGGAGGAGGAGGAGGACGAGGACATTGATGACGCCGATGTGGACGATGGCGAGGGCGCCGTAGAGGACAGGTGAGGGTGTTATTTGTTATGTTTTTTTTGTTTTTTTTATGTGTCCTCCGATACAGTCGCCAGCCACTTCTTTTCACGTGACAGCGAGGAGTTTCACTGGCAGGACGTAGCGCGTGGCAGTGTTGATTTCATCGACGAAAACTATTAAAATGCTTTTCACTGATAAAAACTAGACGTTAACTAAATAAAAACAAAGTTGTGATGACAAAAACTATGAGGAAATCTATTGACATTTTCGTCTAGAAAATAAAAACTAGACGGAAATGTTAGTGGGGGCGAATTGGGAAAAGATCCAATCACAAAAGAAGAAGAAGTTAAACAGTTAAATCTGTGTCTGTAATGCAGTGGGGGGCACGGTGGCTCAGTGGTAGAGCTGTCGCCTCACAGTCAGAAGGTCCTGAGTTCGATTCTCGCCTGGGACACTGTGGGCGCTGTGGTTGTGTTCCCCCCCATATCTTCAGTGCCTACTGCCCAGGTGGGGTATCTCGTCGTAAGGGCCTTCTGTCTGTGCGGAGTTTGCATGTTCTCCCCGTGCTCCCCCAGGGGGTTCCTCCGTATATAACCCCCCCCATTAAAAACATGCAGAAGATCAGATCGTCATCGTCATCCGACCAGTGATGACAACATCCGAAGTTGGTCCCCGGGCGCTGTACGAGAAAGCGACCACTGCTCCTGGCCTGCCCCCCGGAGGAAAGGACAAGCCAGGATGGGTCAAATGCAGAGGACAAATTTCACCGGCCACCATCAGCATGAGTGTGTTTGTGGCCATGCATGTGTTGATGTGTGATCGTGTGACAATAAAAGACGGGCTTGTCCGGGCTTGTCCGTCTGAAATCGTGCACATAGTAACCGATAATAGGTCTTTCCAATACGTTTCGACTCAGACTTTTAGTCGACTCAACCTTGACTATGGTAAATAAAAACAGGATGAGGTTGACTAAATATGATAAAAAATAACAAGGACATTTGACACAGGACTAAGACTAAATAAAAAAATAGACAACAAAATGAACACTAGCGCGTGGGAGGATCGCGCTGTTCGATCACGCTATATCAAGCAAGTCATGTGACACATGTCCTTGGGTCGACCGTAGAGATGTCTGCCTTCTCTTGAATACAGTGGAACTGGATGGCACTTGGCAAGAAAATCATTTGAAAAACTCAACAGCATTGTCTCTTTCCAGAAATTACGACCCAGTTACTCAAGATAATCCACAGACCTTGTTGTGAGCAGTTTCATGTAGGAACCATTTTCTTGAGACCAAATTACATGTGCTAGCTGCTAACTCGGCAACTCACACCAAAAGATCTAGATGGATAAATAGCACTACAGGTAAGAGGAAAAATATAATTTTTGATTTGGGGGTGAACTGTCCCTTTAAATAAAATAAAACTCTACACCCAAACATATCTTGATTTAAATGACTTTTCTTTTCTTTTCTTTTTTCTACTCCGGTCATATACAAATGACAAAATACTCAAAATCAATAAAAATATGTATACGAGGGATCAGCCGAGCAGCATTTTGGTAAACAAACCGCGTCACTGAGTGGCAATGGCAATGGAACCCTATGGAGCCCAAGTGGCGCAAGGCTTGTGTGTCTGACTCTAGCCAGTTAACTCTGTTTACATTTTAAAAACTGCGACAGTTCACACAACTTTAACACGACATGCATATATTATACATCAAACTCTTGAGCTACTTCTACTCTCACTCAGAATGTCAAAATATAAGCGATGTCATGTATAGTTTTTGAGATATTAACGTTTGTTTGGCACAACTCATACTATTAACTGCTGCGGGGTTCCGCATTTCTGGGTGTCAAGTGACGTCACGCTGATTCATCCTATTCCATATACAGTATACTGTATGTAATTTAAACACTGCCCATCTCTGGGTGGAGGCATGCAGTTCTTAACGGTATTTGCGGGGAGATGCGCGTGTGTGTTTGTGTGTGCGCCTGTGGCTGCACGACCATGCGTGTCTTTGATATATCGGGTGTGCAATCTCCGTCCCGTTGCGAAGGGCAGATATTACCGGCCATCTGGACGAATGAAAGTGTGGCGACATTGACCTACGGCAGCTGCTCTGCCCGCGTTGATGAATCACTCCGTCTGCCTGGCTCCCTCCCTTCGCTCACTCACCTCCACCTCTCCACCACCAGCCAGGCGCCGGCCGCGGAGGAGCCCACCCAGACGGAGGAGCCCGTGGACGTAGACGAGGAAGAGGAGGACGAAGACGACGACGACGAAGATGAGTACCACTACGTCTACGAGGACGAAGAGGCCGACAAGGAGGAGGAAGACGAGAAGAGAGAGAACAGCAAGATGGCCGAGAGCCAAGACGAGGACAAGACTCTACAAGAAGTCAAAGGTTTGTCATGTTCAGATTTGAATCATAACGATGTGCCTCCCTGCAGTGTTGTCGTCAAATCTGAGTCCGGCTCGAGTCCGAGTCCTGGACACATTTTCAGGACT
The DNA here is from genome assembly GCF_964638095.1 of Poromitra crassiceps. Lineage (NCBI taxonomy): Eukaryota > Metazoa > Chordata > Actinopteri > Beryciformes > Melamphaidae > Poromitra > Poromitra crassiceps. Next base: position 43,481,138 of record NC_139642.1, read on the forward strand.
CGTGACTCAGCTTGGACTTGAGCACTGATGACTCAGACTTGGCCTCTAGCATTCATGCATTCGGACTCGGAAGTTGGAGACGAGGACTCAGACTTGTTGATTGATGAGAGCTGGCTTTTTGTTTTTGTTACCCTTTTTGTATTATCATGCATTCATGTGCCGTCATAGGGCTGGGTATCGAGTTTCGATACTTACTTGGCACCGAAATGAAAACATCGATACTAAGGGGTATCGAAGCCTCCCTTGTCAATCGATACCAATTTTCGATACCAAAACAAAACAGTGTCATTGAGCCTATAAGCATGCGACATGCTTGCACACCACGCTCTAATACGGCTGGTGATTGGCTGTCATGTAGAAGCATGCAGGGAAAGTTACGCCCACTTTAGCCGGTGTGTGTTTGTTGAGGCAGGCAGCGTGCGGTGCGGAGACAAGTGGAGCTGGGACTGGTTTCCACAGACAAGCGAAATAATCGAGAGGTGGGTCCGCTTACCGCAAGTTGTTGTTGATTAGCGGTTATCAGATCCCTCAGTCTGACAGTCTGGCTGTGAGTTGTATCTAGCATTAGATTGTTTAATTAATTGGCGCGGTAAAGTTATGCGCAAGCGGGCATTGTGTATTTTTAGCAACTCGTTAACAAACACTGATGTCATGATAGTTTGTTGAATGTAAATGCGATTCACTTTGTGCCATTAAGGCTATATTGATAGGCTAGTCAATGCTCAACTATTGTCTTCCATGCATGAAGTGGAGCTGTCTCATCAGTTTTGATAAGAATGACGTTCTGTTGCAGCAGTGAGCATTCAACACTGATCTGCAACGCGCGCGTTAGATGTTCAATTAATTAGTGTTAACGTTATATGCAAGCGGGCAGTTATCGCCATTATGTATTTTTACTAGCAACTCGTTAACAAACGCTGATGTCATGATAGTTTGTTGAATATAAATGGGATTCACTTTGTGCCATTATTGATAGGCTAGTCAATGCTCAACTATTGTCTTCCATGCATGAAGTGGAGCCATCTCATCAGTTTGGACAAGAATAGCGTTCTGTTGCATCCGTGAATATTAAACACTCATTTGCACCTCTCCGTTTTGCACTGAAAACTATTGCACTGATTTATTTGTTTTAGCCTACATTTATTTCCTTTGTAGTAGGCTACTCCAATATTTTTTTGTAGGGACAGCAATAAGTTTAGACAACTTAAAGTTATGTTAAATACAGTAGTTTTTTTTTCTGCTGTAAAACTTGAAAAAAACTAAAGATTTGTATCATAATTGTCAATGTGTAATGCAGTTTTATTTTTGTTAAAATGGATTTTTCTAAAAATTGGTATCGAAAAAAGTATCGTTCAGGAACCGGTATCGAAATCAAAGTATCGAAACGGTATCGATATCGAAAAATTTTGAACGATACCCAGCCCTATCCATGCATGAAGTGGAGCTGTCTCATCAGTTTTGATAAGAATGACGTTCTGTTGCAGCAGTGAGCATTCAACACTGATCTGCAACGCGCGCGTTAGATGTTCAATTAATTAGTGTTAACGTTATATGCAAGCGGGCAGTTATCGCCATTATGTATTTTTACTAGCAACTCGTTAACAAACGCTGATGTCATGATAGTTTGTTGAATATAAATGGGATTCACTTTGTGCCATTATTGATAGGCTAGTCAATGCTCAACTATTGTCTTCCATGCATGAAGTGGAGCCATCTCATCAGTTTGGACAAGAATAGCGTTCTGTTGCATCCGTGAATATTAAACACTCATTTGCACCTCTCCGTTTTGCACTGAAAACTATTGCACTGATTTATTTGTTTTAGCCTACATTTATTTCCTTTGTAGTAGGCTACTCCAATATTTTTTTGTAGGGACAGCAATAAGTTTAGACAACTTAAAGTTATGTTAAATACAGTAGTTTTTTTTTCTGCTGTAAAACTTGAAAAAAACTAAAGATTTGTATCATAATTGTCAATGTGTAATGCAGTTTTATTTTTGTTAAAATGGATTTTTCTAAAAATTGGTATCGAAAAAAGTATCGTTCAGGAACCGGTATCGAAATCAAAGTATCGAAACGGTATCGATATCGAAAAATTTTGAACGATACCCAGCCCTACGTCGGTGTCAAAAGAAAAATGTCATTCCAAGAGGGAAAATTCACGGCCTCTCAATTCGGAACAAGTCGGCAACTCTGTGAGAATCTTGGTACACGAGTTGCCGACTTGACGTCATATATGCAGAAAACATGGCGGACAAGAGTGGATGTTTTGTTTGAGCTAAGAATGTTTTTTATGTAATGTCAACTATTTGCTCACATGTCATCATATCGTTTAATATGGTATTACCGTTAGTTGCTGTCCTCCTAGAGTGACCTAGTTTACTTAGAAAACGTACCTATTGCAACTCAGGTAGGAGCAATAACGTTATCTGCATGGTGCGCCTCTACCAGTAACATTACATTGCCACAGATATTGCTTGCAGACTACAACCAGTCTAGTTCAAAACCACTAATATAAAGTTCCATATTGTTTCAGCCTATGTGAATAGCAACATGACTCTGCACTTGGACACTGTTTCTATTTTTTGGCACTGGTTGCTATGATTTCCATATTTCCATTCATCCCGACACTACAAGCACATGAACACCCGCGCGTCGGAAGAACGACTGGCCAACTCGGAAAATCGAACCATCCGAGGAGCACATGAATGCACGAGTCGGCCACTCTGGAACACTGGTGACTTGAGACTCGACTTGGACATATAGTGGAGATATAGTGACTTGACTACAACACTGCCTCCCTCCCTAGTCCCCATCTCTCTCTCTCTCTTTCGCTCACCCTCTCTCTCTCCCTCTCACTCACTCTCACTCCTTTCTGGGCACTCTGCCTGCCACCTCAATACAATCGAACCTTTTAAAGTTTTAAACTAGGGGCAATTATGCCTAAATTTCTCCTATCAGCCAGACTGTAATTAGATAAGTGTGTGCATCAGCAAATACCCTGCTCTTCAGCTCACAGCAGGCTATGTGATGTACTGTTCTGCCTTATCAGAGAACACGGACAAGGCATTCTGTCTTACTTGTAGCCAAAACTATTGCTGGCCGATTCCTGTTAATCATGTTTCTAACAACAAAATGAGTATTCTCTCTATGTTTTATGCCCATTTTGTTTCATCATAACCATAGATGTCACAGTCCATATTCTTTATTTTGCCATTCTTAAAGATGTGGTTTACCAGTAAGGATTATTTGGACAGTGGGCTGAGTTAAGCTGCTGTTAGTTATCTGAGTGTACAGTATATAAGTGTCAGCTGGAATTGAGTGCTGCCCCCGGTGGCTGGATGATCTAACCGCTGTCCCCCGGCAGCGGTGTGCGGCCTGGAGGCGGAGACCGGCCCCTGCCGAGCCTCCATGCCGCGCTGGCACTTCGACATGAGGCAGAGGAAGTGCGTGCGCTTCGTGTACGGGGGCTGCGCCGGCAACCGCAACAACTTTGACTCTGAGGAGTACTGCATGGCCGTGTGCAAGCGCCTGAGTAAGTCTCACGCGACAGAGGCTGGCTTGACTACACCCTCTCTCTTTCTCTCTCTCTCTCTGGGCCATATCTTACACCCAAGTGCAAGTGCAAAAATAATTATAACTCAAAATCTTTTTTTTTCTTTGGTTACCACTGGGTCAAGACAAAGGACGCGTTTCAGTGACCCAGTGGTAATTAAAAGAAAAAAAGCGAGATTTTGAGTGCGAGAAACTAGGAAAGATGTTCCCTTGCACTTGCATTTGGGCGTAAGATAAGGCCCTCTGTCTGTGTCTGCAGACTCACTGCACACTAGGATCATATAGGTTCAGGCCAGGCTCTCACACCCACTTGTAACGGCCCACCTGTTCCACATTCTTCAGCTTCACCCCTCTCACTCATCTTATCACCACAGCTGCTGTTGTAGTGTCACCTTCACCACGAGCACAACTACATTCACTAACATCATCATGAGCACAACAACTACATTCACTAACATCATCATGAGCACAACAACTACATTCACTAACATCATCACGAGCATAACAACTACATTCACTAACGTCATCACAAGCACAACAACTACATTCACTAACATCATCACAAGCACAACAACTACATTCACTAACATCATCATGAGCACAACAACTACATTCACTAACATCATCACGAGCACAACAACTACATTCACTAACATCATCACAAGCACAACAACTACATTCACTAACATCATCACAAGCACAACAACTACATTCACTAACATCATCACAAGCACAACAACTACATTCACTAACATCATCATGAGCACAACAACTACATTCACTAACATCATCATGAGCACAACAACTACATTCACTAACATCATCATGAGCACAACAACTACATTCACTAACATCATCATGAGCACAACAACTACATTCACTAACATCATCATGAGCACAACAACTACATTCACTAACATCATCACGAGCATAACAACTACATTCACTAACGTCATCACAAGCACAACAACTACATTCACTAACATCATCACAAGCACAACAACTACATTCACTAACATCATCACGAGCATAACAACTACATTCACTAACGTCATCACAAGCACAACAACTACATTCACTAACATCATCACAAGCACAACAACTACATTCACTAACATCATCATGAGCACAACAACTACATTCACTAACATCATCACAAGCACAACAACTACATTCACTAACATCATCACAAGCACAACAACTACATTCACTAACATCATCACAAGCACAACTACTACATTCACTAACATCATCACAAGCACAACAACTACATTCACTAACATCATCACAAGCACAACAACTACATTCACTAACATCATCACAAGCACAACAACTACATTCACTAACATCATCACAAGCACAACAACTACATTCACTAACATCATCACGAGCACAACAACTACATTCACTAACATCATCATGAGCACAACAACTACATTCACTAACATCATCACAAGCACAACAACTACATTCACTAACATCATCACAAGCACAACAACTACATTCACTAACATCATCACGAGCACAACTACATTCACTAACATCATCACAAGCACAACAACTACATTCACTAACATCATCACAAGCACAACAACTACATTCACTAACATCACAAGCACAACAACTACATTCACTAACATCATCACGAGCACAACTACATTCACTAACATCATCACAAGCACAACAACTACATTCACTAACATCATCACAAGCACAACAACTACATTCACTAACATCATCACAAGCACAACAACTACATTCACTAACATCATCACAAGCACAACAACTACATTCACTAACATCATCACGAGCACAACAACTACATTCACTAACATCATCACGAGCACAACAACTACATTCACTAACATCATCACGAGCACAACAACTACATTCACTAACATCATCACAAGCACAACAACTATATTCACTAACATCATCATGAGCACAACCACTACATTCACTAACATCATCCTCATACACTTGTTTTAGTAACACTGAAATATCACTCAGCATTCAGTTCCACGCTGAATCTGTCTAGTTCATTATTACTGTTTACTTGATTTAACGCATAGCACACAATGCTCCACTGGGTCTAGCTAATACCCAAATTAATTGGAACTATTGAGCGTTTCACTATTCACAAAATTGGACCGAAAAAAATGAAGCCTAAAAGTTGTGTGTGTGTGTGGGTATGTTATGATACTGGTAATTATGGTGTCATTACTACACACACAAAACAGCAGATTCTGATTTCTTGTTGCTTCTTAATTTAGTATTCAGTCTCCTCTGTCTACTGTGTCTGCCCTCCACGCTGTTCACTCACTGCCTTTTGTTCACGCTCCTGTCTGTCTGTCTGTCAGCAACCTGTCTGTCTGTCTGTCAGCAACCTGTCTGTCTACTCACACAGCACTGTCACCACTTTTGCTAGAAGCCCACCAGCACATAGCAGCAAGCACCAGTTGTTTGTGCACATTATGACAATGGATCACCGTCCATCACTTCAACCGCAGTTCACGGCCATAACCAATCAGACATAATTTATTTTCCCTCCTCCCTCATTTTAGAAATGACATTAAAAGATTTCAGAGTTCAGAGCAGAAATGCACATTTATCCCCGTTTTCTGATGGTGGAACGAAGCGATGAGGTCTCTCTCTTCCAGTCTGGCAGGACCAGAGCAGTATTGTTTGTGAGTTGCGGCGATGCAGAGCGTGAGTCCTGTACAGTGAGGGAGCCAGAACACAGCCCCCTGGCCTCGCCCCACATGACCCAGGCGTCACACACGGAGATATTCCCATTAGTCTTTTAGATGCGACCTGTCAGCAGGAGAGCCGATGGGAGGATGAAAGGAATGCGAACGGAAAAACTGTCAGATTGTCTTAGATTTATCCCAGTTATCAAGGGTAGAGGAACGCCTGTGAGAGGAGTGTTGCTGTGTGGATTTTACCCTAACATTTGATTAGAATTCCACATTTGCTTTTTGCTGTCTGTGTCTGGTCTGTCTGTTTCTTGTGTTTCTTTCCACCTGTTTTCCTGGATCAGCCGGTCTGTCTGTCTGTCTGTCTGTCTGTCTGTCTGTCTGTCTTAGGGCTGGGCAATATATCCATATTATATTGATATTGTGATATGAGATATCACCTTAGATTTTGGATTGGAATATCGTGATACAGCATAAGTGTTAAGTGTTATCTTTTCCTGGTTTTAAGGCTGCATTACAGTAAAGTAATGTAATTTTCTGAACTTTCTGAACTTTTCTGAACTTCGAGCTGTTCTATTATTTGCCTTTACCCACTTAGTCATTATATCCACATTACTAATGATTAACGTTATCAAAAATCTCATTGCTATTTTGTGAAAGCACCAGTAGTCAGGGATGGAAACACTGTCTTTTTCATTTGATTTTGATCACGGTCTTGTTTTAATAAAAGTGCTTGTGACATCTCACATGGGACTTTGACTTACAAGTGAACATTCGTACTTCGTAGAAAATACCGAGTGTATCGCCATTCAGCCTAAAAATATCGAGATCAGATTTTTGGTCCATATCGCCCAGCCCTAGTCTGTCTGTCTTTCATCACCAATGCGTAACCCCCTCCTCTTACCAGCTGTGCCTCTGTCCCCCAGCCGTTCCCCCCACTCCCCAGCCCACCGACGATGTGGACATCTACTTTGAGACTCCCGCCGACGACAAGGAGCACACTCGCTTCCAGAGGGCCAAGGAGCAGCTGGAGATCAGGCACCGCAACCGCATGGAGAGGGTGAGTTGCCTGGCTCCGATCAGGCCAGCACATCCCTGATTCTAGAGGCAGGAAGCGAGGGCTTGCCTGGGTGGTTGAGCAACATGAATTCACCTGGTGCTGAGATTTCCTCCCCGTACTCTAACAAAGGCTAGTAAGCCTCGTTCTCAAGCCAAAAAATTACAAATTACACTTTAATATTATAACATAATTTTTAATGGTGAGATACACTGAATGTACAACATATTTTGGACACTTTTCATGACTCACTGTTGAGGTGACTCCTGATAAAAGCTATTTCTCATTGATTGCCCTTAGTTAAATCTACCAATCACAAAGGAGGAGAGGTAGCTAAAGCGAAGCTGCCGAGTTAAAGAAGCATTTGACTAATTGCTGTCTGAGTCAGACACTTCGACTGGACACCTTTGCCACCCTCATCTCCTGTCCCCTCTCTGGGTCTGTGTCACTCTAGGTAAGGAAGGAGTGGGAGGAGGCTGAACGCCAGGCTAAGAACCTGCCTAAGGCTGAGAGACAGACACTGATCCAGGTAAGACACTGATCCTCCCCCCTGGGAATCCCCCCCTTTGTCCTTTTGTTTGGGTGAGATATGAGGGCTTAGACGAGAGGACGTGGGTCCCTGACTCCCTGTTCCATTAAAGATCACCGCTGTGCTATTTTTATCTTTATCACTGAGGCTAAGTGAGGCCAGCGTCTGAATGGGGAGACCTGTAATGACTCTCAAACTCCCTAACAAGCCTGACAGACGGCATGAGTGAAACTACCAGTTGAAAGGGTTCTGGTGTGCCATGCTGTGTGTAGGAAGTTCATTGTGTACAGACCGTTTCCACTTGACAACATAAACATTCTAAATTGGGCCTAGCCCTACTTCCTGTTGTTATTGTGTTTGCTAATACAATAACTGACAGGAAATAAACTTGAGTCCAAGCGGTTCCCTAGCAACAGAATGAAATGGTGAAATGGTCTATGTGTGTGTGTGTAAGCATGTACTCTTCTTTTTATGACTTGCATATGAATATGAATATATGCTTTGGTTGACTTATTTCTGATAGTAGAACTTAATTTCAGCCTGTGTAAAAGGGGCTACAGAAATTAGAAGGGTCAGTCTACATAGAATGGTCTACGTATAAAGCTATTGCCCAAAAGCCATGTAAGAAAAATAAACATATAAATAAAATGAAAGAAAATAATACTATAAAAATATAATAATAAAATAATATTAATAATAATAATATCCAAAGACCGTAGACAGAAGCACAACTCCCACCTAGAAAAAGAAAGACAGAAAAAACAATGTGCTTCCACATCATCAGTACTCTGAAACTTTTATAAAAGGAATATAACGTACCCCAATGTACTCTACATTTTTCCGTGTGTGCGTGCATTCACAGCACTTCCAAGCCATGGTGGAGTCCCTGGAGGAGGAGGCAGCCAGTGAGAAGCAGCAGCTGGTGGAGACTCACCTGGCGCGTGTGGAGGCCATGCTGAACGACCGGCGCCGTCTGGCCCTGGAGAACTACCTGGCCGCCCTGCAGGCCGACCCCCCCAGGGTAGGCACCGACCCCCCCCCCCCGCACACACACACGCTCTGAGGGCAGCTGCTCCTGTCCTGTCCTCTCCTCACCTCTCTCCATCTGTCGTCTGCTTTTTCCTCGCTGTACCTCAGCAAACCCCTTCACCGTCATACGCACACACACACATTTCAGGCAGACCACACTCAGACTCGCACTACTCACAGTATAGCCTGTGGCTAATCTCATATGCTGTCAAAAGACCCTCTGCCAACTTGCAATTCATCGTGAGGAGAATCTATTACTGCAGCCAGAAAAACACACATCCCAAAATGCTTCAAATCCATCAATAACATTTTAACCTTAAGCTATAATCCCTATCATTTGATTTATTCCTGTCCTGATATCTAATAGACTTCTGCCAGCACACAGTTTGGCACTCTATTGGAAGCTGTTTGTCTAACCATCAGCGTTGCACTCAAAAATGTAATGCATTACTTATTATTCGATTCTCATTAAACGTAATAATTTTGCTTTATTTACCACTCACTTACAGCAGTAATTTGTTTTATTACTTTTTTGATGCACCTCCGCAATTCCCAACTGCATCCTCTGTGTTGTGATACTGTTTAAGCAGGTGCTTCAGAAGATTCATTGTTCTATTTATTGTAGCAAAAGATTTTTTGGTGTGCTTTCCGCACAATTTACGATTGACAAGAACGTTCTTGTCATCCTTTTGCTCAATAAAATCAAAGTAGAGGGAATTGTTCCACACAGAGAAAGTAAACTTTTCTGCTGTTTTTTTCAAAGCATGACTTTGTTATCAGGAGAATGAATCAGGGCATGGCGGTGGGATGTGAGTTTATAATAGTCAACTTGAATCTGATTCAACTTAAATCTTTTGAATGAGAAACTTGAATCTGATGTTAGGGAGTGGGTGATAACAGAAATAATGACTTGTTGTTTTTGGAACTTTATTATTATCGACATTGAATTTGTTGACACTACTGAATTCTGGAGAAATTAATTAGTGTCACGTTACTGATGCATCTCTCACACAGCCCAGGAATATTGCAGTATACTGATCCGGGTAAATCCCATGTGGGCTGAAACTTATAACATCATCAAAAGCAGATGTCTTTACATTGTAGCTCTGGAAAAAATTAAGAGACTACTGCAGAATGATCAGTCAGGAGAAAAAGACTGGAGATGCTGATTTAAGATTTTTGTTTGAGTGGTATACTTAAGCAATATAGCATGAGAGCCAGTGTGTTGTGGCAAATATATCCCGCTGATCAGCTGTTATCCCACGAGGCCGCGGTTTCCAAGTATGATAATATAATAATAATAATAATAATAATACTATAAGTCAGACTGGCATGGCATTCTGATAGAGTCAGTTGAAACACTACTGTAAGGCGGGACCTCTAGCAAGAAGATAGACGTGCGGGTGATTTGATTGGATCGTTCTGGAGACTGAAGTTGACATTGGCCAATCCTGGCGCTTGCTGAGAAGCTGAGAGCTTTCTGCAAAGCCCGACACGCAGCTCGAGCGCAGCGCTGCATTCTCAGCGCTTGCTGAGAAGCTGAGAGCTTTCTGCAAAGCCCGACACCAACTAACGTTACGGGGTTAAATGCGGGGTTAACAGCCTTTTTTTTGCAAAGAAGACATTAGCCCGCGTCTATTCTTGTACAAAACATAATTTTCTGCAAAGTATTAGTAAAGTTATAAGCGAAGATCGATTCACAAGGATCTGACAGCTGTCTCCGCCATTTTGTTTTTTCTACATTGTCATTTGAGGTAACCAAAGCCTTTTAGTAAGAGAGTTGCCATGGCAACTCATAACCCATGGCCATGGGTTATGAGAGTGGGTTACGGTATTTATACAATGGCTGTGAACCAATCAGATTGCTTGATTTGAGAGAGCCGTTTTATAAATATATTTATACCATGCTCTGGATGAATACTCGTTTCTGATTGGCCAGCAGGTGTGCGTTAAAACAGCTTAACGCACGCTTAGTCCGGCTCAAGTCTAATCACATGTTGTAAATAGATCCGCTACCCAAACTGCACAGCTGTTTAATTCAGCAGCACAGCAACACCACTGGATGGCGATGTATGCGGACTAGATTAATGTTACCTCCCAACGTTCCCTGGCTCGTATCCAAGGTTTGTCCTATTTACTGGAGCACTGAACATTGTTTCCATTGCATTGTGAATGCTTTTATTTTATATTGTTGGCAACTGACCATGGTATAAGTGGGATAATCAACTCCTAGGTGTGCGTAAACTATTTTAATTGATGACGTGGAGGCAGCTGAGGGTGGTTCCCGCGAAGTGCATTGATTATCCCTCAGTGATTTCCAGAATGTGTGAAATTGGCCTAAAGAACAGAATGTGTGAAATACAATTTAAAAACTATTAAAAAGAGCAGATTTTTAACCACAATTGTTACATTTTGTTTGTTTTGTTTACAAACTCATGTGCGCACAAACGCATGTTTCAACCACCCCTGGGGATAGTGGGGGTCGCGAGCCTCTGGCACTGTTATTTTGGGGGTCGGCGGCTGAAAAGTTTGGGAGCCCTTGCCTTACATAATATGTGACTTGACACTCCAGACCAGCTCCAGACATGACGCCATTGCTCCAACGATGCAGAAGAAGCGCTGAACTTTCAGGTTGGCAGAGTCGACTGACTCGACTTACCCTCTCACACAGGCGGGTGACCTGTGAATTTCCCAGGTCACTAGGCAGTGTGAAAGGGTTATGAGCAATGTCTTACCACCCAACGCTGCTAACGGCCCCATCTCTCCCTCCAGCCCCACCGCATCCTGCAGGCCCTGAGGAGGTACGTCCGCGCCGAGAACAAGGACCGCCAGCACACCATCCGCCACTACCAGCACGTCCTCGCTGTGGACCCCGAGAAGGCCGCTCAGATGAAGTCCCAGGTCAGTGTTTACACAGGCTGGCTAGACGATCAGTTGTGAGGGCAATTAAGGGGGTAGCTTGTAGCTCCGTTCGGGAAGTGTCCCAAACATGCATTCTTTCGAATGGCCTGCAGGGGGCGACTCCACTGGCTGCAAAAAGAAATCCGATTGTGCAGAAGTCATCGGGAAAATGGCCCTAATTCTCATTTGATTTATGGCCCCAGTAAACACTTTCTGGATTACTAAAGGATCTTTCTTCTTATGTTAGAGAATGCTAGCTGCCTATGGGTATTGAAGGTACTGTAAACAGGACAGAGACACCTAGCAGAGACACAAGAGATGATTTTGGTGATATCATTCCATGCAAAAGTTACATTTCCCAACAAGTGTGTGTTTTCGTTGACGTCTATATTGTGTCATCAGTACACAGTGTTGCCCTATACCTGAAGAAGTGGCAGTGGATTCAGAAGTGCTTAGCCACTCCAGGATTTCACACTGTTATTCTGGCACAGAGACAGTCAGTGGAGGAATAATGATGTCTCAGCCTGCTGCTCTCTGCCCTTTTCTAAAGTGTGTAGGAGGTAGAAAGAGTGCGCGTCTCTCTGAGTCCAAGCCCGGGAGGGGCGAGTAGGCCCGTGTGACGGGGAGGGCGGTGGGGGCGGAGGCAAGTGTTTCATTCACTTAAGCCACAGATGAAGATTAACATTGCGCAGGTCTTGTGTAACGCCGGACTCTGAGCCGCTGCCGACGGGGATTTGGCTGGATGCTTTTCTGTCAAACGTACTCGGCCATGTGTGTCAGTCAGTGCCCTTCGACACCACTTACAGTCATCCTCCACCCTTACAGTTTACACAGACAGCAGAGGGGTGAAACTACACAGACAAAGGAAAGCAAGGCTGCTATGTAGATGAATGCTGGCATCTAGGAAGCAGTGAGCCTCGGTACTCAGTCGTGGGAAGCTGACCTGTATTGTTTTGCTATGACAATGTTTATTTGTCAAGCCTAGTTCCTGTTTATGTATATTTCTTCCGCTCAGCCAATCCCCTAGTGAGTTGAAATGTGCATTTTCAGTGTATGTAGGCCCTTATTTATTGATTTGACACGTGACTGAAGTACATTACATGAGATTCCTCTCTAAATGGCAGGCTGGTGTTGTGGTTTGTGTGTGCTTTTATGTAACTGTGTTATTGAGTTTCTGTGATCAAGGCTACTCTCCTGTATAAAGCCCCTGAATCCTCCCCTGTCTAGCGTAGTATGGTTGTATAAGGTGGGGAAATCTCTATCCTAACACTGGGACATGTAGTTTTCATAATGACATTGTGTGTCAAACATCGACAGGAAGGTGCCACACGGGGCGCAGCCTTGCCCTCCATGGGAAAGGTGCATTATCGCCATCTGTTGCTGACTGTGGTGAACAGCACCCATGTGCCATACCGTAAAGACAGTCAATCATCATAGTGGGAAATAAACACCAGACACCTGTCAAATGCCGGTCAGTTTTGTCTGTGCCTGTTTTTTTCTCCTCCTATTCTGCCAGCTACTTTGGCAGACAACCAGCTAGTCTGGATATAATTCTCCTTTCTAAAGAACATACATCTGGAAAAATGGTGAAACTGTCTGGTGAAATTTAGAATCCATCGATCACCGCATGCATCTGCTGCATCAACAAAGTTTGTTTTCATAAAGTAGTCATAAAGTAGAGATTATTGGGATTTTGGAACGCTATTGGAAGGTGTTGATTGTCTGTCTAACCATCGGCGTTGGACTCAAAAATGGAATGCATTACGCATTATTCCAGGGGTGTCAAACTCATTTTAGTCCACGAACCACATGGGACCCAATTTGGTCTCAAGTGGGCCAGACAAAGAAAATCAATGCATAATAACCTATAAATAACACCTCAAAATTGTCCTGTTTCTTTTAGTGTAAATAATTAGGCCTACATGTACATTTAACCATTTGAGATAGGATTATTTCACCTACATGTACCATAGGCCTACCATATCAAATCTACTGTCTATAACTGTGGATTACAAGTGTTGACACAATTGTGCAATTCTTCTCTATATTCAAGGGTAATGAAAATACTTTAACATTTAGTGATGAATACAGAAAATATGAATACGCTACTTATATTGTAACTTTCTCATGAAGTATGATGTATGATGAATATTAGGTGTCAAATCCTGAGCTTGAAAAGTTGGATTGAAGGACTTCTCAGTGCAATTTTCACACTTTGCAAAGTCATGCTGTGGGCCAGATTCGACCCTTTGGCCAGCCGGTTCTGGCCCCCGGGCCATATGTTTGACACCCCTGCATTATTCGATTCTCATTTAAAACGTTTACAGTTAATAATAATAGTTCTGCTTTATTTACTACTATATAATACTCACTGACAGCAGTAATTTGTTTTATTAAGGGCCGGGCAGCTCTGCTGACAATCCCTCTTTAATTTACTAATTGTATTATTCTTCATCTTCTTCGAAGGAAATCTGTCTTCCCATGCATGAAAATAAACCAAACTTTGCACTTAGGTCCAGCCCCATCCCATGCAAAACTTCCTCAACAGGAATTGGAGGTCAATAGTCCTGATGGTGGCGCTACAGCAACCGTTAAAGTTCTAAACTTTGAAAATTCATTACAAATCAGTCATATGTGCTACGGTTTTGCAACTTTCACCAAAATGTAGGCACAAGTGAGCAGAAATGTTCAGATGCTTGAGCTGGCAGGAATTAAAGTCCATCATGCTATGTTTCTCAAAAAACTGTCAAACTAAATAAATCTATCTCCTCCCACATTTTTTTCAATTGATAACCTTCGTTAAAAGCATCTTCAGACTGTCCTCCACAAACACATCCAGCCAGATTTTTTAATTATCAAAGATGTTGCCCACAGTGCATCAAAATGTTTTACTGTAAACGGTACTGTAAACAGCTCCTGCAGATTCTTGACTCACTATATAAATCTTCAATGTACATAAGAAAATCTTCAAAATTTTGCTGCGATGATGGATGAAGTATGTACATTTTCGGAATTTTATCTCAAAAACTGAATTATTGACAGTATTTTGAATTCTGTCCTCTACTATTGCAGATTGCAGTCATTGGCAAAAGAGCATCTTTCAGGGTTCCTACACCTTTTCCGAAGTCAAATTAAAGCATTTTTCAAGCTTTTCCAGCACCTTACAGACATAAATGACATAGTTTTATATATATATATATATATATATATATATATATATATATATATATATATATATATATATATATATATATGTATATATACTTAAAATGATTATGTAACTTCTTCGTCACATAGATCAGATGTTATTGTGCTATAAACAACCACAATTATGTTTGCAGCAATGCAATTATAGTATATAGCGACCCGGGAGATGTACACTCACCGAGCACTTTATTAGAATTGATGCAATGATCCAATCAGACAATAATGTGGCAGCAGTGCAATGCATAAGATCATGCAGATACAGGTCAGCAGCTTCAGTCAACGTTCACATCACATTTACATCACATTCTGATGATCACACATCAGAATGGGGGGAAAGCGTGATCTCAGCAACTTTGACCGTAACATGACTGCTGGTGCCAGACAGGCTGCTTTGAGTATTTCTGAAACTGCTGATTTCCTGGGATCTTCACACACAACAGTCTGTAGAGTTAACACACAGAATGGTGCGACAAACAACAACTGTGGCGAGGAACACGTCGACCCTTTAAGGTGGATGTCACTTTGGTTACTTTGGTCACTTTTTGGTTACGTTACATATTCCATAAATTAACTTGCCCTAATTTACATGCAATACTAGTGCTACCATATTGTATCACCCTCAATCCCTCCGAAAATCGACTATCATTAGCCTGGGACAGGCTAATTTCAAGAAGTTTCAAGCACTTTATTCAAAATCCAAGTACTTTTCAAACCTTGAATACACCAAATTAAAATTCAAGTGTTTTCAAGGATTTCCAGCACCTGTAGGAACCATGATCTTTAAACATCAGTTTCTCACTTGGGGAGCAATCAATCTGTGTAAAAACAAATTACAGATATATCTTATAATATCTAGATTCTCAGAATTTTGTCTTGAATACTGAATATCTGACACTAGTTTGAAATCTGCCTGTAAATGCATGGACCACCCTGGTGCTTGGCTAAGTCATAGTGTGAACCCTCATCTGATTTTCCCACTTCTCAGGCAGCTCAACTTGCCATTTGTGGCAAAGGTTGTGAGTTCGATCCTCGGCTGGTGCAGAATAAACATGCTAATGCCTACTCACTAGTACTCAGGCATTGTGCTGTGTGGGTTAGAGACAAATAATCTTTAATCAGATTTTTGTCCGGAATGTTCTGCTGATCATCTATTTGTCATTTGTCTTCCTCCTCTTTTTCTACTTCTTCTTCTGCCTCTCGCTCCTCAAAATGCCCGGCCCAGACTCACCAGCAACTATAATTACTTTTTGTCGCACCTCCAAAATTGCCAACTGCATCGTCTGCGTTGTGATGCTGTTTAAGCAGCGGCTTCAGAAGATTTGCTATCGTATTATTTATTCACAGCGGAAAAATTATTTTCTTCTTCCGCACAATTTACGGTTGACAACAATGTTCTTGTCATCCTTTCGCTCAATAAAACAGAGTGAATTGTTCTACACAGAGAAAGTAAACTTTTCTGCTGTTTTTCTGCTGGCTGAGATGATGACTTTGTTATCATGACATTGGGAAGGAAAGGAAATGAAATTGTCTGGTGGTGAAATTTAGAATCCATCAAGCACCAAATGCATGTGCGAGTTTGTTTTCTAGCCTGTGGTGGGGTAGAGATGACTGGGACTGACAGGCAGTAGATCCTGTCAAGTCACTTCACAGATTCAACATTGATTTGAAGCACGTAGCAACTTGTTTGTGTCTGTACCCTGGTGAGTTGAGTGTGAGTCAGTGCAGCTTACCAAAATAGAATGCACACTCTGTGGCCTGTCTGTGACAGTTCTGTTTAGATTTGTGAACATGAACAGCTCTCTCCCATAAATATATGCAACTATATCCAGGTAGGCCTACTGTTATGTTAGTATTACATCGTTATTAATTATATTATTTTACCATTCGTGTCTCGGTAAGATACTGATTAGTGTAAAAGTCATTTGCAGCTGTTTTGTGATTACATTTATTTTTGACTTTTTGTGACTTGCCAACTGCAACTAGCTTGTCTAAACAAACAGAAGTCAGACTTGATATTTTCTTGATCCATCCATTGTGTCAGATACAAATTTGAAATTGAAATTATTCCTTTTTCTTTTCTTTGTTTATATCTTCTATTCTAATGAAGATTTGAATCTTCTTATATCCATTATCTCAACCCACCAATCTATTTTTCCTCACCGCCTCTCTACACGTATCTCCAAACAGAAAAGCCGGGATTGTATTGTGTGTGTGAGACACGTGACAGTAAAAGACACTACAATCTTGATTCATTGCTCTTCAGTTCATGTGTACCAGTATTGATGGAAGCATCCAAGATCCTAGGAATAACATAAACATTACCTGTGTTTTGGAGAGTGTTTTCACAGTTACAGCTACAGTAGGATTGCAGGATTTTGGTTGATTCCCTGTTCCTCTGTGCTGGTCCTCTGCCAGGTGATGACCCACCTAC
The DNA here is from genome assembly GCF_964638095.1 of Poromitra crassiceps. NCBI lineage: Eukaryota > Metazoa > Chordata > Actinopteri > Beryciformes > Melamphaidae > Poromitra > Poromitra crassiceps. The sequence continues at coordinate 43,498,542 of NC_139642.1, forward strand.
GCGTGATTGAGGAGAGGATGAACCAGAGCCTGTCCCTGCTCTACAAAGTACCTTATGTGGCCGAGGAGATTCAGGATGAAATTGGTGAGTGGTGTTCTGTCAAACCCCTCGAGGCAGTTTGGAGGAGGGATGCTACGGTCGTAATATAAAATGAAACGAAATGAAAAGAGTGATTGAATTCACACCGGTGCCAGATAGAAGCAGCCGGGACCTCATATTTCCTCTGACCCTCAATGGAGGTTTTTTCCCCCCTTGTATCTGGTGTGAGCTGACAGAAAGAAGAAGAAAGAAAAAACACTCTATAAAGGATGGGTCTTAACTTTTTTGCAAAGGGCAACACTACAGAAGACCGCAGACAGCTTTAGCGCTAGGTCTGTAAACCAATTATCATACAGAGACAAGTGTTGTCCTTTCGTGTGTGTGTGTGTGTGTGTGTGTGTGCGCGTGTGTGTGTGTGTGTGTGTGTGTGTGTGTGTGTGTGTGCCTGTGTGTGAGAGAGAGAGGTGGCGAGGGTAATAAGTCTACTCTGTCTGAGTTCGAGAGCACCAGCCCACCAGCTCTCCTCGACACAATTAAAATCTAACACGGTTCACTGTAGCATCTCCGGCAGCAGGAGATGAGACAGGCGGAGTCTGGCAGCACGTGTTGTATTCTTTCCTTTTGTTAGCTTGGCTTCATTAAAGGAGGCGTCGCTGCGTTGTGTGCAGTGCAGATGAAAGTGGAGCGGATGCCGTGACAGAACTAGGTCACAGCGTTCACCGTGCTGCATCCTGTTGGGAGATGTGCAGATTTACACAAAAATACTAATTGGTAGTTTGGAGAAATGGGAACAATCTTTCCTCTCGCAGCAACTTCACTGTGATCATTGCAATTTAATGTTAATGGTAATTGGACTTACTAGCTCTGACATTGCTCATTACTGCCGTGTCCCAGGTTGCCAGGTTTTCGCGTCTGTCTCATACTCTTATATTCCATGTTCTCTCCTCCAGTGTTGGGCAGTAACTTTAGTTACTGTAGTCGTATTACTTTCCCCAGTAACTAATAATGCAAGGGATTACAATTTCCTAAACAGGTGGTACATCACTTTACGGAAGGGGGCGGGGGGGGGGTGTATTGAAAGTAATATACTAAAGTAACGAGTAACAACCACTTTTTATCAGAATCAGAATCACTTTTATTGCCACAGTATGCAAGTTACATACAGTTAGTTATACCAACTAATAAGTAAATAAGTAAATGTATTACTTTTTAAAGGAGTAATCAGTAGTAATGAGTAACTAATTACACTTCCTGAGTAACTTGCCCAACACTCCTCTCCTCACAGATGAGCTTCTCCAGGAACAGAAAGCTGACATGGACCAATTCCTGTCGTCCATCTCGGAGTCGCAGCCAGACGTCACTGTGTTGTCGGAGGAGAGCATGGAAGTCCCCGTCTCCGAGGGAAAACCCTACCGGCCCTTCCAGGTCACCTCCCTGGGGTCGCGCCCGGAGCCAGAGGGTGAGCAGCTCCGCCCCCGTCACAGTAGCAGACAGGATCGTCAGCGTCTCTACAGCTGTGTGGAGAACAATAGGCCGCACACAGCAGTCTTTCAGGAGGACACGAGTGACGTAACACACCGAAACTGTTGGCCAGTGAGGGAGAGTAGCTCATGTGTAACTGAAGGAGAGACGCGCTGTACACAGTTTGTATGGCCGATCCATGCCTGCTGCGAGCCATGGATTTGGGCTTATCTGCGCCTACACAGTTCCCTCTGGCCTAGCCTTCAACATGACACGATTGAAGTTCAGATAAACGCACAAAGCCTCAGGCTTTGCTGCCTAGCTGGAGCTGAAAGCTTTGAAAATACCGTATGCTTCTTTATTAGTGAGCAGTTATGGTTCTCTCCTTTGTCATGTTTGTGCCAAATAAAATATTCAAATCCTCAAAGAGAGAACTTAGTAAAGGATGGAACACTGCCAGGGAAACGAACAACTAAATTCCCAAGGGACATTTAATATACAGTACATGCCACAACGCCTCCTGGCGTGGCCATTTTTGAAAATGGCTCCTCTTTTGAGTTTGGTTATCTCCCATTTATTTCTGGACGCTTCCCTACTGGACTCCTCTCTTAATCAATTAACACAGCTTGATAATCCTGCCTTTTGTCTGCTCACCTAGGTTTCCTCTCTTTTCTCCTTCCCTCTTTCTGTTCTGTTTTTTCCGTTGCTCATTTCCAACGCCAAGGCGATCTATCAGACTCCCCACGTGCCTTCAAGAAAGGTTGGTGCCTCTGCTACCTCTTGTTTTTTCTCGCTCCCCCTCTCTCCTCATCCTCCTCCACGCCATCTCCCATCGATTTTATTCCACCGTTTGGGATCCTCTCTCTCTCTCTCACCCTTGCTATTACTATTTTATCAGCAGCCATTTTTGCTATTGTTGATTTTCTCCTCATTTTGATGACTCACATGGGCCCACTTGGTTGGGCCTCAGAGCCTTTTAGGATTATCTTGCCAGGATTATCACTCGATTCTGAATAGCAGAGACAGTGGCTTCTAAAGTCGGCAGATCGGGTCACAGCCAGCTCCCCTCTCACAGAGACCAGCCGTCCCATCTCCAGTCATCTAGTCCTCAGTGCATTTGCCAAAGCACCTTGCCTAATTACCCCCCCCCCCCCCACACACACACACACACACACACACACATACACACACAGTCATAGTCTGTCTCTTCCTGATAGGAGCGCTAGTGGCTCTGTCTGGCACACAGTGTTTCCACTGACCCACAGCCAGGTCTAAATTGGCCTGATTTGTCCTCTAAGACCTGAGACGGTGATGTGGTCATGTGACTCGTGTGGTCATGTGACTCGTGTCCGCCATTGTCTGATCTGGGCTTAACCTTGTGCTCATTGAACCTTCCGCTAATTATTAAGCCTACATTCTATATGGGCTTTTATAGGTTACGTATGATGAACACCCTCCTCCGCTGTTGTCAGTGTGTTCGGAGGGTTACTTTTCAAAATGTATTCCACTACAGATTACTGAATACATGCCCTAAAATGTAATTTGTAACGTATTCCATTAGATTATTAGATTAGCGTATTCTAAATACTTTGGATTACTTTTGGAGTTTTAGAATACTTCAAAATCGTCTTGCTGAGCCCATTTGTCTGGGTCACTCTGAATGTACGCAAATGCGAGGGCAATGTGGCCATGATGTGCACTGATGTAATGTTGCGACCTTCTTCAGCATGTTTGTAAGTCAAATGTGTTATATTTCCATGTCAAAACCACGTTCCTGACAGTGTCCTGGCTGTGTGTCTCCTCTGACATTGCCATTCTCTTGTGGTGTGTGGAGCAAATTGTTGCACTTTTTTTTTTATCTGTTTATGGGAAATGCGTGCCTCATATTAATTTTAGAGCAAATTCTCTAAAACAAAACAAACAAAGTAATCCCTTAAAAGTACTCTATTTTGAAAGACAGTAACTGTATTCAGAATACCACCAATTTAAATTGTAACTGTAATAGAATACAGTGACTCATATTTTGTATTTTAAATACTATAAATACATGTATTCCGTTACTGCCCAACCTTGGCTGCTGTGCTCTCCATATATCCCTGTTCCTCAATGTGTTTGCCATTGCTGTTGTGTTGTACTAGTCTAGCCCATAGAGATGAATTGTCAAATCGCCTTTCGAGACATCACTACCATTGTGCTGTGTGATCGCCTGGCAGAATGCGATGCTACGTGTTCACTGCAGTACCATCTGATAACGGCTGCCCGAGCCTCTGACGTCAGCGCCGCTGCCTGCGTGCAGCTCGTCATCACACATCATTGTTTCCTCGCCAGATCCAATGGTGGTAATTGTCCTAATCTTGTCCTTGTGCCGTGGGCCCGAGCCCGGCAGCAGACAATGGGCCGATGCCAGACTTATCGCTCGCGTGCATCATTCAGGCCCCTCGGTCCGGCTGCGTCGCTCTCTCCTCTCAGCTCTTCATTTATTCATGGCATATCTTCTGTGTGTTATTAATAGATACTATGCCGATTTCAAAACCATTGGTCTTCCTAGCGTGCATATTTGACACTCTGGCCCAGATTATGGCCTAGCCACTTCTGGAGGCCTACAGGCTCTACCATATATTTTTGTATTATTATTATTATCATCTGCAAAATACATACTCGAGGGGTTAAAAGGATTTATAGCCATGCAGAGTTTGGACCAAGAAATTGGAGCAAACCAAAGGAGAGAAAATGCTAGGCAAAACCATAGCTGCATATGAGTATTTCATGATTGTCAAAACATGTAACTGCATGTTTACAGAGAAACCTCAGATCTATGCAAAGACAAGTAGCACTTTGAGTGGGCCTTTGTAGGAAAATGGAAGGTCAGTGTAACGTTAGCATGTGACTGCCCGCCTGGTGCTCCAGTGTACGCGGCGCTGAATGGAAGAAAGGCCATTGTTGTCACCAGTGCTGTGGACGAGAGCCGGGCGCCGGTGGTGCAGGGGGAAAGAGCTGGATATATTATGTGCAGCTGTCCTCCATCAGTACCCTGTCCCTGTTTGTTTGTGCAGCTCGGCTGTTGTTGACTGTGCTCCTTCACCTCCCGCAGGCTCCGGCATGTCTGGCTTAGACGGGCTGATCGGCGCAGAGGAGAGAATCATCAACAGCAAAGCCAAGATCAACGACAACGTGGTAAGATGTGTTTGATCAGTGTTTGTGCCTCAAAGCCTTTTCAGCTCTCTACACATGAACTAAGAGCAGCATTGTTAAAGCGGAAAAACAAAATATATATATATATAAAATACCCCGCTGTGAAGTGGGTTAGGATTTTTTTATATTATTCCACCGCAATAAATATTCCACCACAGAGGACTGTCTTGACAATTTATTTTGCATTACCATGGCCTCAGGCGAAAGGCAGTGGAGCTGAAGAAACTAAAGAGTGAAATTAATGAGTACACAATGGGGAAAGACGCTTTGTTATCTGTGCTTTCACATAAGCTCTCTTAAGTTCAGCTTTTAAGGAGTCAGATTATTCCGGTAACTATGTTGTCATAGTTACAGCTATCTGGCACATGGCTATTTGTGTGTCCCGTCTCCAGCCTCTGCCAAGCGACCCTCATTCACACCCAGTCCACACATCAGTCATCGCATGCTTCTTTTCTTTGCCACAAAACACCATTTCCTCATGGATTTTCAAATGATGCTTGGCTGCTGAATGTGTGCAATGTTTCGCATGCTGAATTAAGACCAACTGCAGAAAAAGACAAATGTGTTTGCGTTATGAGTCATGCAGTTTAATTTGAGGTTGTCGAACGCATGCTTGTTTTCTTTATGCTAATTTTCTTAGACGGAGCAATCTGGGGTTTAAAAAAAATCAATGGGTCTTTCACATCACAGTGACAAGGCGCCTACCTAAAATGTGCTGCTTTCATTCTTAATCTGCTTTTTGTTCTTCTTTGTGGTGTGAAATGGACTGTGGACTGCTCTGTCTACAAACAGCTGTTTTTGTTCCTGCCTCCTGAGCACACCCACATTCACTCTCTGTGCTTCACCAGATTACAGCTCTCAGTAATGAGAGGCTGTTCAGAACGACCTGTAACTGTGACTCAAAACAGAGAGTCTGTTTTGATGCCTGAAAACCCCCCTCCCTCTCTCCCTTCCAGTTTGTACAAGACAAGCTCCGAGTGTACCATCGCCCAAACACAGACAATCCTTACAGTTTACTTCGCTGCACATTCCTACTCTCTCCCTCTCTCTCTCTCTGCCTGCCTGTGTCTCTCTCTCGCTCTCTCTATCTGTCTCTCACTATCTCTCTCTCTCTCTCTCTCTCTCTCACACACACACACACACACACACATTGCAGTGAGTGTACTGTAACCTGGGCTCCCCTGTCTGTGTTGACAGGTGATTGATGAGTCTCTGGATGTTAAAGAAGTGATTTACAGTGCAGAGAGAGTCAGCGTTATGCATGATGATGAGCTGGTGAGTACAGCGGCGCCCTCCACTGGGCTCTCTGGGGAACTGCAGTCATCAGTAGTGGGGATAAAGATGAAAGGAGGGAGTGTGCAAAACGCAAAAGTTACCAGTTCTGCGAAAAGATACGGCATTGGAACAAACCCCCCCCCCCCCCCCTGAACAGACCCCCACCTCTTGTAATTTAGAAGTTTTCAGTTCAGGCTACTATGTTTTGGTTATTTCTGCATGGACGCATGTTTGTTATGTGAATGTATCTGGATGTACACAATGAAAATCCCAGTTCATACGATGAATGTGTATCCATCCACACAAACGAGTGGGCTCGGTTTATGTGTGAGAATGAGCATATGATTAGTTTGCGTCATATGTGCCAGATGACATTGTGAAGATTGAACAGTGTAGGTGTGGTTGTTCGTAGACGTAAGTAGGCCGAGATGTAACACAGGCCTTCACAAAGACACATTTCATGCATGCGTACATACTGGTCACTCTTGGTTTTAGTCCCTCATGTCTTACAAATCCTTCATGCCTAAAGGGATCTCATTCTCATCCCTGTTTCACTGTGATATTATAAAATAATGTGATGCAATATAGATTAATTCCATCATACCGTGTTTGGGTAACACTCAACGTTAAAGTTCTCCTCCAGTGACTCCATTGTCCCATTTCTAAGCTCCTTTGAGGAGGGTTAATCTCAGTGTTTTTTAAATTCCGGCCGCTTGGCACAGTTGAAATCAAAAAGAGGATTACCTGTGTAGCAGGAGAATCCAGGAAGGGGAAGCACATCTGTGCTCATTTCAGTTGTCACACATCAGCTGTTAATCCCATTTTAAATGAATGATTTGCTTTGGAAAGATGTAAAAGCGTGTTCACATTGTTGGTGAGGTGGCTGGAGGGGGCTTTAGTGTTTTCATTTAACAAGAAGACTGAGCCAAAGTCTATATATATATATATATATATATATATATATATATAGTTCAGAGGAATCATACCGTCATGATATTCTGCTGTCTAAATTGATGATGACATGAAATTTGACTTAAGAACTCACAAAATCAGGTATGGTAGGAAAATTATTTGTTCAAAATACAAAAAAAATTGCTCAACCCTCAATATTTTCTATGGGTGCTGAATCCTCCAAAACATATCACAGAAAGGAATTAATCCAGGACAGCACTGCGATAACTTTCATATTTGTATTGCCTGTGCACTGTGTTTCGGCCAAATGCCGTTCTTCAGTGTGCTTTCGTGGCAAGCACTTTCCATCTCCATATCAAAGTTATCAGAGTGCTGTCCTGGATTAATTCCTTTCTGAGGAATATTATTTGAACATTTCAGTTTTGTTTGACATCTAACATTACCATTCAGCTCAATGAGATGAACATTAATTTGATTATTTAATGTGATTTTGCATAAATGAACCATATCGTGATATTGATATGGAGAAAAATCCTGAACAGGATATCCATTGTATTTGTGCAATGTCATCATTATTATAACAACAGCAGCCTTATAATGGAAGAAAGAGCAAGATAGTGTAAGAGCTGTTGTGTGTTGTTGTCTGATGTTTGTATCGTCTCCTTACCGCCTGTCAGGAATCGTACCGCCCTCTGGGAGAGGACTTCAGCTTTGGGAGCAGCGCTCTGATTGGCCTGCTGGTGATCGCGGTGGCCATCGCAACCGTCATTGTGATCAGTCTGGTGCTCCTGAGGAAGAGGCAGTACGGCACCATCAGCCACGGCATCGTGGAGGTAAGTCACCGGACTTTACTGAAGATCATAAAATGTTAAAGGTACCTTCCCAGTGGTATGTGATGCAGGACATGTACTGTACAGACAGTTTTCACAGATGTGTCAGTCCTGTTCTAGGGGTCCTGACAGTCCTGTCCTATTGCATTAGCAAATACTGCAACAGAAAGTGATCTGGGGTTCAATTTAGAATGTTTATGTTGTCAAGTTAAAACCGCCTATAGGGTTTGACATTAACAAAGTAAATGTACTTGTTAATTTACTGTACTTAAGTAAAGTTTTTGAGTATCTGTACATTACTTGAGTATGAATTTTTTTGGAAACTTGTGGCTTTTACTCCTACATTTGAAAGACAAATAATGTACACTACATTTTTATGAAGTCCCCGTTACTCATTACTTTGAAACATAGCGTCACGGCCCCAGAGCGTTTCTAGGCAGTACTAGTAAACATGAACATCAAGCTCGTTCGTCTAGGCTTCTAGTTAACGCTTGAGCCATGAGCACAATACAAGAGAGGCAGTCAACACTGCAAAGAGAGTGACACTCACCTGATGTAGGTTGGAGGGATAGCTCTGTCCACACAGCAGCTCGTCTGGCCAGCTCACTCTCGTCGTTCACGGGGGCTCCATCATAACGAACCCTCTCTCAATTAGGTTGGACACACACACAATAACATGACACGAAAACAAAAGACGTCTACAAACAGATACATTATAACCATGACACACAGCGGCCGAGGACCTCGGCCATCTTGGCTTTGGTCTGAAGTCAAAAGGGAAGGGAAAACTCTGACATGGCAGCTGTAAGGACTACAGTATCACACCACTGAACCTAGCTTCACCCACTTTTGATTGACTTTTGACAGCCAGGCATTATCAAACATGAAGCAAAGTGACCGTGACACATAGCTTTGAATTTTCTTTTCTTTTCTCAAATGTGACAGGCCGTAAACTGTGTCCTGCAGTTCTGCATGTGCTTTGTCCAAGTGCTATTGCGCTACTCAGAACGGGCGGCTCCTCCATTTTACGTAGAGCTAACGTTACAGCGACGCTTTTTTGAACCGTTCACTTCCACTGCCTGTGTACTCATAATACATACATTATGACTGAATGTATTTGATTTGCTTAACTGTCTTTTATTTGATTTATAATGTTTGATTTATAATATTTAGCTAGTCAAGACACACACTCTTAGAAGTGGAATTTAATGGAACTCAATTCTGTTTCTTGTCATTCAAATTCTGTTTCTTAAAGCTGGGTGACATTCACATTCACATTCCACAAATTGAATTGGAATTTGCCCTGCATGCGTTGCATTCTCAATTCAATTCTTGAATGGCCCCAAAAGTGATGAGCACCATCATACCTCAGGTCTTGAGACACTGTGGGGATGTAAAATGCACGCAACAATATAATACTCTCAGTGAACTGCTATCCAGTTTAGTGTCAGAGGTTTAGATCAAATTATCGTTTCTCATGTAAATGGCTCATGTTTAAATGCAAGAAATATTGTATTATTGTTTCTGTAACATTTGCATATTAACAGACACTACAGCATGTTGTGCTGTGGAGGTCACTCCTCACCTGTGTCTTCTGTCCATCTCTCACCCCGTGTGGTGGCAGGTCGACCCCATGCTGACACCAGAGGAACGCCACCTCAGCAAGATGCAGAATCACGGCTACGAGAACCCCACCTACAAATATCTGGAGCAGATGCAGATCTAACCTGAGCCTACAGAGGGCGCTGAGGAGTCTGAGAGCGGGCGGCAACCGAGGGGGAACATACTACTGACCAATAACATATGATGCTATTGTCAAAATCATTTGCATACATCCAAAATCCATTTTACGGTTTGTTCAAAACAATCCTTAAATAGTGCTACTACTCCTACTACTGCTACTATTGCTACTATTGTACTATAGAGCTCTTTTTGATCATGTTTCTTTTGAAAATGTGATGTATCTACCATTTTGCATTCTGGAAAACGTGATTCAGCAGATTTCTCTGTAATTATGAATACAGCTATCTCAGATCAAGATGTATAACATTTCTTCAGAAGTTTTCATTTATTTTTAAAGGTGTAATGCAAGCTAAATTTAAAGTTAAATGTATTTGAGTAGCCGCCATCAACCCGACATACCAGACACTACACTTATGGTTTCCATCATACAGTACAAGTGTCCAGTTTCCGATGGTTTTCTCAAAAAGAATTGGTGTGTTTTTTTATTTGTTTTGTTTTCTTCTTCTTCTTCTCAATAGATTGCTTGTATATGAAGGTTCTTTGTACCAATTAAAATGTATAGTGAAACAACAATTGATGGGAAAAAAACTAAACTAAATCATGAATTATTTACTTTCTGTTCTTTGTTATGACAACAGACAAAATATACATATACAGTTTAAATATATATATAAGAGTAGATGTTTTTATTGCACCTTTTTTCCCTGGGAAGAGGCTCTGAGTTGAATTGCGGGGCTAAGCTTGGTGGTCATGAGTTGCGTTTGCAGGCACATTGTTTAGAGAGCGTTGCAGAAGGTGTGCACAGGCCCCCAGCTCAAACACAACACACAACCTACTTTGAACCCTACTATTATCATCCAAGTGAATGTGATATCTCGATCATATTCCCTCCTAAACATATGCACACACAACCTACATTAATGGGGGAAAAGGCAAAACAAAAAGATGAAGTAAAACCTATTGACATTTGTTACATAGTTGAATGTATTGTGGAAGCTTTTTTCCGTACTATGTACCTGAGATGTTTCCTTACCATTTTAATGCAGTGTCACATACAAATTGGAAAAACAAGTGTTTTCTTTTTTTGCTTTATTTTTATTTTTTGTCTTTATTTTTGCACAAAAGAGCTGAAGCAAACCCAAGTACTACGGGAGCCAATCTGAAACTAAATTGGGGCATAATGTACACATACTCTGGAACAACTGTTTGCTTTGCTGGTCCTAAAGCGCAGAACAGTGGGAACAGTCTTGATAGATTGAGGGCACCTGAAGTGGACTTGGAGCTGGAGGGCTGTGCAGGCAGACAGATACACACAGAAAGACAAGGCTTGGAGAGCTGGTTTCTGAATAAAGCTGACTTTTTACAGGCAGAGAATGGAACAAACAAGTAAACTGAACCCTAAAATCCTCTTTTCTCTCTCTTAGTATTGTCTTTGTATGCCTGTATAGTTGATGTTGCAATCATGGCTTTTTCCGGAGGATTTCCTGTGGTGTGCATTGTTCTTATATGAAATGATATATATATTTTTAAGTTTGTTTTCTTGTTTTCTATTTTTCTCTTCCTGTGACAGTATCTCTGTATGTGACTGTCTCACTATGCACCCAAATGGCTTCAATCTTGTAATTGCCTGCTTGATTGTGAGGGGACTGGGAACTAATATAATATGCATATTAGTGATTAAAAAAAAATTTGACACCAATATGGAAAGAGGTTTATGGTTACAGGGGGGAAACACGTCAATAAACTCACAACTTCCATAGGGATGTGCCTTGTCTCTTTGATTGGTAGGTAGGTAGGTTAGGGACAGTCCAGAGGTGGAGTGAATACTGACGAATCCTATACTAACTCAAGTACAAAGTTTTGTTACTTTTGTCAAAATTAACTCAAGTACAGTACAAGTAAAAGTACTAGACCATGTAATTACTCAAGAGTAAAAAGGTAGCCTATTTCTAACTACAGGCTAAGTAAAAGTACCATTTGCGTTGTTTAGAGGTTCTATTCTCTGCCCGACCCGCCCTGCGGACCAGGTCCGAGGAATAGAGCTTGTGGTCAGATATAATGCCCTTTTTATAATTGGGGTAATTTTTGGTGTGGTAATCAGAATGTTATATGTACACTGTAGCCTTAGAACCGTATCAATTACTGTATTCACGAGACTGAACCATAGGCAGCTTGCATCCATAATACTGCCACCTGCTGGGGTTAGCCAGCAGCAGTCCCAATGGTACCGTGCTGTTTTCATAAGTGTGTAAAACAAAAACCTGAATTTAATTTAGGCGTACTCATTGTACAATTTAAAAGTAATGAAGTAGAATATGTATTATTTTAATTACCGTACTCAAGTAAGAGTAAAAGTAGAACATTTAAAAAATACTGTAAAAGTACAGATGCTCAAAAAAAACTACTCAAGTACTTTTACTTGACTATTTTCCACCTCTTGATTTTAATTATGTACCCAATACATTTTACACATCACGTTATGTGTTACCTAAGCTGTCCCTGTCTTTGTCTGTGTTGTCTTTCATACTGAACAGCTCATTCAGATCTAGCCATGTCAGGGATGCTAAGTTTGGTGATTCTCTCTTTTGCCAGACAAACTCTCTGCTAGCAGCAGCAAAATCACAATGAGATACATCCATTTGGCTATGGATTCAAGATTCATGATATTTATTGTATATTTATTTGTGTCTTATGCTAGGGAACTCCATTACAAGACATATTGCAAGTAGGTACATAGTCACAACAGTAATATTATCTATGTAAAAAAGACAAACAGTGGGGGGACTATAAAATAGAATAAATAATGAAAAAAGAACCACTTGTCAGTGAAAGGTGCAGTCTATCAGCAGCATCAAATGAAACTGATATTTCTGAACTAATGGGATGATGGGGATCATTACAATTAGATTGTCTACACTTGTCTAATTTAATTGGTGCAAGCAACCAGTTTGGGCACACTAAATCCGGAAGTGATTCTGGATCTGTTGGCGAGCAGTCCCAATGCTACTGTGCTGTTTTCATAGTGCGGTGTGCAAAACAAAAATCTAAATTTACTCATTTACTCAGTGTACATTTAAAAATACTCGAGTAGAATATAATTAAAATTACTCTATAAGAGTAAAATTATAGCATTATAAAAATACTTAAAAAGTACAAATCCTAAAAAAAACTACTCAAGTAGGCATGTACTTCAGTACTTTTACTTGAGTACTTTCCACACTGCACGCACATCTCCTTTGGCAATATTGTTCTTTCAACTTTCAGGCCAAAATAAAGCCTCATGAATTTAATTGACGGGGATAAGTGAGCAGTACAAGATGCTATCATCAGTATATAAATGGGAGCTATGACTCTGTCTGTCTGTCTGTTTTGTTTCTCTGTCTGTCCCACTGATGACATCATCAGTGATGTCATAAATCCCACTGATGACATCATCAGTGATGTTATAAATTCACTCACAAACACACAAAGTCACGAGAGAGACTGAGGGTGAGAGCGAGAGAGAGGAGAAGGAGAGGGGGGGGAGACTGAGGGAGATAGAGGGGAGACATTGTGCGCAGGGCCGTAACCAGGGTTCCGAAATAGGGGAGGTCCAGCAAGGGGAGGCGGATTCGGCGGCGCCCTGATGGGCGCCGCCGAAAAAAATTTGAGTTTTTTCCCCCCCCTTTTTTAGCCATATTTAGAGTAATATATCATTTTAAATCAACATTAGGATTATACTGTTGTGATGTCATTATTCAGTATATTCTCTTTCATGTCACCACCTGCTCAGCTCTCCTGTCAACATAATTGTAACTAACAAACACAAACTGTTTTAGCCAAATTCATATCAAAATGACACCTACAAACACAGGTACACAACCCAAGCCGTACACAACACACAAAGTCATCATCGATAATAAAAAAAAACATACAGAGGGACATTTATTTATTCCTGATAGGAACGATTGAAAAATAAAATAAAATATATTATGTTGTTTTTAACTTTACACCACCTCTTTTTGTTACTTATTGGGTCATGAAACTGAAACCATGCATATAGCCACCTGCATACCTGACTTCGGGAGCTTGGCAATTGGCATCATGCATGATTACAATGAGATGCACCCACTTTAAACCTGAATAAAGTAATAAAACCACTAGTAAACCAGTAGGCGGCGCCTGGCCTGCTGTTCAGTGAGTGGCCTGGCCTGGCCTGGCCTGCAAAAAAAAATTTTTTTTTTTTTTTTTTTTTTTTTGCAGGCTGAAATATTAGGGGAGGTCCGGACCTCCCCGTGCTCATAGCTAGTTACGGCCATGATTGTGCGTGCGCCAATAGGACAGGCAAGGCCACACAGCAGGCGGGTCATAAATCCCATTGATGATGACATCATCAGTGATGTCATAAATCCACTGATGACATCATCAGTGATGTCATAAATCCCACTGATGACATCATCAGTGATGTCATAAATTCACACACAGTCACGAGAGAGACTGAGGAGGAGAGGAGAGGGAGAGAGACTGAGGGAGAGAGAGGATAATTTATCCTCAATCAGTGGATTGATCTTTGTAATTTAGTTTCTGTGAGCATTTGTATGGGGCATATTTCCACTGATTCACATTTGCTGTCTGACTAAATAGGGGATTTCCAGGAGGGGGGGCTCCTATTTCTCAAGACACAACAGAAACCAGTGTGGCTCTGGCTCATACCTGGATGTAAAAAAACAACATGATGATTCAACATCTGACTCATCATAATCAGTAGAGCATGGTGAGTAAAGTCCAGGCTAGGACTACTAAAAATAGTTTAGTGAAACCCTCACTTCAAATTATTTTTTGTTTTCTTTTGAGAGAGAGAGAATAACAGGCCTATATAAACAATATTTTTGGTATTTATTATTTCATCTGTGCATTCCTTGGGAAATAGCCACGCCCTTTAAAACAAAGAAATGAACTGCCAAGTGGAAGTCGAGGATTGTCTGGATTATTATATTCTCAGATTATGGTGCATTTTCAAATGTAAGTAACTTCTCAAATTCCTCAGAAAGAAACATTGATAGTAGCCTATAATGAAACCAAACATTTCCAGATTCCACCTGTTCCGCGCGAGGCGGGCAGGTAACCGGACGTGGTTGGCTGCAGGTGTCTCGTGGACACGCCCGCAGAAACCTGACGCTCCCGGAAAACCTGTCTGTTTGTCGTCTCTCTCAGGTAGTCGACATGTTTTAGTTACACAGTACACATTTGGCAACATCTCGGCAGGAGAAGAGCCTCCATAAGCTATTTCCCCAGTTGTGACTGCTTTTGTGAATCGCTATTTTCTTTAATTGGACGTGTTTTAAGCAGTGTTGCGCTCGGTGCGTGAACTCGTTGACAAACACCGACGACAGGCCCGCAGATTCACCTTGGAAACCGAGAGGACGGAAACTAACACAGGACAGTCAGCCGAAAGAAGGGGCGTGTGGCCTTTTTGTACTTTTATTTATTTGTATTCTAGCAGTCTAGTCCAAGCACTGACCGCTCATGGACTACATGGACAGTGGAACGAGATACACCCCAAATGCGGTAAGAAAGTGTGTTTGTGGGCGCGCGCGTGAGTGAGTGAGCGAGTTCCCACAGTCATGCAAAACCTGAAAAAGTCATGGAATTTGGATTTGCAGAATCTCGCTTTCCAGGCCTAGAAAAGTCTTGGAATTCGTAAAATCATTGCAAGTTTTGTAAAAGTTATGGATACACAGTGACATAGATAACCTTCCACTAGGCCTACTATAATACATGCAGCAAAACAGCAAGTTTATTTTGTAGCTGTTGATGTAAACCCAATACTATCAAGAGGTGTGTCCTATTTGTCCAGTGTATTTCTGGTATTGATTCAGTCACCGCCTCACATTACATGGACATTATATTATAGAGCTTTGAAAAGTAATGGAAAAAAGAGTTCAGGTTTTGTAGTTGCTGGATAACGCTGACCTGCCTCTTTCCTCACTATGGGGATGTTATGTAAATATGTACCCCAACTATCTCCACCACTCGTCTCTTATCACCAATACACTGGTTTGCCTAGAAACAAATTTGTAGCTGAGAGAACAAAACCAACAATTAGAACGAAACTAATGCTCTCATTCCTTTGCCAAGCCTCTCTTTCTGACAATAGACCGTTTTCACGGGGGCCATTCTGTGTCGAAAAGGCAGAATAAACACAAGTGCAACCAAAACACTAATGAGGCTTTCCAAATTTCAATCATGGAAGTTTGAAACCCTCATTAGTGTTTTGCTTGCACCTGAGTTTACCCTGCCTTTTCGACACAAAATGGGCCCCGTGAGAAGGGTCCATTAGCTGTATCAGTCAACATTTTTATGTGTTACACTTGTCCAAAGGTGTTGTATGCCAATGTGAAGAGGCCACATATACTCAAACTGCCCCAGCAAAATGAGAATTCAATTCAAAGAGGATTTCTTGGCATGATGAGTCATCATCATGATGACCATATACAGTCACAGTAGCCTACAGTAGGCTATTGCCAAAGCACATTCCTAAAGGCAAAATAACAGGCTAACGAGTTGGACAAGAATGATTAGGCCTAAATAAGATTAAAATAACAATCCCAAATAATGTGTAGTAACAGCTAAAACAAAAAAGGTAACTGTTAGGTATTGTCAATCTCTCTGTGTGTGAAGAAGATGGCACAATGAGAAAATATATAGGAATTCTGGATAAGGGGGCGATATTCTAATCTCATGTTACGATTTGATACCCGATGCGATTTGATACACGATGCAGGGTTCACGATTAAATACAACCACGATACGATACCACAACCACTATGTGATAAAAGTTGCAACAAAGTCTTAAGGACTGAAAGTGCAGAATTATGCTGAGCCACAAATCTTTTAGGCGATGTCATAGAGAGGCAAAGTGAACGTCACTTCCTGCTTTTCTCCCTGTGCCAGCACTGGAAAAATATGAATGGCGGTGGACGGACAATAACGTTACTTTTTTGATCCCGTTTGAATTGTGCCACGGGGTGCCAACGTTAATTTTGTTGAATTAAAACGTAACTTTGCATATCAAGAAAGTCAGAGTTTGTCACCAGACTGTTGCACTATAAGTTATAAATCAGAAAGACTACATACACTGTCGCCTAAGTGACGTCACTTTCTCTACCGGCAAAGCTGAAGACCGGCGACATGCCACGAGCTTCCACGAGCTATGTAGTTTCTATACGAAACTAACCGCTATGTTTCAGTTTGACGACAAACTGCGACTTTCTTTACATGCAAAGTTATGTTTTAAATTGACATAATTAATGTTGACACTCCGTGGCACAATTCAAACGGGATTAAAAAAAGTAATTTTATTCTCCGTTCACTGCCATTCATATTTTTTCCAGCGCTGGTACAGGGAGAAAGCAGGAAGTGACGTTTCACTTTGGCTCTCTATTCACCTTATGTTCCAACACGGGGGTCAGCCAGTTACTTCCTATTGTGTTTACACTTCCTGTTATAGTACAGTACTAGTGAGCAGGTAGAACAGACGGTGTTTTGAACAGGAAGTCATAACACAACTGGGTCAAGTGGGCGGGGCTACATAAGGTTAATAGGGCTGGGGCACGTGACGTAAGCGCGGGTGAGGAGCGCTTGCATTGTGGTCCAGTATGACAATCGTGGCTAGGCTAGTAGCAGCCACACCAAACTCCATTCATTTGGCAACTAAATGTTGCCCTGTCTATCGCCAAATTGAATACCGCCAGAACATAATTTACAAACCTTACGAATCGTTAGACACCACTCTCCAATTCGGCATGTACATATTATCTCCCAAGAAGCACTTTGTGAATGTAAAATCTCATGTTTGGAAGTGTTTTGCTCTGCTGCTGTATTATCGCCCTCCACTGTGTATTTTGCGACTAGAGCACTGTGGAAATCACTGGCGAAACATTTTAATATTATGGAATGTGTGCTTCTTATTGGAGTATGTCTATGCCGAATTAGAGACATGCTTACAAGTATTCATAAAATCTTCATGTTTCCATAAAAAAGTCTCAACTTGTATGACTCATCTATTCTTCATTCTGAGTCTCAAAAGAGCTCCCCGATAGGGAGTTGCAGGCTCCGCTGAACTGGCTGTGCGCTACATACAGCCATCACAATAAAACAGTATCTACCTCCCAGGCTCCCACACAATGTTGTTATCTGAAGTTTCGCATAATCATTATTCCCAAATATTGCGTAGTCTCCAATACCGAGCCCTTATTCAAATGCCAGGCGGACAGCGCGCTCTAACTAGGTCACATAACAGACATGAGTGACATTACTGAAGATGGGTCAAATTACTATTTTCGATGAATCTTGCACAATCTATGGCCGGCGAAGTTGTCATGTCATGCTGTCTTTGGTTCATTTGTAAATGTTTTTTTGTTTTTTTTAATCGATATTTTTTGTACTGCTATTTTACATTGAAGTAAACGGCGAGTCCGTCGTATTTACCCACAATGCCTTGCGTTGCTCGCCCAGACGTGACGTAGTTGCACCAGCTCTATTGGCTTGCTACGTAAACAATTTAAAAATGAAAGTGTAATACAAAGTGAAAATAGCAGTTTCAATGGAGAGCTTTAAAAATTGTGATGGGCAAGCGGTCTCACTCGTGATGACTACATCTGAATAAAATAGAGCTAATATCACATTTGTGTTTCTGCACCACACAATACATATTCATTGCATCATTTTTGTATTGGGATATATTGAATTTCCGTACATCATCATCCCATCCCTGATAAGAATGACAGTTTGGATCCGATGTGTCCGTCTTCCCATGTACACAGTGGATATAGCTCAGTGGATTAGACGGATTACAAAAATCGTCTCAAATGGGTCAAAAGTTCAAAACCTGAATCAAATAGCACTCGGACCTGTGGTGTAAGCTGCATCTGTGCGGGGGCCCTTGATACTGTACTGTACTCTTCAGAAAGCACTCCCACCTGACTGTTTCTTACTGCTACAGTGTCGGGAGTGCAGACAGATCCTACGGGCGAAGCCTGGATTCCACCAGTGTCACCGCCCTGTCAGGACTTGACTTGTCTCCAGTCTTTCTATAGCGGGGGTTAAGATCCAGGTAGGGTGATTCCACACCCTCCCTGTATGGGGATAAAAATAGGATCAATGGTTTTTCAGTCACACTCCCTTCTGGATCTTTCCTCACCAGGGTAGAATACCAACATAAGATCTGAGGATTATTCAGTTGTAATGTTGCTATAATAAGCATGCTTTGATCCATTAACAAATTACTCATAATAAAGAAAACTACATCTCGTACATTATGCGATATTCTGTTTTGTTTTCTTTGATTCCCAATCTCTTCAGCAATTTGTAGGCTCCACTTTAAAATCCCTCTGGAGGTTAACACATGATGCATGTAATATTTCGTATAATATTTTTGTAATATTATACGAAAGAGAACTGTGCTCGGGGTGAATATTTATTCTGCAAGCTCTCGCACGAGCTCTACAAATATGAAACAGCCCGCTCTTTGAAAACAGCTGCTCCATCAAAGTGCTGTGTTTTAATGCTCGAGTCAACACGACACTCTCATGGGTGCCTTTTAATTCATTCTTGCCATTCAGAATGAGTTTCAGGCTAGAGGGGGACCTCGTTTATACTGACCTGAAGACAACACTCAACAATTAAAAGGTGGGGCACACCTTTTAATTAGTGAGGCTCTGGTTCTGCACTGAAGTTAACTTTGCTCTTCATAATTGTTATTAACTCAAAAGAAAATGGCAGGCACACAATGCAAGTCAACTGAATGGCTTTTGAAGTGTTTATTTGAGTGGTGGCCCAGTTACATGAGGTAATCCAATGTTTGTGCGATCTACACGAACAGTCACAGAAACTTGTTGTGAATCCACCACAGACCTGGTTTGTTTCCAGCAGGTTTGACAGGTTTGACACTGCAAAAGGTTTTTGCTCCCTCCCCCGTCCGCTTCATCTCTTCAAGGCAACCACACAGCTGTGACGCAGGCATGAAGGTCCTTTATAAGTCATTTAAGAAACAGACACTGAAACTGGCCCCTTTTTGCTTTGTTTGATTAG
The DNA here is from genome assembly GCF_964638095.1 of Poromitra crassiceps. Taxonomy (NCBI): domain Eukaryota; kingdom Metazoa; phylum Chordata; class Actinopteri; order Beryciformes; family Melamphaidae; genus Poromitra; species Poromitra crassiceps. The sequence goes on from NC_139642.1 coordinate 43,518,065, forward strand.
CAGCTCTTGAAGAATTCCAATTTGTTTATCTTGAGAATAAACTCAGAAAAAACTGTTGATTGTTTCTAATAGAAGCATTTTCGTTCTGATTTATTCACACATACATTCAGACCCAGACTCTGTGGGTCACTAGGCTGCGACATTCCTAAAATGCACAAGTACATACTTGCTGCCTGCTGCTGTCACATCTAACACTCATCTCCTTAGAAAACATCGTTCTTTCCATCCTGTCTGTATGGAAAACAAAAACGACATCATCATAGCACCATGCTTGGGGGGCAGCCTGTGTAGTTTTACATCTACAACGTGCAAAAATGTGTCTTCAGCCTCATGAAATGGTTGAATTATAATTTGGCAGTTGTTATTGGCTGGTTTGGTCTCTAATTTGATGTACTGATCATCCATTCACTTTTATACACAACACAAACCTCATGGCCTCTCTGTCTGTTTTCAGGACAAAGACTGGGACACGTCTGTCCAGTTCTTACCGGCATCCGACACCAAGAAGCTCGAAAAGAAGAAAGGTCCGGGGAAAATTGGGGCCGTGATCGGTGTGGTGATCTTCGTTGTTGTTGTTGCACTTATGACCGGACTGCTGGTGTGGCACTTCCACTGTGAGTAAAACAAGTAGTTAGGGTTATCCTGAACATTGAGGCATGAGTCCTTGTCAGAAATGATGGAGCAATGCGCTTTCACAGCACACCAAGTTTCAGACATAAAGTCATTTTAATGTACAAATGTGGGACTCTAAATTGATAAGAGTAAAAAATGCTTGATTTTTAGTGATCTCAATTCTCAAATATATCAGTCATTGTCAGAATTTATGTAGCAATGTGTTTTTACAGCACCCCACGTTTTAGAAAGGAAGCCATTTGAAGGTACAAATGTGGTATTTCACTTTCAAATTAATTATTTGGCCTTGAGCAACATAGAGGACTATGTACGAAACCCTGGGTACAATAGCGAGAAGGAGAAGTTTATGCGGAAAACATGCTACAGTGTCAAAGTCCTCGCCGAATGTGCCGAGGGGTGCGCCGCGGCTGGCGAGCCTGCTGGCGTGCAGCTCCCCGATGCAGCTGACGTGAACAGCGCAAGTATAATATAATGGAGATGGGAAGATATTGATAACAGGAGAAAGTGAAAGCTATTACCAAGTATGTGCACTGCATTCTCTCCTTGGGCTATCTTCTAGTCATTGAAATCCTAGTGAAATCACACAATTTACTCATGTTGCTGTGGACTCCCCTGCGACCCCCTCGTCTTGCTGACGTTCAGTATGTAGGTCTAGCTGCCTTTGGCAAGGCTCCAAGTCGAGGCTGACGTTGGACCATGTTCCCAGCTTCATTCTGTGTGTCTGTGTGCTCCTGCAGTCCGTAAAGACGTGCGGGTCAAACAGATGTACAGCGGCTCCATGCGGATCACCAACCAGGTCTTTGAAGAAGCCTACGAGAACTCCAACACACCTGAGTTCAAAGCGCTGGCGAAGCAGGTGATCTCACAGGTAAGGTCGGTGCCGAGGCTCGCGCACTGCAGCCCTCATCAGAAAATATGACGTTAAGTAAATCTGTGTCAACAAGTTCTCTTTGTTTTGGACATTCATTCATGCAACTGCTGTGTTTCTCTCTCTCTCTCTCTCCCTCCCTCTCAGCTTAAAGCCATCTACTCCAGGACTCCACAGCTGGCAAAATACTATGTTGGTTCTACAGTTCAGGCCTTCAGGTATGACAGTGAGGCTGGAGTGATGAGTCAATCATTATCACCTTCAATTCTTGCACCTTTGCTTTATTAGTTTTTTATTTCCTCTGACCGTGCAGAAACGGAGCTTATCGACTTCAATCTGTGACGCTCCATGACTGACAATAGTTTGCCAACAAGCAATATGGTTGCAACCAATACGGTTTTTGAATACTGATACTTATAGTCTGAAGTCACTCACTGTTAGCTGATATTTTGTGCTATATATATAGATAGATACATTACAGAGGGGCATTTAGTTTGTTGTTGTTTTTTACCTTTATTTGTTTTTTGCATTTTTGTTACACAAAATGGCAAGGATTCATTGTTTCCCCTCAGTATTGTATTCTTGCAAGGTGGAAAAGCCTGAAACAGCATTTAGACCATGATAGTAAAAACTAAAACTCATTGAAACCAATTCTACTGAAATGATTTTAGGTGGATTCATGGTAGGATGATCCATCACAATTGTTCATATTAGGGGAAACTGGCTCTACATTAGGCCTTCAAATGAAGAAGTAATTTACAAAACCATTACTGGACACATAACAAATGCATTGGTCTAACCCCACTAGCAATATGACAGTGTGTTTTCAGCAGTTTGCTCTAGCTGAATGCCATTGAATCCATGCTAAATGTGATGTTTGCATCCTGGTCTTGTTGATCCCAGTGAAGGCAGCGTCATCGCCTACTACCTGTCTGAGTTCAACGTGCCTAAAGGCCAAGAGGCAACCGTCAACAGCATCATGTCCTCCATGGACAAGCTAGTGGACAAAGAGCAACGCAGCGCAATGAGAGCTGGCAACTCTCTGCTCTTCGATGACGTGGTGCAATCAGGTAGAGAACTGCTGTATTTTGTGATGCATTTGCACCATCTCATCTCATTCACTCCTTGTCAATAAATGCTTCACTTAATTTAATTCCTTTTCTGTTGTGCTGCTGTCAATATCCTCATCTTAATCAGCTGCATGCTCTCACACTGTGTTTTGTCTTACAGCTCTTGATTACCGCTTGTTCAAGAAATCATACAACAGTGAGTACTCTGCCTGCATTCATCAGTTACACTACAGGTGTCTTCAAGACTGTGCAAATGCTGGAAAATGGATATCTATAGACATGGAAAACTACAAATCATGTAAAAGTTCACTGGCTTTTCAGTGTTTAGCTGGGACCATTATTTTTCTTTAGCTAACAACATGTAACAAAGCTAACAACAAATAGGATTTTATAGGGAATGCAACTGCATTGTCCGTCTACCCATCTTGAATTGCATAATGTGGTACATGCATGGGACCGACTTGCATGATAAACATATACCCTTGTCATATTTATGCATGCAGTTTGTTTTGTTATTGCAAACGACTTCTAATGAGAAACATATGACTTTGGAAAAAGTGAACAAAAAGAGGTGAACTACAGAGAAACTACAAAGATGAAATGCATGCTAAAATGATTCTGTGTGTTGTAGATCAAATGTTGGAATGTAGTTTGTGAAAACGTCCCTGTAATTTACCATTATTGCAGATTGCATATTCCACGTACTGTAGTGTTAATCATAATGCAGAAGATGGCAGTCATCAAAAGGAAATCTTTAAAAAAGTGATGGTGCTTGCACACAAGTGAAATTATGTGATCAGGTATTTGCATATTAGCATAGTGAAATCTGTCTGCTTCAGCCGGGTTGAAATTTACATTGCACCGGCACGAATTGGTCTACTCTAGTCCTGTGGAGCGGTTTCATTTAAAGTAAGAGAGGATACATTACAGATTACGACTAAAATGAATGTAAACTGTCTCCTCAGGGTTTTTCAAGTACACAGAACATACAAAGGCCGATCTCATAGGGACCATTACGTCCCCTGGCTTCCCCGACGAACCTTATACCGCCGACACCGTCGTCCAGTGGCAGCTGAGAGCGGACCGCGGCTATGTCATCAAGCTTGACTTTGACACCTTCAATCTGGAAAATAACTGCAAGAATGACTATGTCAAAATCTACGACTCCCTGGTGGCCATCGAGAGCCGTGTTATGGAAGAGTGAGTTTGCACTTTGTCTTGTCTCAGTTCAACAACAGGCAGATGAGGAACTCTTCTGCCTGTTGTATTTCTGTGACCTTATTGTCTTGTATTGACATACATGTTTATGGATTTGTTTTGGAGAATTCTGGGGTTGTAGAATAGACTTGCATGTATGGCCCTCTGCTGGTCAGATGCTATGTGGACCATGCAGGAATAAAAAAATACAAGAGTAAAACACAACTTTTTGGGGGGAAATGTCTAAGGCTCAACCAAGAAGGTTTTTGAAAGCTGATTCTTTTGGATTGGAGCTGCTGATACCCGAAATTAGGTGCTGATATATTCCATACCTTCAAATTTGACAATTTCCATGCTGAAAGAAATAAAATTTTTAAGCTACTTAAGACTCAATGCAGGAATTTTATTTTGTCTGTCTGTCTGTTTTCTACAGGATTTGTGGGTACTACTCCCCCAGCTACCCCCTGAGCTTCTTGTCCTCTAGCAATGTCATGCTGGTGACGTTGGTGACCAATGAGGAGAAGAACTTCCCCGGTCTCAGAGCGCACGTCTCACAGGTCCGCCGCGGGGGTAAAGGTAGGTTCTCTCGTGCACGGACTGCAGCTCATCTCTCACGCAATTATCTGTTTGAGCCTGTATGTTACAAACTACAGTGCAAATGCTTAATATCTGTGCAACTGCAACAGGGGCGTATCTACGGGTGGGCCTGGGTAGGCACAGGCCCACCCACTTCTTGCCCTGGCCCACCCAATTTTTTTTTTTTTTTTTATTGGTTGTTTTCTAGAGGCAAATCTGCACCCCTTCCTATCCAGGCCCACCCAATTTGATCCAGGCCCACCTATAATTCAATTTCTGCATACGCCCCTGAACTGCAAACATGGATACTTCTTCATGATACGTCTTCATGATACGTCTTCTGTACGTTTGTGATAGGAATGACATGTGGCGGCCAGCTGACGGGTGAAAAAGGCACTTTCACCTCTCCCAACTACCCAAATTACTACCCACCCAACACTTTATGTGGGTGGCAGATTGAGGTGAGACGATGGCAGTAATCTACACATTACCCAGCCACAACATCTGTATGTTTTATCATGCTGCTCTTCTAAAAAAAGCTCCAAAAAAAGCCCACTAGTTCCCACATCATTGAGTCTTGTTTGCCCGCCCTCTCCATCTCTCTTAAAGGTCCCTGCTGGCAAAGTGGTGAAGGTGATCTTCAAGAAGTTCCTTCTGTCTGAGCCGGGGCAGGAGAACAGCGGCGCCTGCAACAAAGACTACGTGGAGATCAACGGAAAGAAGTGAGTCCATACCTGTAAGGCCAGCGTGAGAGCCAGTTAGGGATTGTGTAACGGGGCTGACTGACATGTCCCCGCTTGTGCCTTGCCTCATCCTCAGACTGTGTGGAGAAAAACCTGACAGCACAGTGACAGAGACCAGCAAGACCAACAAAATGTCTGTGTGGTTTAGTGCCGACGCCTCGTATGTGGACCGAGGCTTTACCGCCGAGTTTTTGGCCATCGACTCGAAAGACCGTAAGTAGAGAAAATACCGCCCCAGTTTCCCCCCAATGATGATTTCTTATCAGGGTGCATGGCTGGTGATTCTCTCATTAACTACCTTATGTACACAGATGATTTGGTGATTTTTTTGTCCATGTGTCAGTCCAGTGCTGGTCTTCAGCAGGTACTGAGGGTATCTATCACAATATTTTATAGACTTCCACATCAAATATAATGCAAATCAGGGTAATTATGATTGTCAGAAGGGAAGACAGAAAATCAGTATTTCCTGGCTTCTTCCTGTCCGGCGTTTCTCTTAAAGAGTGTAATGAGGCTAAATATTTAGGCCATTACATGACCAACGACCTATCTGATGATAGGGAAATTTACAGACACTGTTGAAAGATGTACACACAAGCAAACATGTTGGCTCGTAAATTTAGTTTTTGTTCAGTGGCTGTGAAGATCTCTCTTTTTAAATCTTTTTGTACCCCGCTATATACTGCCCACTTGTGGCGGTACTACAAAAAAGGCAGCATGTGGAGACTCACAGTGGCCTATAATGACAGTATGAGGCTGCTGCTTAAAGCTCCAAGAAGCTGCAGTGCAAGTCAAATGTTTGTAGATGTCACTGTGTACCCACAAAGCACCTGCTCTGCTGTAATACCAAATCTTATATACAGATGCATGTGTAGGTAACTTATCAGACTCTAAGAGAGGGGCAAAAAACCAGCACTCAAAATAATTCCTTTTGGTTGTTTTATTTACCTTCAAGCAAGTTTGACAATGTACGTTTCGGCGTGGAGCCTTCCTCAGCATTGTGCTGACAGAAGACGGACATGACGCATAAATAGTGTCAAACCGGAAATACAATCAATTACATTATCAAGTACTAGGAAATATCTCACAACATAAAATAACAATGAATATAATATCAAAAACATCAGAGAATATCAAAAAAGAGATAAAGGTACAATTTTAAACAGTATACTTGTATATAAGTCTGTATATATTACACAGCAGGAATGCAATAATGTTTTGCAGACGAGAAGAATGAGGCTGGATGGCCACACTTGTGTTAAATAAGCACAGATGAAAAGTCAACATATTAGAATAACAAAAAATCAGTAAGAAAATATTTAAAATAGAATTAGAAAAATACATAATAAAATGCATATAAGTGCATGCATCGGATAGAGATACTGCAGGTCCACACATGACGCTCCCACACTGCCTTACAGTGCAAGAGCATCATGCGTGAACCCACAGCACATCCACCCGACGCACCCCCTAAAGAAAACAACCTAGCAAAAGTTCTTCATTCAAGCCTTTGGGGTGTTCTGTCTGTAAGGTATGTATCCAAAATGCCTCTCTTTGTAACAAGGCCTTGTCTCTGTCACCCCCCCTCTTCAGTGGACTGACCTGTTCTATACCCTGGAACCTGAGGGAACACACGTCGTGACCAAACTCATTAAAATGCCTGGCGACAGAGGATTTTATATCTCTGTTTCTAATGCTACTCTTGTGTTCTGAAATGCGAGTTTTCAACTCTCTGATAGTTTTTCCAATGTATACTAGCCCACATGGACACTTCAATAGATACACAACAAATTTAGTTTTACACGAGATCCTACTCTTAATTGAGTACTTTCTTCCAGAGTGAGGATGGAAGAATGTCTCTCCTCTGATCATAGCATTGCATTGAATACAGTTAAAGCAAGGAAAATTACCATTCTGTACATCAGACAAAAAATGGGAGGGGCCAGGGGGGCGTGTGTAACAGTCAGCTCTAACGATCATATCTCGTACATTTCTTGCCCGTTTTTGAGCAAACAAGGGAGGCTCGCCAAATAAATGGCCCACTTGGGGGTCACTTTGTAAGATATTCCAGTGACTTAAAACACATTTTTTTATTTCCTGAGAAGCAGGTGAAAAAGTAGCAGCACACACTATTCTAGACCCTCGGGCAGGGGTGGACTTCGGGACCAACAGGTCCTCACGTTTCAACCCCCTAACTCTCTGTAGGCTGTTCTCAAGGATTGTGTTGTTAAAACCTTTTACCCTGAACCTTGTACATAGTTCAGCAGCCTGCTCTTCAAACATGTGGTCAGAACTGCAAATCCTCCTAATCCTCAAAAGTTGACTGTATGGCAAACCTCTTTTGAGGCTGGGGGGATGATAGCTAGAGTAGTCCAAGAAACTATTCCTGTCTGTCTGTTTTCTATACACCTTTGTCAGTAGTTGTTCAGATTTGTTTACAGAAACATCAAGGAAGGAGACAGTGTCTTCACTGTATTCTAGAGAGAATTTAATAGATGGTAGTCTGGAATTAATATAAATATTGAACTCCTCTAGTTGAGAGTGTGTCCCAGAAAACAGAAAAAATACATCATCAATATATCTGAACCAACACTTCAAAAAAATGGAGAAGGGGTTGTTATTATATACAAAGTCTTCTTCAAACTTTCCCATAAAGAGGTTTGCATAATTAGGGGAACATGGACTACCCATAGAAACTCCCTGGCATTGAAGATAGTAAGAATTCTCAAATTTAAAATAATTGCTATTAAGGATCAATCTTGACAAATCAACCAAAAAGTCAGTCGGGGGCTGAAGCGTCGATCTTCTATTCAAAAAATGTGTTAGAGCTTGTAAGCCCTCCACATGAGGAACATTAGTGTATAGACTGTTGACATCCATGGTACATAAGAATACATTCTCATCAGTGAGCTGTACAGCACCTAACCTATTCAAAAAGTCAGTGGTGTCTTTCAAATAAGAAGGAAGATCAGATACCAACACTTTAATGTGTCTGTCAAGATATTGAGAAATAGGCTCAGTAAGAGATTGTGTGCCAGCCACAATAGGCCTACCAGGCACTGGCTCAACACAGCTCTTATGGATTTTAGGTAAAGTATAGAACACAGGTCGCACAGGGTGCTTCTGTAACAAGAATTTGAATTCGTTTTGGCTGATAAGAGAATTAGCAAGGGCTGTACTAAGAAAATGCTCAACATTCTGAAAAAATTTAAGTGTGGGGTCACCCATTAGGGGAGTATAAAAATCTGTATTACCAAGTTGTCTCAAGATCTCTGTTGTGTACGCTTCTTTAGTCTGGATGACAACAGCGCCCCCTTTGTCGGCATGTTTTATAACAATAGTCGAATCAGTAGAAAGTGCACGTAATGCTTTCTTTTCTTGCAACTCTATATTAGAATAGAGTCTCATTTTATTTTTGTACAAGTGTACCTTTGTAGCTACATCCTCTTCAACCAGTCGGCAAAAGGTGGCCACGGAGGGGTTCAGGGCAGGCGGAACAAAAGTACTTTTAGCCCTCAGGCCTGGTTCAGACGTGGAAATAGGAACAGTCTGTGAAGGATTCAAACAAGGACGTGAGTGGGGGGCTCCCTTATCAAAGAAAGCACGTAGTTTAATGTTTCTCAAAAATTTAAACATTTCAATCCTAGTTCTAAAAGAATCAGCTTTAGCAGAGGGAATAAAGGATAAACCTTTTGAGAGGATGGATGCTTCTTGTGGAGACAGGGACCTGCTGGATAGGTTGATCACGTTTTCGCCCTCTGCCGCCGATTCCCTCTCCCTCTGCCGGTGCTGGCGGTGTCGCTTGCCTCCTCTTCGGGTTGGGCGGCGTTTGAGGCCCATATTCTGGTCTGGTACCTGCGTTGTGGGGGTACGCCTAAAAAAGGCTGCCGTCTGGAGCCCCTCACTGGCCCGTCGCTCCCCGAATCCTCCGTGGACAGCCCGTTATAAGCTGTGTGTTCTTCTCGTCTGCGTCGGTATCTCTGATAAGAACCTGAGCCGTCTGATGACAACCAGGAATAGACACGTTTGTTCTTATAGTCAAGGGTGTCTCTGCGATATTTGTTAAGCTTCACTTCCATGACCTGCTTCTCATATGTGTCTTTCAAAGTCATACATGTTGTTTCAATCTCTTTGAGCTGTTGCACGTCGATCTTGTTGGTCATCTCTTTCTTCAGATCCATGATCTCTTTTCTAGTTGTGGACAGTTCAGCGTCAACATGCTTAATGACAAGGAGCATGAGGTCAAAGGAACATTTGTTGAGAATTTCACACCATTGTTGGCAAAACTCGCTGTTGTCTCTTCCAAGCGCTGGTTCTTTGTTCATGCGTAGCCCTCTCGGTATGCGTTTGTTACGCCAGTACTGCGAGAGTGTGGAGCCGTGGAGGCTGGAACGGGTCTCTTTCTTTAGTAGAAACTCGTAGCGTCTGGCTAGTGAGGCCACATTGTCAGAAGCAAGGACATCGGAAGACAGTGCAGTAGACACGATTGGAAATAAATTTAAAATACCATCGGAGTCGGAATCCGAGAAGGCCCGAGTAGCAGCTCTTTCATCTGTTAGGCCGTCTATTTCCTGGTACGACGCCATCTTAGTCCGTTTCTGGCAGGTAGAAGGTAGAGGTGCGTCACCCAAAAATAATTGTCCAAATAGTCAGTGACTAGAAGTCACGACTGGTGAGCACTCTCAAAAGTTTCAAAAAGTTACGGTGCACGGCTCAAAAAATAATAAGAGAGGGGCAAAAAACCAGCACTCAAAATAATTCCTTTTGGTTGTTTTATTTACCTTCAAGCAAGTTTGACAATGTACGTTTCGGCGTGGAGCCTTCCTCAGCATTGTGCTGACAGAAGACGGACATGACGCATAAATAGTGTCAAACCGGAAATACAATCAATTACATTATCAAGTACTAGGAAATATCTCACAACATAAAATAACAATGAATATAATATCAAAAACATCAGAGAATATCAAAAAAGAGATAAAGGTACAATTTTAAACAGTATACTTGTATATAAGTCTGTATATATTACACAGCAGGAATGCAATAATGTTTTGCAGACGAGAAGAATGAGGCTGGATGGCCACACTTGTGTTAAATAAGCACAGATGAAAAGTCAACATATTAGAATAACAAAAAATCAGTAAGAAAATATTTAAAATAGAATTAGAAAAATACATAATAAAATGCATATAAGTGCATGCATCGGATAGAGATACTGCAGGTCCACACATGACGCTCCCACACTGCCTTACAGTGCAAGAGCATCATGCGTGAACCCACAGCACATCCACCCGACGCACCCCCTAAAGAAAACAACCTAGCAAAAGTTCTTCATTCAAGCCTTTGGGGTGTTCTGTCTGTAAGGTATGTATCCAAAATGCCTCTCTTTGTAACAAGGCCTTGTCTCTGTCACCCCCCCTCTTCAGTGGACTGACCTGTTCTATACCCTGGAACCTGAGGGAACACACGTCGTGACCAAACTCATTAAAATGCCTGGCGACAGAGGATTTTATATCTCTGTTTCTAATGCTACTCTTGTGTTCTGAAATGCGAGTTTTCAACTCTCTGATAGTTTTTCCAATGTATACTAGCCCACATGGACACTTCAATAGATACACAACAAATTTAGTTTTACACGAGATCCTACTCTTAATTGAGTACTTTCTTCCAGAGTGAGGATGGAAGAATGTCTCTCCTCTGATCATAGCATTGCATTGAATACAGTTAAAGCAAGGAAAATTACCATTCTGTACATCAGACAAAAAATGGGAGGGGCCAGGGGGGCGTGTGTAACAGTCAGCTCTAACGATCATATCTCGTACATTTCTTGCCCGTTTTTGAGCAAACAAGGGAGGCTCGCCAAATAAATGGCCCACTTGGGGGTCACTTTGTAAGATATTCCAGTGACTTAAAACACATTTTTTTATTTCCTGAGAAGCAGGTGAAAAAGTAGCAGCACACACTATTCTAGACCCTCGGGCAGGGGTGGACTTCGGGACCAACAGGTCCTCACGTTTCAACCCCCTAACTCTCTGTAGGCTGTTCTCAAGGATTGTGTTGTTAAAACCTTTTACCCTGAACCTTGTACATAGTTCAGCAGCCTGCTCTTCAAACATGTGGTCAGAACTGCAAATCCTCCTAATCCTCAAAAGTTGACTGTATGGCAAACCTCTTTTGAGGCTGGGGGGATGATAGCTAGAGTAGTCCAAGAAACTATTCCTGTCTGTCTGTTTTCTATACACCTTTGTCAGTAGTTGTTCAGATTTGTTTACAGAAACATCAAGGAAGGAGACAGTGTCTTCACTGTATTCTAGAGAGAATTTAATAGATGGTAGTCTGGAATTAATATAAATATTGAACTCCTCTAGTTGAGAGTGTGTCCCAGAAAACAGAAAAAATACATCATCAATATATCTGAACCAACACTTCAAAAAAATGGAGAAGGGGTTGTTATTATATACAAAGTCTTCTTCAAACTTTCCCATAAAGAGGTTTGCATAATTAGGGGAACATGGACTACCCATAGAAACTCCCTGGCATTGAAGATAGTAAGAATTCTCAAATTTAAAATAATTGCTATTAAGGATCAATCTTGACAAATCAACCAAAAAGTCAGTCGGGGGCTGAAGCGTCGATCTTCTATTCAAAAAATGTGTTAGAGCTTGTAAGCCCTCCACATGAGGAACATTAGTGTATAGACTGTTGACATCCATGGTACATAAGAATACATTCTCATCAGTGAGCTGTACAGCACCTAACCTATTCAAAAAGTCAGTGGTGTCTTTCAAATAAGAAGGAAGATCAGATACCAACACTTTAATGTGTCTGTCAAGATATTGAGAAATAGGCTCAGTAAGAGATTGTGTGCCAGCCATTTATTTGGCGAGCCTCCCTTGTTTGCTCAAAAACGGGCAAGAAATGTACGAGATATGATCGTTAGAGCTGACTGTTACACACGCCCCCCTGGCCCCTCCCATTTTTTGTCTGATGTACAGAATGGTAATTTTCCTTGCTTTAACTGTATTCAATGCAATGCTATGATCAGAGGAGAGACATTCTTCCATCCTCACTCTGGAAGAAAGTACTCAATTAAGAGTAGGATCTCGTGTAAAACTAAATTTGTTGTGTATCTATTGAAGTGTCCATGTGGGCTAGTATACATTGGAAAAACTATCAGAGAGTTGAAAACTCGCATTTCAGAACACAAGAGTAGCATTAGAAACAGAGATATAAAATCCTCTGTCGCCAGGCATTTTAATGAGTTTGGTCACGACGTGTGTTCCCTCAGGTTCCAGGGTATAGAACAGGTCAGTCCACTGAAGAGGGGGGGTGACAGAGACAAGGCCTTGTTACAAAGAGAGGCATTTTGGATACATACCTTACAGACAGAACACCCCAAAGGCTTGAATGAAGAACTTTTGCTAGGTTGTTTTCTTTAGGGGGTGCGTCGGGTGGATGTGCTGTGGGTTCACGCATGATGCTCTTGCACTGTAAGGCAGTGTGGGAGCGTCATGTGTGGACCTGCAGTATCTCTATCCGATGCATGCACTTATATGCATTTTATTATGTATTTTTCTAATTCTATTTTAAATATTTTCTTACTGATTTTTTGTTATTCTAATATGTTGACTTTTCATCTGTGCTTATTTAACACAAGTGTGGCCATCCAGCCTCATTCTTCTCGTCTGCAAAACATTATTGCATTCCTGCTGTGTAATATATACAGACTTATATACAAGTATACTGTTTAAAATTGTACCTTTATCTCTTTTTTGATATTCTCTGATGTTTTTGATATTATATTCATTGTTATTTTATGTTGTGAGATATTTCCTAGTACTTGATAATGTAATTGATTGTATTTCCGGTTTGACACTATTTATGCGTCATGTCCGTCTTCTGTCAGCACAATGCTGAGGAAGGCTCCACGCCGAAACGTACATTGTCAAACTTGCTTGAAGGTAAATAAAACAACCAAAAGGAATTATTTTGAGTGCTGGTTTTTTGCCCCTCTCTTATTATTTTTTGAGCCGTGCACCGTAACTTTTTGAAACTTTTGAGAGTGCTCACCAGTCGTGACTTCTAGTCACTGACTATTTGGACAATTATTTTTGGGTGACGCACCTCTACCTTCTACCTGCCAGAAACGGACTAAGATGGCGTCGTACCAGGAAATAGACGGCCTAACAGATGAAAGAGCTGCTACTCGGGCCTTCTCGGATTCCGACTCCGATGGTATTTTAAATTTATTTCCAATCGTGTCTACTGCACTGTCTTCCGATGTCCTTGCTTCTGACAATGTGGCCTCACTAGCCAGACGCTACGAGTTTCTACTAAAGAAAGAGACCCGTTCCAGCCTCCACGGCTCCACACTCTCGCAGTACTGGCGTAACAAACGCATACCGAGAGGGCTACGCATGAACAAAGAACCAGCGCTTGGAAGAGACAACAGCGAGTTTTGCCAACAATGGTGTGAAATTCTCAACAAATGTTCCTTTGACCTCATGCTCCTTGTCATTAAGCATGTTGACGCTGAACTGTCCACAACTAGAAAAGAGATCATGGATCTGAAGAAAGAGATGACCAACAAGATCGACGTGCAACAGCTCAAAGAGATTGAAACAACATGTATGACTTTGAAAGACACATATGAGAAGCAGGTCATGGAAGTGAAGCTTAACAAATATCGCAGAGACACCCTTGACTATAAGAACAAACGTGTCTATTCCTGGTTGTCATCAGACGGCTCAGGTTCTTATCAGAGATACCGACGCAGACGAGAAGAACACACAGCTTATAACGGGCTGTCCACGGAGGATTCGGGGAGCGACGGGCCAGTGAGGGGCTCCAGACGGCAGCCTTTTTTAGGCGTACCCCCACAACGCAGGTACCAGACCAGAATATGGGCCTCAAACGCCGCCCAACCCGAAGAGGAGGCAAGCGACACCGCCAGCACCGGCAGAGGGAGAGGGAATCGGCGGCAGAGGGCGAAAACGTGATCAACCTATCCAGCAGGTCCCTGTCTCCACAAGAAGCATCCATCCTCTCAAAAGGTTTATCCTTTATTCCCTCTGCTAAAGCTGATTCTTTTAGAACTAGGATTGAAATGTTTAAATTTTTGAGAAACATTAAACTACGTGCTTTCTTTGATAAGGGAGCCCCCCACTCACGTCCTTGTTTGAATCCTTCACAGACTGTTCCTATTTCCACGTCTGAACCAGGCCTGAGGGCTAAAAGTACTTTTGTTCCGCCTGCCCTGAACCCCTCCGTGGCCACCTTTTGCCGACTGGTTGAAGAGGATGTAGCTACAAAGGTACACTTGTACAAAAATAAAATGAGACTCTATTCTAATATAGAGTTGCAAGAAAAGAAAGCATTACGTGCACTTTCTACTGATTCGACTATTGTTATAAAACATGCCGACAAAGGGGGCGCTGTTGTCATCCAGACTAAAGAAGCGTACACAACAGAGATCTTGAGACAACTTGGTAATACAGATTTTTATACTCCCCTAATGGGTGACCCCACACTTAAATTTTTTCAGAATGTTGAGCATTTTCTTAGTACAGCCCTTGCTAATTCTCTTATCAGCCAAAACGAATTCAAATTCTTGTTACAGAAGCACCCTGTGCGACCTGTGTTCTATACTTTACCTAAAATCCATAAGAGCTGTGTTGAGCCAGTGCCTGGTAGGCCTATTGTGGCTGGCACACAATCTCTTACTGAGCCTATTTCTCAATATCTTGACAGACACATTAAAGTGTTGGTATCTGATCTTCCTTCTTATTTGAAAGACACCACTGACTTTTTGAATAGGTTAGGTGCTGTACAGCTCACTGATGAGAATGTATTCTTATGTACCATGGATGTCAACAGTCTATACACTAATGTTCCTCATGTGGAGGGCTTACAAGCTCTAACACATTTTTTGAATAGAAGATCGACGCTTCAGCCCCCGACTGACTTTTTGGTTGATTTGTCAAGATTGATCCTTAATAGCAATTATTTTAAATTTGAGAATTCTTACTATCTTCAATGCCAGGGAGTTTCTATGGGTAGTCCATGTTCCCCTAATTATGCAAACCTCTTTATGGGAAAGTTTGAAGAAGACTTTGTATATAATAACAACCCCTTCTCCATTTTTTTGAAGTGTTGGTTCAGATATATTGATGATGTATTTTTTCTGTTTTCTGGGACACACTCTCAACTAGAGGAGTTCAATATTTATATTAATTCCAGACTACCATCTATTAAATTCTCTCTAGAATACAGTGAAGACACTGTCTCCTTCCTTGATGTTTCTGTAAACAAATCTGAACAACTACTGACAAAGGTGTATAGAAAACAGACAGACAGGAATAGTTTCTTGGACTACTCTAGCTATCATCCCCCCAGCCTCAAAAGAGGTTTGCCATACAGTCAACTTTTGAGGATTAGGAGGATTTGCAGTTCTGACCACATGTTTGAAGAGCAGGCTGCTGAACTATGTACAAGGTTCAGGGTAAAAGGTTTTAACAACACAATCCTTGAGAACAGCCTACAGAGAGTTAGGGGGTTGAAACGTGAGGACCTGTTGGTCCCGAAGTCCACCCCTGCCCGAGGGTCTAGAATAGTGTGTGCTGCTACTTTTTCACCTGCTTCTCAGGAAATAAAAAAATGTGTTTTAAGTCACTGGAATATCTTACAAAGTGACCCCCAAGTGGGCCATTTATTTGGCGAGCCTCCCTTGTTTGCTCAAAAACGGGCAAGAAATGTACGAGATATGATCGTTAGAGCTGACTGTTACACACGCCCCCCTGGCCCCTCCCATTTTTTGTCTGATGTACAGAATGGTAATTTTCCTTGCTTTAACTGTATTCAATGCAATGCTATGATCAGAGGAGAGACATTCTTCCATCCTCACTCTGGAAGAAAGTACTCAATTAAGAGTAGGATCTCGTGTAAAACTAAATTTGTTGTGTATCTATTGAAGTGTCCATGTGGGCTAGTATACATTGGAAAAACTATCAGAGAGTTGAAAACTCGCATTTCAGAACACAAGAGTAGCATTAGAAACAGAGATATAAAATCCTCTGTCGCCAGGCATTTTAATGAGTTTGGTCACGACGTGTGTTCCCTCAGGTTCCAGGGTATAGAACAGGTCAGTCCACTGAAGAGGGGGGGTGACAGAGACAAGGCCTTGTTACAAAGAGAGGCATTTTGGATACATACCTTACAGACAGAACACCCCAAAGGCTTGAATGAAGAACTTTTGCTAGGTTGTTTTCTTTAGGGGGTGCGTCGGGTGGATGTGCTGTGGGTTCACGCATGATGCTCTTGCACTGTAAGGCAGTGTGGGAGCGTCATGTGTGGACCTGCAGTATCTCTATCCGATGCATGCACTTATATGCATTTTATTATGTATTTTTCTAATTCTATTTTAAATATTTTCTTACTGATTTTTTGTTATTCTAATATGTTGACTTTTCATCTGTGCTTATTTAACACAAGTGTGGCCATCCAGCCTCATTCTTCTCGTCTGCAAAACATTATTGCATTCCTGCTGTGTAATATATACAGACTTATATACAAGTATACTGTTTAAAATTGTACCTTTATCTCTTTTTTGATATTCTCTGATGTTTTTGATATTATATTCATTGTTATTTTATGTTGTGAGATATTTCCTAGTACTTGATAATGTAATTGATTGTATTTCCGGTTTGACACTATTTATGCGTCATGTCCGTCTTCTGTCAGCACAATGCTGAGGAAGGCTCCACGCCGAAACGTACATTGTCAAACTTGCTTGAAGGTAAATAAAACAACCAAAAGGAATTATTTTGAGTGCTGGTTTTTTGCCCCTCTCTTATTATTTTTTGAGCCGTGCACCGTAACTTTTTGAAACTTTTGAGAGTGCTCACCAGTCGTGACTTCTAGTCACTGACTATTTGGACAACTTATCAGACTCTGCAAACGGTATTATTTTAGCTTTAACCAACCCTGTATTGAGTTCCGTGAGGTTTTCATCCAGACTGTGGAACCACTGGCGTTTCAGCCTTTATGTAAAAGTCTAACCATTGTGGAATGTCTCTGCTGTGTATTTTATTGTGCTATGGACCCCTCTGAGCTGTGTCCTGAATAAAGTCTCAATCCAATTCAATGGAATGGAATGGAATGCTATTTGTATAATTTTAGCTGAACTCTGTGTTTCTCGCCTGGCTGAGCTGAAGTGTTATCCCTCTTCACAGCTTGTCCAAAGCAGTTCCAGTGCAACAACCAGATGTGCATCAACTCAAACCTCAAGTGTGATGGCTGGAATGACTGTGGAGACTTGAGTGATGAGCTGAAATGCAGTGAGTGGTAAATCCAGTATCTCAGACTATACTGATATTTTTACTATTGTATTAATTTACTAATAGTCTCTATAGGGTTGGCACACAGAATGTCAGCGCTGAGATATGGAGTATGTATTATTAAAAACGTGTTTCCTTCCAGAGTGCAAATCAACTGACATCAGTTGTAAAAATGGATTGTGCAAGCCCATGTTCTGGCAGTGTGATGGCGTAAATGACTGTGGAGACAACTCAGACGAGCTGAACTGCGGTAAGACCAGTTAAGCTACGGGCGACTTGAGCGACATGAGCGCGAAAAGGTCCTTACTCTGTTTTCTCATGTGTTTTTTTCTCTTTTTAAGGATGTAAATCTGGAGAGTTTGGATGTATGAATGGCAAATGTGTTTCTGAAAAGAAGAAATGTGATGGCAGGGACGACTGCGGGGACGGGTCTGATGAGCTGAACTGTAAACGACGTGAGACTGATTTACTCTCACACTGAAAAACTGTCCATTGCAACAAGTGATTGGGTCTAGTAGAGTTTTAAAATGTGTGTGTTGGGGGTTTTTTTCAAAGCAAACGGAGCAATTTACCAGTGGAATGAAATAATTCCACTTGACTCCAATGCAACAAATTAAGTGGCATTATCTTGATACTAGTGAAATAATGCATTATTTAATGGTAGTCATTTGATTAAAGATTTTTCTTTTCTTCCCAAAACTAGTGAAACTGCACTTAGTCTAGGACCTGGCTCAGAAATCTATGCACTTCAGTTAGAAGAGAATATCTCAACTGTTATAGACTAATATGACCCCTGTGAACAACTTGGGATGTGTGCCAAAATCTCTATACGGGGCGAAAAACCCAAAAATGGACCATTTGACACTACAGGATATATATACTATAGGAGTTTTTTTTAGATAAATTGCATATATATATATCTATATCTATATATAGATATATATATAGATATATATACCGTATACAGATCCTTTCCAAAAGATTAGAATATCATGGAAATACCATGGATGACCGTGGGCTTCAGTGGATTGTCAAGCAAAGACGATAAAAAAAATTGGCGGAGATTCAGAGGGAGTGGACTGAGGCTGGAATCAGTCATAACTGAGAAGTAACTGCTGATTTTCTTCACACTTCTAATTTCTTGAAATACTGGTTTGGGGGTTTTCTGAAGCTGTAGGCCAGAATTATGAAAAATGAAACAAATAAAGGCTAGAAATATTTCACTTTGTGTGTAATGAATCTATAATCTATGAAAGTTTCACTTTTTGAAAGGAATTATGGAAAAAAACTAACTTTTCCATGATATACACATTTTTTGGAAAGGATCTGTGTATATATATATATATATATATATATATATATATATATATCATCCTGGTTAGAGATTTTGGCACACGTCCCAAGTTACTCACAGGGGTCATATTAGTCTATAATAGTTGAGATATTCTCTTCTAACTGAAGTGCATACATATCTGAGCCAGGTCCTAGACTAACTAGAAACTTTATCTCAGATTTTTCTCTCATTTCGAGAATAGATTTGAATGAATCGACGACTAAATGACTTGATTTTTATTTAATCTTTTGCAAGGTGTGCCTAATTTTCCCTCTGCACTGTAGACCATTATGCAGTCTTTTTGAGTCTTTTTCATGGCTTTTCGAGTTGATCGCTGTCACATTGTTTTCTTCCCCTTTCTCTAGTCTCTGGTGTGGCTTGCACTGACCTTACATATAAATGTAAAAACAACAAGTGCATCAGTAAAGTGAACCCAGAATGTGACGACACACCGGACTGTGAGGACAAATCTGATGAGGCTAACTGCGGTATGTTGTAAACCAGATTCATCGGGCGCAGATGTTGGCTTCTGGCATGTGGCATTATTGTGCAAGATCAAAACTAGTTATTAACCCCATCTGCATTGTTTAGCCTGCATGACAAAACAGATGTGTATGAAGCTCAACCTCCATCCA
The DNA here is from genome assembly GCF_964638095.1 of Poromitra crassiceps. Taxonomy (NCBI): domain Eukaryota; kingdom Metazoa; phylum Chordata; class Actinopteri; order Beryciformes; family Melamphaidae; genus Poromitra; species Poromitra crassiceps. Next base: position 43,537,455 of record NC_139642.1, read on the forward strand.
CTTTAGGTATAGCAAGCCTCCGTTGTAATTGACTGATGGTTTATCTCGCAGATTGCGGGACGAACCGGTTCAAGTCGGTACGCATTGTGGGCGGGCAAGAGGCAGAAGAGGGGGAGTATCCCTGGCAGATCAGCCTCCATATCAAGGGCTATGGTCATGTCTGCGGAGCATCCATCGTCAGCCCACGCTGGCTGGTCACCGCCGCACACTGTGTCCAAGATGATGCCAAGACCAGGTAGCTTCATACTTACCTCTATTTTCACCTCAGGGTTTCCAGTGCTAAGATGTTGCTACATAATGTTGTGACTCCTCAAATTATCTAGCAGCAATTATACCTCCGGGTGCTTCATTTTTACTTAATCAGTTTTCATGAGTGTACTGTGGCTAAGCGGCAACCTTAGGGGCTGAAGAAAATGAAGCCAATGTGGAAGTGTCAAAAACTGCAGGTAAATGGCCACTGAAAGCTGGCTGCAAAAGCGAGTACCCAGTGTTACAGCAGAAATAAACATGTTTCCAGCCTGGTTAAAAAAAATTTGTCTCAATCGCGTTTCAAGACTTTTCAATACAGCATGATGTTCATTTTGTAAATTATGGTCCCATTTAGAGTAAAATAGACAATGATTGGCCAACAACACCTGCTGCTCTAATTTAAATGATGTGCGCCAGTTCCATGGATGTATTAAGAGGGCCAGTTCAAATGCTGCAACCTTGCCTGATTAGAATGATTTTAGCAAGTGTTTAGTGAGGAGAGCCAAACAAGAACAAGTCCAGTTGTGATGTGTTGATGGGAATTAGTCAAAGAATGGGATTTAATCATTCCTCCAGATCAATGCATCTTGATCATGGCCACTTATTATGTTATGCACATGGCGCAAGTTAGTCCTGAAGCATTTCTGTAAGAAGGCCTTTCTGTAAGAATGCCGCGCCCCGAACTCATTTGATTGGTTGCCGCAACAGCTTCTTCCTGAAAACGTGTGGCAAGTAAATAATTTTGGTTAAGATTAGGGTTAGGGTGTAAAAAAAGTGCAGCTCAGGGTGTGCTTGGTCCTGTGGCTTAAGGGGGTAAGGTGCTTGCCTTCTAATCTGAGGACTGGCGTTCGATTCCTGGTCAAACCACACACATTTTTATAAAGCATTAGGGTTAGACATTAGGTTTAAGCAAGTACAGCAATTTGGTTAGGGTCCTGGTTAGATAAGAAAACCCTCATCTTAACCACATCTTTTTTACTTGCCACATGCTTGCCACATGGAATCTCTAGACCAGGCATTCCAAACCAATGTTCCACACCTGGCCGTGAAGGTATTGCAAGTGGGCCGCCAAATCATTTGCAAAAACATTACAATCTTCGTGAAAAAACAAAAACGTAATTATTATTAATCTATGAGAATGCCTTTCTCCATTGTTGAATGATAGTAATTGAATTTATAATCAATTATTTGTTAATTAGCCTTTTGCCGGCAGCCGCTCACTTTTAGTTTCTGATTTCTGTGTGGTGCTGATGGACAGCTCCTTTTGTGAACATAAAGGGCCCTATTCTCCCACAGGCCTTCGGCGCTAAAACGGGCCTTAAACGCAAAAAAACGTGCCTTGCGCCTGTTTTGGGACGATATCAATATGGCTTTACGCTGCCAAATGCGCTTTAGGCCGAATGGGCGTGGCGCAGTCCCAGAATGGGCCAAAGTGGGCGTGTCGGCGCTAAATACCGGCGTACTGCTATCTTCCGAGCTGGCGTACATTTAGCGCTTTGCGCCTTTGAAAAGCAGGCCTATTCAGTGCGCCAGTGTCAAGGAGTGCTCTTCTGCCTCTCCCCTGTCACCCTTCTCTGTCTCTCTCTGAAACCAGGCCTATTCAGTGCGCCAGTGCTCTTCTGCCTCTTCTCTGTCACCCTTCTCTCTCTCTCTCTGACTCCCTCGCTCAGACAGACACAACACATAGCAGCACCCAGCTTCCCATAGGAAATAGCAGTTGTAAGTTTACTGCCTGTGAATGTCCCTGTCCCAGCATGCAATTGGGTCCTCCATTTCGCTACTAAATAGCAACCAAATGAGCCGAAATAGATATAAAAGGTAGATCTAAAATAATGTGTAATGGTAAGACAACCTGCAATTGTAGAACATTTCAATATTGGACCAAATAAAACATTGAAATGAAACACCACCCTATGTGAAACATATATGTCCTCTTGAGCCTATATACTGTATACCCTGTGTGGATTTAACGTGATTTAGATAAGTGACAGCGGAACGCGCTTCGGAAGCTTCTACTGTCATCTGCTATACTGTGATGTCCGCTCCAATAACTTGGCCCTACTCCACATTTAGTTTTACAATAAAAACACATTTATGCAATGACTTTACATAATGTAGGCTATATTTATCTGCATCATCCTTCCTGCAGCAGGCGAGAGAAAATGATATCTTTCTGGACAAACTTTCACCAATCTAATAGGCTATATTTTTCTAGCTGATGCATTTAGAACATTATTTTCATTTTGATCTTGCTATAGTGTAGCGTATTTACATGCTTGCAGTATTGAAACTGCAGTTAGATTGGTTTGAGAAGCATAATAATATGGAATAATAGCCTATAATGCAGACAGACAGACTGGATGAAGGGAGGGGGGGGGCAGAGCGTTTGGCTTTCGTCTGGTTTTGCGGGATCACTGGAATTGGAGCTAAAAAGGCAAGCGTGCGATTCGTTTATTGCAGTTATCCAATGAGCATGACGGTGCATAATTTTACGCTTAAAAGGCGTGGTTGTAATGCTTTAGGCTGCGTGTAGCACCAGCACGACGATATCAAGTGCGCTGGTCCACGCCCACTGATTTGGGCTGCGCCAGGCGCTCGGCCTAGAAACAGCGCCGATGCAACGATAGGGACCAAAATGTCCTCTGAGAAGGCATTATTTGGTTTCTGTACTGTTTAGCTCAGATGTGGGCTGCCAACATTTTCGAGATTTTCAAGTGGGCCATGAGTCTGAAAAGGTTGGGAACCGCTGCTCTAGACAGAAAAAAAACCAAGGTGTCTGCAAGTCCTGAAAAGGTCTTTAAATATAGTGTTTTTAATTTTAACTGCAGTGTTACAGGTCTTAAAAAGGTTTATATCTGGTTTCATTTTCTCGTTTTTGTTTGTTTTCAATTATGAAATTGGTCTTATATTGGTCTTAAATTTGAGAATTATGTTTCTTTGCTATTGCAAACTGTTGCTGAAGTCCTATACTATCCAGGGATGTATTACCGAACGGACCTACCAGGCCCAGGGGCCCAGTAGCTCAGGGGGCCGATAACCTGGGGCAGATAACCCAGAGCCTCTTCACAGGGCCAATGCGTATCTTGCCCGGGCCTGGGACCAAATGATCCCTTAGGCCCCAACCCTTTATATTTGACAAGATGTTCAATACGTTAATGGTCAATTGGAGGGTTATTGTGCTTTTGGCTTGAATTGACTTGATTCACTCACCAGCAAAAAACAACAACAAAAAACAATGGTAATCTATTGAGTGGCTGGTAAAATTTGAACATTGACTAGCTATTTGGCTGGTGGACAAAAAATTAATTAAAAGTTAATTTTGGAGCCTGTATTGAGATACAGATCAATATTATTTCGTGTTATTGTGCTCTTGGATTTGAGTGTTCAGGTGGCTGGGCTGTAAATCCTGTTGAGATGCAGGTGAATGTATGTTATTCTGGCCTTAATCGTGCGTATGTGCGCTGTGATGGGGGCCCTTTATGCATCCAGGCCCAGGGGCCGTCATGTCATAATCCACCTATGACACTATCTTTCCATGATTTGGAAAGATGAATCCACGCCACGCTTTTGTCTCCTCCACACCTCAGTCAAGACACTATTTCCAGATTACAACTAGTTCAATCACAACATGACTCCAGTATGGACTTCCCTGCTCTGGCTGCCTGTTAAATCCCAGATCGATTTTAAGATCCTCTTCATCACCTAGAAGGACGTAAACAGTCTGTCTCCTTGCTGTGGAATGTGAGATCTAGTCTGGATCGGTTTCCACCACTTCTGGACCTGGGGGTGTAAACCAAGGAAACAGAAACAGTCCACCGGAAACGTGCGCCAAAAAATCTTCTGTGTAGCCGTTAGCTTGACGCAAGCTTAGCTAGAGCCTGATAACAACACAACACAAACAACACAAGTTGTATAGTACATAAAACAAAATGTTTATGCACTATGGCATCACCGCCACCATCGCCTGACACACCGGTCAAAACGGTGAAAGTGGATGCGACGAGACGAACGAGGTCGTTAACGTTGTTTGTTATCTTGTTAACATTATAATTGTCACAATCGGACGTTCGGTACGTCCATCTTTTGGTTTGTTGTTTTATTTTTTTATTCTGTTTCCGGTGACCGGAAACATTCGAGAGGTGTAAATCGAGCTGTTTCCGGCAGGTTACAGGCACTAGGTGGCCATTTTCTCCTTCATTTCGAGGAGAAAATTCTCCCCGAACATGAAGATTGATTGACAGCTGCCATGTCGTGATATGTTTGGTTGAAATGGGGTTGAAATTTGATAGTGCAATCATGTGACGTCAGCAAACTGTAGATTACTGCTATGAATGTGAAGTGTGAAAAACGAAAGAAATTTGATTTTTGTGATTTTCTTTGCATACATTATTAAATAGGTGCACTGAATGCCCAGGTATTTGAACTAAAATAAGATAAGTCATTTTTGGGTTCAGCTCGTCTTTAAGCTTCTTTTATATTGCTGACTATCCTCTGTTTTGTGAAGCATTTTGTAACTCTCTAACTTTGATGAAACTTGCAGACACCCTGAAAGACACTGACATATCTCCAGAAATAGTCCCATAAAGATTACTGAAAAAATTAAAAACTGATTTGAGCCATGTTATGATTGTGCTTGCAGTATGGTTTTCAATACCAGTGGCATTTTTTTTATGTGATGAATATGCCACCTTTTTATACAGTACATGCATATTGTGTGTGTGTGTGTGTGTGTGTGTGTGTGTGTGTGTGTGTGTGTGTGTGTGTGTGTGTGTGTCCAGATACTCCCAGCCTGGTGTGTGGGAGGCCTACATGGGCCTTCACATCCAGAGGCAGAATGGAAAGAACGTACAGAAGAGGAACTTGAAGCAGGTCATATCCCACCCATACTACAATGCCTACACCTTCGACAACGACATCGCCCTCATGGAGCTGGACAGTCCTGTGACCTACACCGACTACATCCGGCCCATCTGCCTCCCCTCCCCCCAACACATCTTCCCCCCGGGGGACCAGGTGTGGATCACCGGATGGGGTGCCACCCGAGAGGGAGGTGAGTCCAGACAACCAGAGAACCTTGTGTTCCTTTCCCACCCACTTTTGTGGCTTTGGCAGTTTTATTTAATTCCATTTGATGCTTTGACTCATTGTTTGGAAGACTGATGACTAGTATATTCTGATGGCCTATCGGTGTCACCAGTAATAAATCCCCCCACTCCCTTTTTTCTTATTTTATAAAGTAGATAATAGTTCAGTCTGAAATCAGTTGCTTATACCAGTAAATATGTTTAGGCTGTAGGCAAATAAATAAAAGCTTTTTTACAAAGTTGAGCTGTACAGAATAGTGAAAGGACCCCAGAAAGATGAATGGGGATCCATTTTAACTCATTGAATGCCATGGACGTCCTTCGACGTCCAATTAAATAGTGACGTAGAATGCCACGGACGTCCTTCGACGTCCAATGCGTTTTTTGACGGTGGGACGTCGATCAAAGCCTTCCGCAGCTCCTGTACAACTATAGTAGCTATTGGAGGTGTATAACCTATTTTACGGACTCATTAGGTGGCGACAGTGCTTGCTCGGTGCAGTCCAGATTAGAGACAGGTCCGAGAAACAGCCTAAAAGCCGTGGATCAAAGACAAACCGATGCATGCTCCCAGAGCCATTTGCTCTGTCGCGGGAGCTGACATTGGCTCCGAACAGGAGTCAATCCGCGCTCACAACTGAGCCCCTCTGTCCCTGTCTGTCTGTCTGTCTGTATAGTTTCTCCACCCGATTAGCAGCCAGGAAAGCAGCCCCTGACGCCAAACCATTCAGCAATCCGGGTTGGCTCTTCCCTGCTGTGGCGCTGAGAGCCGACAGCAGCACACAAACGCAGCACTCCGAAAATATAATGGTTGCGTGAGGCTGTGTGCAGTGTGGGGAGGAGTTTACGGGGGGAGGGGGGGAGGGGGGTGGTGCACGCCTCTTGCAATAATAAATTATATCACATTTAGGCATACTGGGTACTGTGGACCTGCCAAAACAAATGTCTCTATAAAGGCCATTATTGGAAGTTTTCTTGGTCACTATAAGCACCACATTACTGTACTCCCTACCTTAATCACATGACACCAGACTAAGTGGCATTGGTGGCCTAAAGTTTAGAGAAGTGATCTTATGACCGGAAGGTCGTTGGTTCAATCCCCTGGACCGGCAGGAGAAATCTGGGTGGGGAAAGTGAAGAGGCAGCATTTGCCCGTCCCTCATTACCACCACTGAGGTGCCCTGAGCAAGGCCCTTAACCCCAACCACACTCCTGAACAAGAGAGCATTGCTCTCAGTGAGACTCCCCTCCTGTATAAAATAAAGGTTCAAAGAAATGATAACTAGTAGGGCTGATTGTGTGTGTGTGTGTGTGTGTGTGTGTGTGTGTGTGTGTGTGTGTGTGTGTGTGTGTGTGTGTGTGTGTGTGTGTGTGTGTGTGTGTGTGTGTGTGTGTGCGCGCGCGTATGCCTGCGTATGCCTGCCTGCGTGTGTGTGATGTAGGCTTTGCTGCATCTGTGCTCCAGAAGGCTCAGGTCCGTATCATCAACGGCACGGTGTGTAACCGCCTGATGAAAGGCCAGATCACGTCGCGGATGCTGTGTGCCGGAGTGCTGAAGGGAGGGATCGATGCTTGTCAGGTACTGCGGCCCCAAAGCCCTCACTGGCCTGGCCCCTCTTTCTGTCCTGTCAGCTTGTGTTTCTATGAGCACTTCTGCTAAAACAGGTTTGTCACAAAGTGTTTCGCTGACCAACAAAGGACATGGATACTCAGGTTAGACCGATATGCTGGTTTGCAGAGACATCGAGCCGATATTGACCTATTAAAAAGTGGATATCGGCCACCTGCAATATGATGAATATGGGGGGGGGGGGAATGAAAATGGCCACATTTAAATATGGCACAAAATATTGGTTATCAGCAGCTTCAAACCAGAAATATTGTTATCAGTCTTCACAAATCCATATCAGTTAAGCCATAATAGATCAAAACAAGTACTGGTAAGTCACTTATAAAAAATTAGAGAGAGAGAGAGAGAGAGAGCGAGAGCGAGACATAAGGCAAAAGGGAGCAAGAGAAGGGAATAAAAACAAGGGAGAGGCAAGAGAGGAACAATAGGTGAAAAAGGAGGAGAAAGAGGAAAGGAGAGAAAGTGCGAGATTACACGAGCACAGTGTCCTCATGATGCAATAGCACCTATACTAACACATCACTACCTGTGTGTCTGTGTCAGGGTGACTCCGGTGGCCCTCTGTCCAGCCCGTCCCTGGGGGGTCGTATGTTCCTGGCCGGCGTGGTGAGCTGGGGCGACGGCTGCGCCCGCAGAGACAAGCCCGGCATCTACTCCACGGTCACCAAGTTCCGCGGCTGGATCAAAGAAAAGACGGGAGCATAAGACCGCATGAGGCCGGCCCAGCAAGGCCCAAGGACGCGGACACGGACTGACGACAAGTACTTGTTACAATCGAGCACCACTCTCCCTTTTCGACTGATGTAGTGGGAACTTTGCTCATATTCACAGCTGCAGTGGACAGTGCAGTTTGCTTAAAGAGCAACTACAACAAATTGTTATGTACACTGAAATTTTATGACTTCTGGTTTTGGTTTTAAATATTTTTGAAATGTAAATAAATGTTTTATTTTTGTGTTTTTAGATATTGTCATTGTGTGTTTTGAACAATATTGCAGTATGTGCCACAAATGAGAAGTAGCTTTTAGCTGTGATTGTTACAGATATGAAATGTGTACAGATATTAAATGCACACCTGTGAGATATTCTTTGACTCCAACAATCAGATTACGATTGATGCAATCATTTATCAGTGGCCTTACTATGAAGCTCCTCCCCCTTTTCCTTGTCGTCTTTGTCCTGAATAAAGGGAATCAAAGTGACTGCAAGCTCAAGTCCATCCTACCTCCTATGGCTTGGTATCTTTACATGACATGTAATGGCTTGGTATCTTTACATGACATGTACTGTAATGGCTTGGTATCTTTACATGACATGTACTGTAATGGCTTGGTATCTTTACATGACATGTACTGTAATGGCTCGGTATCTTTACATGACATGTAATGGCTTGGTATCTTAAGCATTTAGTATGTTCACATTTTAGTCCCACCAGGAGCCCCGACTTGGAAGGGAATGAGAATAAGTTGGTGATGTGATTGTTCGCTTTTAATTAAATGCATGAGCATTTTCTTCAGGGATTGCGTTTCATTTTAAGATGTGAAATACTTTTACATCCAAACAGAGTAAAATGGGTGGTGTAGTTTTTAGTTTTTAATCTTCTATGTCTAACCTGCCTATATGACACTCATGAATTGACATTCTAGACTGGGCAAGCTGTACTATCTCAAATCTGTCTGTGTGTAAATGTGTATTTTATAGTGTGTTTTTAAATAAAACATTCCTAATAATGCCACCAATTCTTTGCATACATGTCTACTTTGATGCACTGACATGCATTTAATGTATACTTATTGCAAGGCTTCAATATGACCATATAGTATTCCATTACACCTCATTTGAACTGAATTGCACTGTGCAATATTTGCATTACAAATTCCTGAAGTCTCCTCCTCCAACAGGACGTGTTGGAGAACAATAAGCTCTGTCAGGAGAGAGGGGAGAGATTTGCATTGTGCATACGATGATGGACAGTATATGGAGACAGAGAACTGGTGGACTCTTTAAAGCTATTGGGCACTTATGCTCATTCTGGGTCCAGGTGCAGATGGTGTTTTGTCTATTGTATGATCCTGTAATCAGTAAGTGACAGAACTTAAATCCTTGTTAAGTACAGTCACTGTATGTTTTAAGTGGATATTCTGTGTAAATTATGTAGAAATAGTTGTATTGTTTTTGTATTAACAAAAATCATTGTCATCCACCCAGGTGACATTCTCCACTGTGGGGGTTTCTTCAACAGCAGTCTTGCCTCTCCACAGCTGCAGCTCTTAAGGTTTTCAGGTGAGAACGGTCCATGCGGTTCTCCATTTCAGGTGATGTCACATCTCTCAGGGTCTCTCTGGAACCCAGACAACCCGACTGTAGTGATGGTGCCGGGCAGGAGACCGCCCGCTGCTCCACCCGGCTGGGTGGGGATCATGGCCCGGGAGCTGCTGCTACTGGAGGGAAGGAGGAACGTGCTGGCAGCGGACTGGCTGCTGCCACCAGAGCAGGAGATCACAGACGGAGCACGGCAGATCGGTGAGAGGCTGGGACAAAGCATCCAGGCACTGCTGGTGAGTTAATGCCGCAAGGGTCAAGGTGCACCTCTCCAGTGATGCCCAGCAGGATATGCAGGCCTCACTGAAGATTGTTTATTTTACTTATCAAAATAATGCACAGCCATCAGTCAACATGCAATAATGAAAATCACTACTGAGGATGAGCTTATTTCCAATGTGGTTCTCTTTTAAAAGACGAGGTTAAACCAAATTGAATAGTCTCCATGAGTGATATTAAATTAGTGGTTTACTCTGCAATATCACTCAACATACACCTCTTTACCTTCATCTTAAATTAAGTTTGGTTTTCCTCCAGGAAAGGGGTTCCTCTGCAGAAATGTTCCACCTAATAGGATTTGGAGTAGGAGCCCATGTTGCTGGTTCTGCTGGTCGTTCTCTTCATGGAGCTATCGGCAGAATCACAGGTGGGCTACCTGTAGGTTACACTAGTTATTAGTAGTTTAAGCAAAGCAGCTTTTACTTTGATACACGCCATAATTAATTTCCCCCTCAGGTCTGGATCCATTTGCGCCTGTCTTTTCAGAGACAAATCAAGTTTCTTTGAATTACACTGATGCACAGTATGTGGATGTAGTCCACACCAACTTCAATGGTAAGATCACTTGTGGTAGGTATCACATTACATGAGTAGGCTACACCATCTTTTACATTTCTACAATAATGCTTTGACCCCTCTGAGAAAATACATATGTGGAGGGAGCTATGTTGGAGTGGCTCCAGGATAGATGCAGTGAACATTTCAGTTGCCTTGTGTAAGTATGACAGTAATCTTATTCTCTTCTCTTGTTCCCTAATTAGCTAATGAACCCGTGGCTGCCTTGGGGTTTTCCAGACCAGTGGGCCATGTTGATTTCTACATAGGCAGCGGACATGAGCATCCTGGTTGCCCTCAAGCTCTCATGTATAGTAAGTATGTGAGTTAATGTAATGTCACATCAGCGGGACAGTGGACCTATAGTCCGACCTGACCCAGTCTGAATGATCTTTTGCTGTGCTCCTGCAGGTGAGCAGTACTTGCTCTGCAGCCACCGCCGTGCTCTCCAGCTTTTCACCAGCTCCATCCACGCCACATGCAAACTCACCGGCCTTCCCTGTGAGAGCGTGTCTGACTTTAAGAAGGCACTCTGCACACACTGCCTCCTGCCTGGGCTCACTGTCTGCCCACAGCTGGGTAAGGGAAAGCTGAAAAAAAACCTGTTTTATTCACATCTGTTATCACAATCACCATCCTTTTATTAGCCAAGTATATTTGCACATAGTAGCCTACAAGAATTTAGCTTAGTGGTTGTTTGTGTACTTGTCAAAAGTTAACACATAAAGAAATTAACATAATATAATATAATATAATATAAACCAATAAAAACACTATATAAAAAGGCCAAAACAAATAGAAACAGTTGAAGAAAAGGATGATCAGAATCAAATACAGAATTATTGCACTGTAAGTATCGGTAATTGCACTGTATGAACAGTCGGTTGAAATGAAAACTTGCATTATACTGTTGGGAGACGATTGCATATGATTTAAAACCGACTGTATTATCAGATAGTGCTGGTATGCTCAGAAAGCACTGGAGGATTTGGTCCGGTCTGTCATCACCATGGTCTTTTCTGCCAACAGGATATGACATCAGCTGGCTGCCTCAGAAGCGCCCTATCCGCTTCAAGCAAGTCATAGCCATCCTAGACATCTCAGCAACTGCCCCGTACTGCGGTCAGGACGCAAGTGGATTGTCAGTTTGGTTTGCAAGAGAAGGTTGGCTTTGTGTAGTAATATCTGATTTATGTGTCTTTTTTAGTCTCCCCATTTCTTCTGGAGATTCAGCTTGAGGGAAACACCTCACTTCAGGCACAGTTATTCATTCAACTACAGGGAGATCTCAACAAAACTTCCATCATGCTGGTGTCAGGGTGAGCCGTCATCTTTCAGGGTTCCCATGGAAAAGTCATGGAATCTAACTTTACAAGCCTGGAAGAGTCATAGAATTAGTCAAATCCTTGAAAGTTTTGGAAAAGTCATGGAATGTTGTTGTGTGTAATGAAATTAATTGTTCCAGTAATTTATGGATAACATTCCACATAATGTAACACAAATTGATTTATGATAGTCACCACCTCACATTAAATGGAAATTCTATTATGGATCCTTGAAAAGTCATGGATTTTTTTAAATGTTATCCATAAAAATGAGTGAGAACCCTGATCTTTGTATCTTAATACGATGGTATATTTTATACTTTTATATTTCCATTAACAACAAACCTCTAATTACACCTCTACTCTTGGTACAAGCAGTCCTTCCATGGTGGATTTTCAGCCGCATGAGGTGTACCGCTTCCTGCTTTCAGTGGACCACGTGGAAGACTTCAGAACCATGTCACTTAAATTCTATTCAGAGCGTCTATTATACTTCCAGTGGATGAAAATGAGAATTGAAATCAGCTACATGCTGCTGACTCAGCTTCCTACACATGCAGGGTAAACATGTCCGCTCCCAACAGTCTGCTGGAACCACAGTATACCGCCTCATGATCCCTGAGACTTATCTTTTGCCTTCTCCCACAGAAATGTTTACTGGACAAAGAGTGTATCTGCTGTGGAAAATCAAGACATTCAAGTTGATCTTCAAACTTCAAAAAGCATCCATCTGCTAAAGAAATCTAAACTATGATTTGGTCGTCCTGTCACGTTATCACTAACCTGACGCTGCCAGATGGAATACAAAATAAATGTATATTCAAAACAAAAAATGCTATATACATATCATCACTGATCAAGAGCTTTGCCAATAGAAAGAGAGGGACATTTGAGTCTATGCCTGGCCTTTTCGGGATGTATGGAACTGCATAGGAATGTGAGAAGATGAGGAATTACTCAGATTTACAGTAAATGTCAGGACTTTGACCTGGATTCATCAAGAACACAGCTAATTTCCAATATATATTGATTTTCAGCAGAAAAAAATTGAACAAGTGAGGAGTATCTCGTTAAGATTCTTGGGCATCCATATAAATTAAAGCATTTTCTGAAACAAGTTGTTCTTTTGCCTTAACTCACACTACATATAAGTTGAGTATTGAGATTAAGCAGGACGGACAAACCCCATCGTTATTTGTCACAGTCAGACACCAATGTATGTGCACATACAAATGCTCAGAGGCGCCGTGAAATGTGTCCTACGCGTTTGACCCATCCTAGCTCGTCCTCCATGGGCAGGCCACGAGCGGTGGACAGCCTGCAGTAAAGGGCCCGGGGACCAACTTCTTCCAGCCGTCATTGGCAACGATCAGGCGACGCTCTTCTTACATGTTTTTAGTGGGGGGTTCGTACGTGAGCACAAAACTCCACACAGAAAGGCCCTTTTCACAAGATAGTCCACCTGGGCAATAGGCACCAAAGGCATCAGGAGACATCCGGGGATGCAAACTCATGTAGAGTGAAAAAGGTGACAGATACCAGGGCAGACAAGAAACACTCAGAAATCACCCACTTAAGTGCCCTATTTTGGGATAAAAAAGGTGACTGTCACTTAAAGGTGACTAGTTTGCATCCCTGCCCAAGTGCCAACAGCGACCCAGGAGGTCTGTGCATGTAAAATGTGCCACTTTACCTTAGTACAGAACAAACTGTAGTTTACTGAATGCTACACCCATCTGGTACCGAAAACATATGCCTCAAGAATGTCCCAGACTGAAATTTACATTTAATAAACTCTTGTGCAAATTACACGTGTGCAGGTGTTCCCGACTCCTCATAACAATGAGACAGGTAAATGCAGCCTACATGTTAGTTTGTGTTACAGAAAATATACAGCATGCATGCATGCTGAGAGAAGTTTGAATTGTATTTCTCATTAAGGTAATTCATATTTCTAGTCAGTAGAGTGTTGGGGGTAACTCATTACAAAAGTAACATATTACACTACTTTTAGCAGTAACTAAGTAATATAAGCCAATGGGATTTCAGTAATATTATACCAGTTACTTTGTCAAGTAACAAGTTACAAATTGAGTTACTTTATTTATTATCAAAGCACATTTAAATAAAGATACAATCATTTCCTAATCAAATTGTGTATTTTTAAGCAAATAACCACTATAGGCTACAGTAGATGACAGTAACAAAGGAAACACTTTTACACTGACTTCAAGACAGTTTAAATTATTTTTTGGGATAGTTCAGTGGCGGCGATGTCATTCTGCTACTGTTGTTATTTTGGTAAAAGTAGTGTAATAAGTAACAAGTTACTCTACACAGAAAGTAATATTGTAAAGTAACTTATTACTTTCAAATTAAAGTAACTAGTAATATGTAGTAGTATATTACATTTTGAAAGTAACTTGCCCAACACTGGTAGTAGATGGCGTGTTTGCACACAAACGCGCTGAGTGACGTGCGAGGATTACGGGTGGAATGTATGTTTTGTAATGGGTTTTCAGGGGACTTTTAGGGGAACGGACCGGGAAATGGTCCCACCATGTTATTGTCCCGCCGCTAACGTTACGCGAAAGAACGTACATTAATTTGATCCTTCATGCTCTTTGGTTACGCTCCACTCCACAGGCTAGCTGCAGCTCCGGACATGCGGGTTTCACTCACCAGCAGTGAATAAAGGTTAGCTTATGATGTAACGCTAGTGTACAACCTTTTAAAAACATATAGCGTCACTTCAAGCACGGACACTTTTTTTTGCCAATATTCTATCAAAATTATGTTTCAACTGCTGCTACAAATGATCATGTTCGGTTTCCACCCGGTTTAATGGCTGAAACCACAAGTCAAACTTCTTATCTTTCTGGAGACATCTTGTTTTAATCATTCACGATAGCCTTTTCCTTACCAGAGTCGGGGAAATTACGTTATTGCTGGTGAAAAAGCTGTGAGCTAAATTAACCAAATCCGGACACTTCTGTGGTACCGTCGCCCAAGCGGCTCATTTCTACTTTCTCTTATCAAAGGCACTTTCATAAGGTATTTGGACCTTTTATCATGCACATATTAATATGAAACTTTACACAGACTGTAAAAGCGACTTGCGGCAGCTGACAATCAAATCTCTTGAATAGCCTGCAAAGAACGAGGAAGTACGTCACTCGCGTCCCCAAACTAAGCTGTCCGGGTTTGGTTAAATGTGTCCGTGTGTCCATTAACTGACTTTAGCCTCCTCCAGCTTGGGGGGGTTCAGGGTGTAAATATGGCTTCAGACCGGAGGAGAGACAGCAGAAGCTGGGACTGGGACAGCCCGCAGTGCCGAGCTCAGCTGGACGAGGTCTTCTTCCGCAAGCATGACTACATCCAGGCAGGCAGCACCGAACACACTGACTTCTGGGCTTTCTTTGATCGCTTCCAGAGGTTCAAAACAAAGAAGGACATGTCTGTGTCTGGAGCCAGCAGAAGGGAGGACAGAGATGATGGGAAAGAGAGGAGAAAGAGTGGAGGGGTAGATCTCTGCCTCCCTAAAGAGTATGATGCCCGCTACCGGATCAATGTGTCTGTGTACACCCAGGACGTGGAGGAGCGCCTGGGGAAATCGGAGCACAGACACAGGCAGAGCTCCTCGGGACCGGGGAAGCAGGAGGTCGCAGACTGCCGCCTGGCTCTTCTGCACTTCCTGGACTTCAGCCAGAGACAGAGCTTTGGGAAGCTGGCCAAGCTCCGCCGAGAGCAGAAGAACCTCCCTATCTTCCAGTACCGCGACCGCATAGTGGAGCTGGTGCGGCAGCACCCTGTGGTGGTGGTGGCAGGGGACACCGGCTGTGGGAAGTCCACCCAGGTTCCCCAGTACCTCCTGTCCTCTGGCTTCAGGCACATCGCCTGCACTCAGCCTCGGCGGATTGCCTGCATATCGCTTGCCAAGAGGGTCAGCTTCGAGAGTCTCAATCAGTATGGCTCAAAGGTGCAGTGATTAAATAATAAATACTAATTGTTTTGATTGTCTGGATAAGAAACAACATTCACATGGTTTTCTTCTGCATTTCCAAATAAAGCCTCCTTTGTTTAAGCACTGAATAGATTATAAATGTTCCAGAGTATGGATTATTGTAGTCTCTGCTCCCAGACAATTGGAGCTGCGGATAGAGACTGAGAACTGAATCTAGAATTCTTGCTAGGCATCAACTCTTCAGAAGAAGTTCCTTTGTTTTACTTGAGATAACATTTTCAGAAACAACTTTTTATTGTGTAAAGTTTTCTCTTGAGATTTGGTGTGCGGCAAGAAGAATCAATACTTTGCAACAGTAGCTTCATTTTTTGTGCACTTCCCAGCACCCCCCAAAAAAATCAGTAGTGCAGGGGTTTATCAAGTTTTCACTGTATCTAGATTTATAATTGTGTTGAGTACATATCTGAAATATCTGCAATACAAACTTCACTTCTGATTTACAGGTGGGGTACCAGATCCGCTTCGAGACGACCCGCACCCCTGCCACCAAGCTCCTGTTCCTGACCGAGGGGCTGCTGCTGCGGCAGATCCAGCAGGACGGGGAGCTGGCTCAGTACCAGGTCCTGATCGTGGACGAGGTGCACGAGAGGCACCTCCACTGTGACTTCCTGCTTGGTGTGCTGCGCTCCCTGCTGGCCGGCCGCTCAGACCTGCGTCTGATCCTCATGTCTGCCACCATCAACATCAAACTCTTCTCCAACTATTTCAGCAGCGCTCCTGTGTTGCAGGTCCCAGGCCGGCTGTTTCCTATACAGGTGAGTGACATAGCAATGATATGCTCATCTCAGGAGAAGATTTGAAATGCGATATGGGGTTCATGATTCAATCAGTACAACCACGATACGATGTAATAAATAAAAGATCAAGGACAACAAAGTGACTGTGCAGAATTATGTTTATTTCTGGGCCACGAATATTTCTAGAAATGGCATTGGCTCACTAGAATGTAAACAACAATGGAAAATGTTCATTACAAATTGCAAATATCTTGTTTTATTTTTATGACCACACTACGTATCCTCACAAGTTTGTATTGGGATATATTGATTTTTGATATATCGTCCGATCCCTAGAGCTAGATTTCCAGTGATTCCAGGCCTTGCGAGAATAATTAAGCATACCTTTGAGGCATCTTTACTCTTTTTCGTACCTCTTTCCCCCACTAAGGTGATATACCAGCCCATTCCTCCAGAGGAGCAGGCCTCTCGCTCCGAGAAGCTGGATCCCAGACCATACCTGCGTATCCTGCAGGGCATCGACCAGCGATACCCCCCAGAGGAGCGAGGTGACCTGCTGCTCTTCCTCAGTGGTGTGGCAGAGATCTCCACCATCCAGGAGGCCTGCCAGGTCTACGCCACACACACACAGCGCTGGATAGTGCTGCCGCTGCACAGCACCCTCTCTATAGCCCAACAGGATAAGGCACAGTCATTATTTGTTTAAATTCAAACAGGCACATGACTTTAGCAGTTTAGTAGTTTATCAGTTCTAATTGTGTACCATCATATTATTCCTCAGGTGTTTGACATTGCTCCTCCCGCGGTAAGAAAGTGCATCATCTCCACAAATATTGCAGAGACCTCAGTTACCATCGATGGAGTCCGATTTGTCGCTGACTCAGGTATGGAACTGAGATGCTAATCTTTTCACAGCTTGGGGTTATCCTTAAAACCCGACTCAACACTCAGCCCTAGGTTAGTTTAACTCTGTTTCACACTGACATCTGACAACAGTTAGCTCAGGGTTTACTTGATTTTCTATGGATGAGCCAGAAAGACGGAGGCTAATCTTTTCTAGCAGCAGGGTTTGCTAAATCGGGGATAACCCATTTTGCAGCGTGGACGAGCCAAAGAACACACCTTTTTTCCCCATACTATATCACTCTGTAATGGAACAATAACCAAGTACAGTAAATATGTATTGTTTTCTTTCAGGAAAGGTAAAGGAAATGAGTTTTGATCCCAAGGCCAAGATGCAGCGCCTGCAAGAATTCTGGATCAGCCGAGCCAGCTCAGAGCAGAGGAAAGGCCGAGCCGGTCGGACAGGTCCGGGCGTGTGTTACCGTCTCTATGCCGAGTCAGACTATGACGCCTTCGCCCCTTATCCCGTCCCTGAGATCCACAGAGTGGCTCTGGACTCCCTCATTCTCCAAGTACTGTGACACCCAGTAAACAACACAACCCTGATTTTTTTATTTCTCCTTCATCAGCACAGCACACAATAATGTAAGATGAGTTATGCCTTTTTTGTTCCTGCAGATGAAGAGCATGTCCCTTGGAGATCCGCTTTCTTTTGTCTTCATTGATCCACCTCCACCTGCTAGTATTCAGACTGCAGTGACTTATCTGAAACAACAGGGGGCGCTAGACAGTCGTAGTGAGCTGACATCTATTGGGAGCTTGCTGGCACAGCTGCCTGTGGATGTAGTCATAGGTAAGGCGGGGGGGAGGGCACATTCTTAATTCATGCCTGCCTCATACAATAATGCCAGGCATCACTGATTAGACTTTTAGGAAACTGTTGTATCTCACCACTGTTACAGTTATGGTTAAGGTGCTACAGTTGCAGGTCAAATGGTAAAATTACTAATAAGTGCAGGTGAAGTAAAGAAACACCTATGGGCTTATTAAAACATCTCACCTCAAAGCTAAAAAACTATATAAAATATAAAAGATGGCCAGCAGACACACCTGACCCGAATTAGAAATTGGATGGCAGAATATTAATGACAGCAGAGCACAACATGGTGGGAAACGGTACAACAACATCAAGATGTACAAAATGAGAGAGAAAATGTTATAAGTTAAAATAGTCTTGATCCACCTTTGTTCTCATTTGTTTACAGTAATTATACCAAAATATCACACATTAATTGATTTACAAATGCTACACCTTTCGATCCAGTTAAACGTGTGTGTTCGTGTGCGTTCAGGGAAGATGTTGGTGCTGGGCTCTCTGTTTAACCTGGTGGAACCGGTGTTGACAGTAGCAGCAGCCCTGAGCGTCCAGTCGCCATTCCTGCGCAGCGCACAGCACAACCCAGACTGTGCCACCGCGCGCCAGCCAATGCACAGCAACCACGGAGACCCCTTCACCCTGCTCAACACCTTCAACGCCTGGGTGGAGGTGAGCTGGGAAAACATTCAATGTCCGAAACAACTTTGAGACTAGGGCTGGGCCATATGGACATTAATATAACACTAATCAATTTTTTTGAATATCGATATAAACAATATCTTCTAACATGTGAAATCGCACTAAATAGTTAAATTGATATTCATCTAATTAAACTTCACTGTAATATAAAGTATGATCAAAATGAAAAAAAATGTGAGAGTTTTTTATTAGTATTTGCCTTTTATTGTTCATTTAGATAACGGAATCGCATATCATGATAACTGGATATTAAAAGTATCATAATTATGATTCATGATTCTATTAAAAGATGACAAATGATAAGATTGAATTACTGCCCAGCTCTGTCAGACTCATGAATGCAGCTAACACTGTTAGAGCTGAGAATGTAAGATGCTCCTCGTTGCATGAACTTGCTCATGCTGTTGAGTGTTCACTCCTCAGGTGAAGGGAGAGAGAGGTGGAGGCTCGAGGAAGTGGTGCAGGAGGAGAGGCCTGGAGGAGCAGCGACTCTATGAGATGGTCAACCTGCGCAGACAGTTCAAGGTGGGCTCATGAAACCCACAACATCTGACAAGCTGTGTCCCTCATGCAGGGTTGCCATGGGTCTAGAAAGTGCTTGGTTATAAAGAGGACCTTAAAAGTGCTTGAATTTAGCCTACCGGAATCTCTGAGTTTGAGCCACATGCACTCCGTCATCTCAAAAATGCTGGGCCAGGTTTGATGCACTTTCCTCCTATCTACAGTATCGCTCTCCATGCTGCACTGTGTCATCGCTGGTCAAGATTGCTTTGAGTTTATGTTAAGTGTTAATGCTTCATCCCGATGTATAAGCATGACTGGACACAAATTTGCATTAAAGGACTTATGAGTCTTGTATGGTAACATCTCTGTGAATTATTGACCTGTAATTTTGAAATATGTTGTCCTCGAAAAGTGTTTGAAGTCTATCATTACAAAAGAGTGGCAACCCTGCTAATGAAGACTGTTTCTTAAAATATGTATTCCGCCTCTGGCCAACAGGAGTTGCTGAAGAGCCATTCTCTCTTGGAATCAGAGCGCAGCGCTCCCTCTGGTGGAGACCGCAGGCAGCGCAGGGAGAGGCTGACAGAGAGGAGGAAGCTGCACCAGCTGAAGAGAGAGCATGAGCAGCAAGAGGGCAGCCGACGTAAAGTCCTGAAGCTGGAGGAGGGCCAGGAGGGGGAGCTCTCCTCGGGCTCAGATGCAGAGGAAACAGGCAGAGGCAAGAAGGAGAAGGACGGCACTGCGCAGAACATGGACATACAGGTGAACTCACAACAATTCAACCTTACTACTTGAGCTACAAAGCAGCCTTAGACCTCACAAGCAGCTTTGTACACACCCAAACAAACCTACATATTTACATTATATGTTGAAATATGTATGTCCTGTGTTGCCAAGTGGATAGAGCATGGCAAGAAACCAAGATTAGAAGTGCAATCTTTTCCCACCAAAACCATGATGTGCTGCAGAGAGTTGATTTATAATGGTATGTGCTGTTTGGTGGATCTTATGTTTGCCAAATAACAGTGGACTCTAATGATTTAGAAAAGGCTCTCTTGATGAAGGGAAAGTGGCACACATGGAGGATAGGTATCTTGACGCTCTGTATACAGGAGTAGATGCTTGTGTGATCTTACTCTGTTGTACTGTTTGTTCTGTGACAGGACGTGAAGTTCAAGTTGCGTCATAACGTGTCGGAGCTGCAGGAGGCGGCCAACATCAGCCAGGACCTGTCGTCCCGTCAGCAGGCTCTGCTGAAGCTGCTGCTGTGCCGGGGCCTCTACCCTCAGCTGGCTCTGCCTGACGAGCACAACTCCACACGCAAGGAGTCCGAGCAGGTCAGACCTCCCAGCCGTACCAGAACTTCTCCATATCTGAACTGTGAGGCATCAATGTAGAATTACTGAGAGGAAGTGGCAAATTCTGGTAAAAACATAGTCGGTGGGACAAACACGTTTTTACGCTCACTTGAGGTGCCAAACTTGTTGTCTGCAAAGGAATTATGCAATACATAGTGATGGAATTGTCGAATAAATAATAAATAATGACGTAGGATGAACAATTCTTTCTATGTTGCACGTTAGCAGCTCCAAATGGCATTTTCATGAAAATTTGCAAGCCAGTTGGATGGGAACATGCTGCCGCTGTGTGCGTGTGTGTGTGTGTGTGTGTGTGTGTGTGTGTGTGTGTGTGTGTGTGTGTTGTCTATGAATATTCAATGGTCATCGACTAATGGCCCATTTCCACTGCAGGTAGTAGCGCGATCCCGCTCCGCTCGACTCGATAAATGGTCTCATTCCACCGGTAAAAACTGTCCCAGCCCGGGTTGAGTTGGGGTTGAGTCGTGCTACTTTTCGTCCCTGCCTCGTCGGGGTTCTAGGGCTGCGAACCCGGTACCATACGGTGACGTGAAAACATTGTTGACGACTGATTGGTCAGGCAGAATCGTGTTTACTCTGTCTATCTACTGACTGTCAATGCAATGCTGCATACCAGTTTAGTGGGCGTACCTTCTCTTCTGTTATGTATATTTCCATCAGTCTTTTGTGTTGCTGCCTTCGCCTCTGGTGAAATAAAATCGTGGCGGTGGTTTCAATTGTTTTGAGAGTGAAAAAAGTCCGCTGCTCAGGAAGCCTTTGTAGTTGAGTGCAGCGCTCCGCTAGGCCGCAGGCGGGTCTTTGGTGAAGCCGCGGTCTTGCCTGGTGAGAGGCCGCCGGGGTACAGGCTTCACTCTGTAGAAGCCTCTCCCGTCCCCGCGCAGTGCATGCCTGTGAGTTTGACTAACTACAAAGTGATATCCATTCTCCTGGCCGATTGTCGCATTCGCCCATGTACACTGTAGGTCATTTAGAGGCACCAGTATTTCATAAACAGTTTAAAAGTTCTGTGGATGGATTTAATTATAACGTTATGTTATAGCCTACTTCGGCTATAAGCGAAGGACAGATATGCGGTCGCTATGACGACCAGCTGTGGGCGGGGGTGGGCGGGGGCAGATGATCGGCGGTCGAAGCAGAACATCCATCGGGCTGAAACGAGTAGAGCCGACTGGTGACGAGCTGTGCAGGGCAGTAAAATGTGGTGGAAATGAGCCATAATAGTGTCTACTTTGTGATTTTACCTTGTGTAGGTGTTCCATACAAGGAATAAGCAAGGAGTGGTGATCCACCCGACCAGCGTGTTCGCCAGTGACCCAGAGGTGCTACAAGTTCCTGAGGATGAGACCAGAGAGATGGGTAAACCCTCGTCACCACGCGTAGCGATCTTAAACATCAATATATCATTGTCAAATTAATCATAATATGGGTATAATTATCACAAAGAAATTAGACCAATTGTTAGCCTCTATCTTACACCAGTGGTAGTGTTAATGCTAGGGTTTCTTCAAATGAAAACTACATTTCCCATAAACCCTCCTGCAAAGAGGATGTTGCTGCATGCCCTGATTGCACTGCAGGAACTGCGGCCTCATCTGTAAAGCAATCCAGAGAAGCTGGTAGAGGCTGGCAGTCTTCTCTGCAATCATCTTGTTTGTTTACAATGAATCATACTAATGTCTCAGAATTAATGTGGTGATGATTTATTTGTTGAAACACTACACATATCCCCTTTAAGCCCCCTCATAACTAGGGATGGGACTCGTTAATTTTTATTGATAGTGATACCATTTTCGAGTCTGCTTAACAAACCGGGTCCTTATCGGGTCCACTATCGATACTTTTCTTTTGTATTATTTGGTGGAAAGACATGACGACAATTTTTTTTGTTACAGAACTGTTTTTTTATTGCTTAACTGTGAGTCTGTGACTGTTTTATTTCTGAACAGAAGGATTAGCCTCGCCTCCAATAAACAAAAACTGCTGATGCTGTTGCTGTGCTGCATTTATTTGAAAAGGAATAGGGCCCACCTGACATGCAAGTAGTAAAATATATCAGCAGCACAGACATCAGCACTCAGCAACACTTTTTCCAACCATAAAGAAAATAAATGTTATTCACATACCGAGTAACTGTTATCCTTACACCACTATGATTTGTTTCCAGACTTTTCAAGATGTGCTCTGTACTGATACTGAACCAGTGGAAACAACTATTATGAAATTAATGGTTGTATTTTAATTTAAATATTTGCTTTGATTGAAACAAAAATCTTGGCATTAGTATTTTTTATAGCCTATAACAAGCTGTTAGGAGTTAAACAGGTCATAATTCCCTCTCTCAATTTTATATTGCTGTGAAAACACATTTATTCTGCACTGCAAACTATTTGGGCTTATTTTTTTTGTTTTTTTACGGAATACACATTGAATATCCACACTGGGTAGACTAGCCTCTATACCTAATATACAATCAATGCTCTCTATGCACCTATTAGGCTACATTGCTGCCTGCCCTCCTAATATGGTCGGACAACGGTACATGTCATGACGTGTCACAGAGCAGGACGCATGGCACAAGGATAAGGTGACCAGACGTTCCCGATTTTCGGCGACAGTACCCGTTTTTGGTGACCTGTCCCCGGCTGGAGCAGTTCCTGAAAATGTCCCAGTTTTATACTGGCGTCTGCAGCCGATATGACTCTAGCTCTAGCTCATTCTTAAATCTCATGTTTTGCTGCTTCCTGCTCTTCCAGGAAAACATTGAAAAAGCAATTAGGACTCCACCGAAAATACTTTTTGACATCTGAGGCTATTCATAAAACATTTGGCGCTGTAGGTTCGGAAGGCCAGGCCAATGCTGCTGGAGAACACATTGACATTTTGTAGAGGGGCACAGTTAATGAAGTGTGTGTGTGTGTGTGTGTGGGGGGGGGGGGGGGGGGGGTATTTTAATAAATATTTTAATATTGGATATTTTAATGATATATTGATTGCCGGACTGGAAATGTCCCCGATTTTCATTTGAGAAATCTGGTCATCTTAGGCTAACATCAGGGTCATGCCCGGGTGTAATGCTAACATCAGGGTCATGCCCGGGTGTAATGCTAACATCAGGGTCAGGGCCAGGGCTAAGGTGACCAGACGTGACAGTCCCCGTTTTTGGTGACCTGTCCCCGGCTGGAGCTGTCCCTGAAAATGTCGCCGATTTTCTACTGGCGTCTGCAGCCGATATGACTCTAGCTCTAGCAGGCTCATTCTTAAATCTCATGTTTTGCTGCTTCCTGCTCTTCCAGGAAAACATTGAAAAAGCAATTAGGACTCCACTGAAAATAGCTCTAGCTCTAGCAGGCTCATTCTTAAATCTAGAGTGAAGATACTTATAGGGTATGACTAAGACCTACAGCATCCATTGGGACCAACAATGCCATGATACCTTGTCGGGAAGGAAGGGGGCTAAATAATACATTTTGAAAAACCGGCATATATGGTCAATTTCAAAGGGGACCCTTGACCTCTCACCTCAATATATCTGAATGAGAATGGCTTCTGAGTACCTACGAGTTTCCCCTTTACAGACGTGCCCACTGGCCAACCATTCAAGCAAAAAGGTTGCGGGAGGCTTACGGGCGGGTTAAAAGCATAATAAGCATCACATGTCTATGTTTTGATCCAGGCATCCAACAAGTGTTTACATGTTTTGCTGCTTCCTGCTCTTACAGGAAAACATTGAAAAAGCAATTAGGACCGAAAATACATTTTGAAATCTGAGGCTATTCATTCGGAAGGCCAGGCCAATGCTGCTGGGGAACACATTGACATTTTGTAAAGGGCCACAGTTAATTGTTTGTGTGTGTGTGTGTGTGTGTGTGTGTGTGTGTGTGTGTGTGTGTGTGTGTGTGTGTGTGTGTGTGTGTGTGTGTGTGTGTGTGTGTGTGTGTGTGTGTGTGCCAATGAAACCGGAATCATCCCCCTTTATTATTTCATAGGTAATAACATTGGTTATTTTAATGATACTGTATATTGATTGCCGGACTGGAAATGTCCCCGATTTTAATTTAAGAAATCTGGTCATCTTACACAAGGAACTTTCATCACTGCCTGGGACCGCATATTTTGGGATTATTTTATCAAGTGGATTATGTCAACGAACGGGACTTGCATGGCGTCCGTGGACAATGCATACCTTGGGTGGCATTTGGCTTCAGGTTTGTCTTTCACTTTGGTGAAGGGTATCCAAGCTTTTGATAATTTAACGCGTTCAGCATCCTGTCGCTTCCTCCTGTGTCGACCGGTCTGTCACGCAAGTATCGAGTCCCATCCATACTCATAACACAGTGTGATTCAGCAATCCTCTGCCCCTCTGTTCCACAGCTGTTTTGTCTGACTCTGTCTCTGATTTTTTTCTTTCATATCTCCATCTCTCTCTCTCTCTAACCATCTGTCTGTCTGTATGTCTCTCCCCTTGTGTTGTTCTCACTCTCCCTGTCTGTCTCTAATTTGCCTGCAGCTCCTGATAAGAGGGATAGCAGCAGACACCAGCTGCTAGCCTTTGTCACACTGTTGGAGACCAACAAGCCCTATTTGTCCAACTGTGTGCGGGTCCCGGCACTGCAGGTTAGTACGACCAGATGTGGGACATGTTCCCGTTCCCATCCACCAACTACTTAGTGACAACGAACTCGTATGACCCAGTGATTATCAAGTCAAACCAGTCAGGATAGCATCATGCTAAATTCCCCTGTGTGTTCCCCCATGTGCTCCCCAGGCTCTGCTGCTGGTAGCGAACTCCGTGGACTGTAACGCCGACTGCACCCGTCTGGTGGTGGATGGCTGGCTGGAGCTGGAGCTGCGGGAAGCAGAGGGGGCCCTGAAGGTGTTGTCCACGGCGCTCACCCTCAGGGCCGAATGGGAGCGCCTCCTGCTGGCCCAATTGGGGCAGGGCCCGGCTGGGGTGGAGGCCGCGCCGGGCCCGTCACGCAGAGAGACGGAGAAGCTGAGCGAAGGCCTGGTCCGCTTCCTGCTCTACACTGAGGTACTGCTGGAGACACAACTGACACACAAGAAGCCGCACACACGTATACACTCTTGCGCACCCTCGATGCAAATAATAATTCTGTTCTGTGCTTTGAAGACTCTTTTAACAGTTGTTTCGAAGTTAAAACTGATGTAGATACAGGGTCAGTGATCATTAATATATTGAAGCGGTTGATAAATGTTGGTCCTTCAATAATAATAATAATAGTAATAATAATAATATAACAATAATAATTGCAAAGTGATAGGTCTAGAGAGAAAAAAGTGAGGAAATATGACATTAAAAAAACAAAAAAGCAATTAATAATTAATGCAGGTGAGATAAAGAAAATCTTTAATTGCTTAAAAAAGATGGTGGAAAATACATGAGGAAGGTCTAATAGACTGAAACATTGTATACATGTTTGTAAGTATTTCTTTAAGGCAGTGTGTAAGACAACAGTAAAATCTGTAAAACTGTAAGGTAATGTAATGTAACTGTAATGCAGGTAATGAGACTTACTTGCATCAGGTATAGGAGCGTCTGTGACTGTTGTAACTGTCTAAGGTAATGTGTTGTTGTTGTGCGAGGTCATGAAGCACAGAGAAAGCCTTAGTAATGTGTTGTTGTTGTTGTGTGAGGTCATGAAGCACAGAGAAAGCCTTAGTAATGTGTTGTTGTTGTGCGAGGTCATGAAGCACAGAGAAAGCCTTAGTAATGTGTTGTTGTTGTGCGAGGTCATGAAGCACAGAGAAAGCCTTAGTAATGTGTTGTTGTTGTGCGAGGTCATGAAGCACAGAGAAAGCCTTAGTAATGTGTTGTTGTTGTGCGAGGTCATGAAGCACAGAGAAAGCCTTAGTAATGTGTTGTTGTTGTGCGAGGTCATGAAGCACAGAGAAAGCCTTAGTAATGTGTTGTTGTTGTGCGAGGTCATGAAGCACAGAGAAAGCCTTAGTAATGTGTTGTTGTTGTGTGAGGTCATGAAGCACAGAGAAAGCCTTAGTAATGTGTTGTTGTTGTGTGAGGTCATGAAGCACAGAGAAAGCCTTAGTAATGTGTTGTTGTTGTGCGAGGTCATGAAGCACAGAGAAAGCCTTAGTAATGTGTTGTTGTTGTGCGAGGTCATGAAGCACAGAGAAAGCCTTAGTAATGTGTTGTTGTTGTGTGAGGTCATGAAGCACAGACAAAGCCTTAGTAATGTGTTGTTGTTGTGCGAGGTCATGAAGCACAGAGAAAGCCTTAGTAATGTGTTGTTGTTGTGCGAGGTCATGAAGCACAGAGAAAGCCTTAGTAATGTGTTGTTGTTGTGCGAGGTCATGAAGCACAGAGAAAGCCTTAGTAATGTGTTGTTGTTGTGTGAGGTCATGAAGCACAGAGAAATCCTTAGTAATGTGTTGTTGTTGTGTGAGGTCATGAAGCACAGAGAAAGCCTTAGTAATGTGTTGTTGTTGTGTGAGGTCATGAAGCACAGAGAAAGCCTTAGTAATGTGTTGTTGTTGTGTGAGGTCATGAAGCACAGAGAAAGCCTTAGTAATGTGTTGTTGTTGTGCGAGGTCATGAAGCACAGAGAAAGCCTTAGTAATGTGTTGTTGTTGTGCGAGGTCATGAAGCACAGAGAAAGCCTTAGTAATGTGTTGTTGTTGTGCGAGGTCATGAAGCACAGAGAAAGCCTTAGTAATGTGTTGTTGTTGTGCGAGGTCATGAAGCACAGAGAAAGCCTTAGTAATGTGTTGTTGTTGTGCGAGGTCATGAAGCACAGAGAAAGCCTTAGTAATGTGTTGTTGTTGTGCGAGGTCATGAAGCACAGAGAAAGCCTTAGTAATGTGTTGTTGTTGTGCGAGGTCATGAAGCACAGAGAAAGCCTTAGTAATGTGTTGTTGTTGTGCGAGGTCATGAAGCACAGAGAAAGCCTTAGTAATGTGTTGTTGTTGTGTGAGGTCATGAAGCACAGAGAAAGCCTTAGTAATGTGTTGTTGTTGTGCGAGGTCATGAAGCACAGAGAAAGGGTTAGTAATGTGTTGTTGTTGTGCGAGGTCATGAAGCACAGAGAAAGCCTTAGTAATGTGTTGTTGTTGTACGAGGTCATGAAGCACAGAGAAAGCCTTAGTAATGTGTTGTTGTTGTACGAGGTCATGAAGCACAGAGAAAGC
This sequence comes from Poromitra crassiceps, assembly GCF_964638095.1. Lineage (NCBI taxonomy): Eukaryota > Metazoa > Chordata > Actinopteri > Beryciformes > Melamphaidae > Poromitra > Poromitra crassiceps. Next base: position 43,565,126 of record NC_139642.1, read on the forward strand.
CTTAGTAATGTGTTGTTGTTGTGCGAGGTCATGAAGCACAGAGAAAGCCTTAGTAATGTGTTGTTGTTGTGCGAGGTCATGAAGCACAGAGAAAGCCTTAGTAATGTGTTGTTGTTGTACGAGGTCATGAAGCACAGAGAAAGCCTTAGTAATGTGTTGTTGTTGTGCGAGGTCATGAAGCACAGAGAAAGCCTTAGTAATGTGTTGTTGTTGTGCGAGGTCATGAAGCACAGAGAAAGCCTTAGTAAGCTCCTTCCCTTCCCTCTCAGCTCAGTTACAGCCTGCGGCGGCTCACTGCCTTCCAGACCCAGAACCTGTACATCGGCCCGCAGCCTGAGCTGCAGCTTCCTGAGCTGCAGCTTCCTGAGAGCAGCGCTCCAAACCTGAAGCCGCTGTTTCCCGGAGCCCAGGCCCAGCCAGATCCCATTAAAGGAGGCCTGCGCGTCGCCAGCTTCTTCACCTACAACTGCCTGGCTGTGAGTCTGTCTGCTTCCATCAAATGGTGGAGATCTCTAAAAGCATTTCAAAGCCTTAAAGTCACACTGGGATGGGAAATTATTTGTTCACCTTGTTAGGTAAATCTCCATACCATAACATGTACCTGTTTAACAATAAGTGTCAAAACATCCACAAAATATCGCGGGTTCGGGCGGGCGCATCAGAAAGTGACAAAGCAGCGCTATTAAATAACTTACAGCTGTTTGGAACAATAGACCCTTCTCACGGGGGCCATTTTGTGTCAAAGGCAGAATAAACACAGGTGCAAGCAAAACACTAATGAGGGTTTCCAAATTCCAATCATGGACGTTTGAAACCCTCATTAGTGTTTTGCTTGCACCTGTGTTTACCCTAACCTTGCTTGCAAGATGGATAACCTCGCGAGATCAAAAGAGATTCTCTCGACGTATCCATCTTGTCATGCACAGGCAGTTAAGATGATTGGTCGAACCATGCCGGCCCGACAAATCAGCGGCAGCCATAGGCGGGCTCAGGCTCGTCTGGGCAAGTAGTGGGTACATGGTCTTTGTAGTTCTTTTCACTCGTCAACATGGCTGCCGCCGCGGAAGTGACAGGCAGTCTGAATGAAATTGAATGTAACGTTCCCAATTCTATGTATTCAATTCTAGAAAACGACCCTCAACATTTGGGAAGGCGAAGCCACACAACTAGTTCGTTATAATCTAACTAAATGCTTCGAAGGTGACTTTACGACCGTGAGGACTCAATCAATGAATACCACGGAGATCAGGCACAGGCACCTTCGGCGATCTGATTGGTTGAAGTTACACCCACCAGCGGTGATAGACAGATGGGTCATCCAATCACCTGCCAAGTAGCTTGGAAAAAGTGCCCGCCTCCGTCAGCGGCTCTGGTTACTGCATTCCCAGATCGACTGGTTTAGTGAAACGTATGTGGAGCTATACCGTCCATCTGGCAGCGTCAGGTTATGTTTACCCCGCCTTTTCGACACAAAATGGTCCCCGTGAGGAGGGTCGATTTGTATGTTTATTAGCCTAGAGTAGATGTTCCCACTACTGGTGGGCGGGGGGAGAAAGCACTGCAGCAGGTTCAGCACCTTGGAGAGTGCTCAGTCCAGAGTCCTGACTATAGTGCTTTACTATAATGCATTCAATTGGTGGTAAGCGTATGTATCAGCTCAGTATGGGCCTTATAAGGTGGTAGAAGCACTAAAGCATATTAAGATTGTAATGTATGTACGACAAATATACTTACTTTCAATAAGCAGTAACTAGGAGGTTATTGAGGGAAAACTCTTGGTTAATGGCCTAGTAGTTGTAGAATATGGTCATGCAGAATAAGGCATTAATAAGGGCTTCATGATGACTAATAAACAGTCAGTATGTTACTAATATGCATGCTAATAAGCAACGAGTTAATGGTGATTATGTGTACCTTAATGTAAAGTGAAATGGACTGATGACCAAACATGACAGAAATAGGGGGGGTATGGTGATGCAGTGGTAAGCGCTGTCGCCTCACAGCTCGAAGGTCCTGGGTTCGATTCCCACCTGGGACGTTGTGAACGCTGAAGGAATACGTGCCCGTCCGCATGGCCTTTCTGTGTGGAGTTTGCATGTTCTCCCCGTGCCTCCCGGGGGTTTCCTTCATATAGGAACCCCCTTCACCAAAACATGCAATATCCTGGTTGCTAATGTGGTTCCTCCTCTGGTCGTTAAGGGCGCCTGATCAGAGGGAGGGGAACTGGTTGGAATAGCGTGAACCTCCCACGTGCTCCCCCTGTCAGGTGAAAAGAAGCGGCTGGCTAACTGCCCATGTCTCGGAGGAAGCATGGAGCAGTTTTCGGCTCTCCCCAGATCGGCAGAGGGTGGAGTAGCAACCAGGATAAATTAAATTAAATTAGCACTAATGGGGGATAAAAATGGGATAAAAAATCGACGGGGGGAACAAAAACAAAACATGACAGAAATATTAGGTTTCATCATTTCTTGTCTTTCCGCTGTATGTTTTGCAGGACTCGAAGGACCTGTACAGCGAGTGTTTACGCTCATTCTGGAGCTGTCCGCACTGCGACCTCTACATGCCTCTCACTCCTCTGGAGCGCATGCAGCACGAGGCCTCCTGCAGGCCGCCAGGGGAACAGCAGGAGCCGGACGCAGGTGAACAACTCTCTCTGTCCTCCTTTCTCCTCATGTTGATACCAATTCATTCATGAATCATGAATGAATTAAAAAAAAACTACAGGAAACAGAATTGGAATTGAATTGGAACTTCAGCAAGTTGAATTTAATACAATGCACCTCTGTGGAATTCCATGTTTGTTTGTTTGTTGTTTTTTCTTACCACATTACAAGCATAGGTTTCATGTTTGATTTATAATGCTCAGCAAGTCAAGACAAACTCTTAAAAGTGGAATTTCATCGGTGCCGAGACCTCTGTTTCTAATGTTGAAAAAACATTCAGTCCTAATGAGTGCCGAGGGGGACTGACGATTAGCCAATCCGCACCGGTTTGTCCGTATATGTATGTGTGTGTGTATGTGTGTATATGTAGGTATGTCCCCTTCTTGTTAACATGATATATCATGAACACCTTGAGGGAATTCCTTCATTTTTGGCACAAATGTCCACTTGTACTCAGCAATGAACTGATTAGATTTTGGTGGTCAAAGTTCAACGTCACGGTGACCTCATGTTCGCAGGTCCCGTTCTCGTTAATGCGATATCTCAGGAACGCCTTGAGCGAATTTCTTAAAATTTGCAATAACCATCCACTTGGACTCAAAGATGAACTGATTACAATTTGGTGGTCAAAGCTCAAGGTCACTGTGACCTCACAAAAGACGTTTTTGGTCATAATGCTAGAATGAATATGCTAATTATGACAACATTCCACACAAATGTCCAATAGGATAAAATGATGAAGTGATTACATTTTATATCTAAAAGTTCAAAGGTCAAATTCACTGTGACATAATGTTTTGCTTACCACTGTAGCTGAAAAAACTATCATGTCATTCTACAAAAGTGGCAGAGGTACTGTCACTTATTTTTGCAGACACCAAAATTCTTTCAATTAACCCTAACCCTAATCACATTAATTATACTAGAACAGAGCGCGTGCAATGCATCTAGCGTCCCTCACCACGCTCGCTGAACTGACAGTGCTCATTCCTACCTCGTCCTCCTTCCCCTCCTCATCGCTCATTTCTACCGTAACTCGTTGGTTTGCCCGCGAGGTCTCGCCCGGGCTCGCAGACGCAGCTCGGCTGCTGCGCGGCCTCGCCTATTCACCTGTTCTGCACTTCGCAGACTTGAGCAATTGTGTGCCGCGCGTTCCGCTCTCCAATTATAGTGTGGTGAGATTGATTTGGACCCCAAGATACTTGTATGAGTCCACCCTCTTCACTTCCTCTTCCTGGATGACAACCAGAACCAGAACCTGTTCCTCTGGTAGTCCACCACAAGCTCATTGGTTTTGCTGTTATTGAACGTCAGATGATTGGCATTATAGCGTGTGCTGTGACAAAGCTCCCTGTGAGTCCTCTGTACTTCTCTGTGGAAAAAAAAATAGTCTCAGAAGAAGATAAGCATGTTTCTCACTGGAAATTATTCACTGGAATCATACATGTCAATATAACGATAACTTTCCTTCAAAGTGTTCACTACTAATATTGCATGAGTCTGGACAGACATGGATGTAAACTGCACCTTGACTTGTTGGCGGAGGCATACAACCGTGAGGCGGTTAGCCTATTTCTAGTTCTCTTTGGTTACTCACACGCATTTAGCAGCTGATGTTATACTTTGTGCCACTAGTTTTGAAAGAACACATTGTATTCAACTTGAGATAACAAAAGGTGTGTGTGTGTGTGTGTGTGTGTGTGTGTGTGTGTGTGTGTGTGTGTGTGTGTGTGTGTGTGTGTGTGTGTGTGTGTGTGTGTGTGCGTGCGTGCGTGCGTGCGTGTGTGTGCGTCTGCGCGTGCTGGTTTCCAGAGCCGGAGAGTGACGTGGCTCGCTCCACGTCAGCGTCCAGTCTCACCAGAGTGTATCACTGTGACGTCTGTGACGAAGACCTGACTCTCACCTCCACTGAGATCCTCAAGCACAAAAGGCAGCACATGTGTTCTGCCAGGTGACGGACCCATCTGTCTCTGCTCTGTCCAGGAAAAGGCCTCAAGTCAGTCATGTGTGACCAACGTTTAACCTTTTGCTAGAATAAAAAAAATATTTGGTAATTTTTGTGTTACTGTTTTGCTTCCTGTTTGTACTTCAGGAGGGCTATGAGTGTTATTGATTCCCCTGTCATTGGATGTATTTTTCTATTTGCCATCTGTACAATTCTCATTGCCAAATAAAAATGGAAAAAAGTGACACCTACTCTTCCATAGTAATTGATAGTCCAAAATGAAAACAAGTTCTGGTATTTTTCAAAGGCCAGTGACTAAAAAAACGCGTTTAAGACTGATTCCTCTTCAGGTGATGATTTTCCTTTTGGTAACACATTATTGTCCTAGAAATAAACTTCATTTCTTATGTTTCCTGGAAAGAACCATTGAATGATGTTCTAATTATAGGAAGAATAGAGAAAGAGTTCAGTGGTAGTTGGTAAGTTCCTCCAATTTCTTCTGTTTCCACATTAAATTATGTAGTAGTAGTTATATAGAAAATTAGAAATGAACTAAGATTATTCAGGAATTCAACTTATAGCTATATTATATAATTATATGAATAATGACTTCTGATATTTACCTAATAATAGTCCAATAATAGTTTTACAGGGAAGTTGAGCATTTGAAAGATATCTTATCGACTAGATTGCTGTGTAACTACTACATAATTTCATGGTTCTTCCTAGGAAACGTCCTATCCTCATATTTCCAAAATTCTTAAGATTGTATTTTGGAATAGAAGTCTGCATAATTTATAGAATACAGTTTCCATAGTGCTTGGGAAAAGGTACGGTCAGTCAGTAAATGAAAGCCATGCACACATGACATAGAAGAACACATGTTCATTTAAAATATAGAGTGAGGGTTTAATAATGATACAAACCCACGATATGTAACACCTCAAAGCAGCACATTGGCACAAAGTCAGAAGTAAGACAGCACGAAAGATAAAAACCTGTCTCAAAAAAATAAATAAAGAATCAGAATAAATATCTCAATAAATAAATAAACAGGTAATATCTCATTAATTACTTTGAAACTAATAAATACGTACATTTGAAAATATGCACATTGGCAGAAATCAATAACCCAAAAAATAGTACTTAATACAGAGTTACTTAGAAATCATAAGTTATTGATTACTCAAATCAAAAGGCACATTTATTAAGATGTAAGAATGGGGCCTTCGGTTGTGATCGCATGACTCTCAGTACTGTACTCTAATACCGTTCCTCAACCAGAAGTAGCAAACTGTGCGATGGCTTGTCTAGTCCTGTATATCTGCACCATCCAGGAACTTGTGTGTTTGTGTGTGTACGGATCTATCCACCGCAAACGTGTGGGGTGTGTGCGTGAGGGGTTACGGTGAGGGAATGGCAGTCTAGTGCCAGAGCGACAGGGCGTGTATGTGTGTGTTTTTGAAGTGGACCAACATAGCTGGCAGGCTGGCTTAGTGGTCAGGACCAACATAGCTGGCAGGCTGGCTTAGTGGTCAGGACCAACATAGCTGGCAGGCTGGCTTAGTGGTCAGGAAGATCATCCCGTAGCCAGGAGGTCACAGGTTGATCCCGGCAACAGCCACTGTGTGTTCATCAACAGACATGGTTTTTTCCCGGAGCAAGACGCTGAACCCCGACCTGCTCGCTCGCTGTAAGTCACTTTGGATAAGAGTTCTTGGCTAAATCTAAAATGGAAATAATCCGGTGAAGCTTTCCGAAAGCTTCGTTCTGCCGTAATCCCCCCAGGTCTAACATGACACTGTACTAAAACTGGGCTCAAAACAACACAGCCAGTCAATGTTGCTCATATGTATTCCCCTCTTTGATATGAAAGGAGAATGCTGTTGGATTTAAAAGAAAAATCCACCCTCAGACACACTCTGAGATATAATCAATCTGTGATGTTCATGCATTCCAGGAGCTATTTTGTGAAGTAAATCACTTTTCTGGTGGGCCCACTCTCCCTCAACCGGCTTCGTCTACTTCTACTTCATTCTCTGATTTCCTACATTTCCCAGGATGCCTTACAATAACCCCCAGGGAACGGGGCGCAAACTTGTTTCCTTCAGCTGTTCGTTATCGGTTTAGGTAGAGAGAGAAATAGCCAAATTGAGAGTTTTCACCTCTTACTAAAAACATAACTTGTGGCAGCATTGCATTCTGGTCTATTGAGGCTACTGTGTGTGGAGACATTGGCCTCTTCTAGGATTAATTTCTTCCTGTATGCTTGTAGAACGTTGGTACCTGCAAAATATTGAGTCTCAAAAGAAGCTCTTGCTCTTTGAATCTGAGGGACTGACACCATTAAACTATATAGCTGTGCTGAAAATTACATCATCTACATTTGGCCAGTTATCCATGAGAATAAGAAAAATCCACAACCAAACAACAAAATGGACCCAGAAATGCAAAGTACATCACCAATAGATGTTTTTTTCAAGTGTTCAAGTATTTTAGGGTGTATTTTCCTAAAGTCCGACATTACACTGATGGAAACCCTCCTCACATCCGCAGCAGTTTGGATAGACTGCGCACACCGTTAGAACCACAAGGACCATTTCTAATTCTGCACCACCTCATAGATTGCTAAGAGGTAGAGGGAGAGTTTGAACAGGGTCAGAGGGTGGGAGTTAAAATAGCAGCTTCTTAAGACTTCATACTTTAAAGCAACATTCAGCAAACACATCTGCCACTGAGGCCGAACAAAAGAGCGAGCTCATTCATCTTTTCAAGTGAATGTAACATCTTCTCTAATCACAGGGTCAACAGTCTACGGCACGGCACGGCAGTTTCAAACGCCACACACCTGCCAACCACGTGCTGCTGCTCAAAGACAATTCTGTGTTCTGCTTTTTCTTTTCTTTTCTGCTCTGTGTCGGACACAAAAGCGCACCGGCATATTCAGTTCACTGGCTTTTCAGCTTTCTGCTTCTTTTGTCCTCACGTGATCAGCTGGTACAAAAATAGTCTTTCGATACATTGTTCATTGCACTATATATTTTTTTGGTGGTGTCTCGTTTGAAGGCCTAGACAGGTCTACAGATTGGTCGGCATGGGGCTCTGTCTTGTTTCTCTTTGGGGTGGGGGCTGTATACGCTCACTGTGTACAGTAGGTAGAACAGACTTGTAAGCACCTTGACTGATTCAACAGGTACAGGGATGGGATGTCATGTTTTCTATGATTAAGAGTCTGACAAACATGGAAAGATGTGGGGGGGGGGGGGGGTCTGTGTAAACTGTGGGCGTTTTATGTTTGACATGTTCTTGAATAATTTTTAACCTTGTTTATGGTTACAAAGGACCATGATGAATCACACTATGACTTTTAAGCCTTTGTGGTTGTCATTGCAACTTCCCTTACATTAATTGTCCCTTTGCGTTTGATAACCTTTCTCCCACAAAGGTTCCTACTTTAAAGGAGAATTTCGGTTTTTTACACCACGGTCCTCATTTCCAACTTAAAATATTATGTTTTACTCACCGAAATAGTTTGGCTTCATTCGGATGCCCACGGAAGATTTTAGCTCCGAGTAGTCTCCTCAAACAGGCTATAACGAGAGCCTGCGGCGAGTGCGGGGCATGCTGCACATGCTCTCTAAATGACACTTTTTCTGTCAGATCACGGTTCATTATGGTTGTAAATATAATTATTTAGCTAATAGCTAGAAGCTAAGCTAACATCAACACAGCAGTCGGCGTTGATCTGCCCCGGATGGGGTTACAGTGCCCATCTTCCCCCTGTGAAACCACACTTCTTCAGAGGAACCACAGAAGGGGGAAGATACGTTTGGTGAGTAAAACATAATATTTTAAGCTGGAAATGAGGACCGTGGTGTAAAAAACCGAAATTCTCCTTTAACTCTTCTACAACTTTAACCAAAAGACAACACTAGTGGTCTCAGATGTTCTTACCTCCTTGATGCCTGCACTCATTCATGCTCATTGTCTCTAAAGCTCCCTCTCCCTCTCCCTCTCTCCTCTCCTCTCCTCTCCTCTCCCTCTCCCTCTCCCTCTCTCCTCTCCTCTCCTCTCCTCTCCTCTCCTCTCCTCTCCTCTCCCTCTCCCTCTCTCGTCTCCTCTCCTCTCCCTCTCCCTCTCCCTCTCTCTTCTTGACCAGGACTTGAGTAACATCTGAGGTCAACTTAGAGGTAAAGGGTGACATGCTCTGTTCATCTGATTGATAAACAGGCCAAGACAAAACAAATATCTTCCCCAATATCTCATGTTTGTGAAAGTGTGTGCCATTGGGGGGTTCTGTCAATATGTTTTACATTTAATAAAATATACAAATTAAAATGATAACAATCATATATATAAACATCTTTTGTTTTTTTGTTTTTCTCTCAATAAAAACAAACAAACGGACATTTGAAACAGTGTACACATCATTGCTGCCTCTGCCACTCTCATCCTTCAAGTCTCTGACCCCTAACTCTAGACCAGCCAACCCTCTGTAAATCCACTATGAAGGCTGCAGGTGAATCCCACAGAGCCTGGTCTGAGTGCAGCGCACCTTCAGCACAGCAGGCATGGACCAGTGAGGAAGGCCTGGAGCAGGCATGGACCAGTGAGGAAGGCCCCAGGTTGAAAAGAGAAAGAGCGGAATGCAGTGGAAGGCTGCGGGGCTTCGAGGGCCACGTCAGAGATCTGGGTATACTAAGAGCACTGTCCCCACCGCCCAACCGCTAAGCTCACCCTCCTACGTCCCTACAGGTACTCTCTGATCTCCTGACCCAAACCCCTCGGTCCGAGGAACCCCAACCCACCCCCTAGCCTGATCTCATCGGACCGCCTTGTGCTTTCCCCCACAGCAGCCGCACCTCTCCCCACACCGCAGGCAGGCGCGCAAAGGCAGGTAGCAGCAGATGCAGGGCACGAAGAGCGACAGCGCCACGAGGACCAACCAGCGGGCGCAGCACAGGGGGTGCGGGTGGCCCCCCAGCGAGTCCTCACATGAGCAAGGCTCCCAGAATTCCCCCTCAGAGTCCGACATGCAGTGGTACAGCAGACTCTCCGCGCACCACACACAGGTCCACTGGCGCAGGCAGTGCAGGGCGGGGTCCGGGGCGTCTCTGCAGCGGCCTCTCCCGTTCTCCGATGCGCTGAAGACGGAGCGGCAGTACACGCAGCGGGACGAGCACGACGACGAGCCCTGAGGACACGGGCTGTCGTCGTCGGGGGAGATGGCCCCTGGGTCGCTGCCACCTGTGCCGCCGGCCCCTCCCCCTCTCTTACGAGTCCGTGATCGGGGTGTGGCCAGAGAGGTGTGGATGCAGCAGGGAGAGGGCGAGCCTTTGCCCGTCTCCTGGGGCGAGCCGGCGCCTGAGGACACGCCCGACACGTTGGCGTTGGGCACGGAGGTGGGTGAGGACGAGGACAGACGCTGGGCGGCTTTACTATCCAGGCTCACCGTCACTTCGCAGCCCGCCGTCCCCACCCCCGCCAACTCCTTCTCAAAGCGCACCACGCACAGCTCCGACTTGTCCTGGAGACTCCCCCCGCTGCCCACCACCACACCCCCAGTCAGACCCCCGACCATAGTCCTGGTGGCCCCCGCCCGCCGGTAGTCCTCGTAGCCTCGGGAGCCCCACAGGTCCTTGCAGGGGTCAAGGCTGCGCAGGTCTCCTTCCTCCAGCAGAGAAATGGTGGGCGAGAGTGGGGACAGAGGAGACGAGGCGGGGGGGCCCGCGGGAGGGGTAGGTGGAGCGGGAGGAGGGGGCGGGGGAGTCGGGGGGTTCAACACGGCCGTCGCTTGCTGCTGTCCCGGCCTGGCGTGGATCTGCAGAGAGGGGACAGCATTAAAGAGAGCCAGAGAGTAAGAGTGTATTATAACAGCCGTTCCAAAAACGTTTTCATCTCAAGGACACCCCAAATAGATGAGCAAAAGACGACTGACCCCCCATTTGATAAGATTTTGTCCTAAAGAATGCCATCTGCAAATATTTTTGCTGTTAGATATGACTTACAGAATTACATAGATGTCTATGCTGTAGGTGGGAAGACAGTGAAACAGTCGACAAAATAGTCACACTTATACATTCTCAGATTGTGCTGAACAGTTAAACTGTTGAACTGAATCATGAGAAGAGCAAAGGAAGACAAATGCATGCATCTTCTGAAAACTGAGTATAGAACACCATATATTTACTAATAAATCAACTAATGTTGAATGAAACCACACTGCGACCTTTTCTTTGAGCATCTTGTCACGCCATCGCTCTCACTGTGAACCACCTGGATGTTTTAGGAGCGTGAAGGCATGGTGCTACCTGAGCGGGTGTCTGCGTGGTGCCAGCGTGGCCAGACGCAAAAGCAAACTCTTCAGGCCGCACGAAGCAGGTGGCGGACGACTCACTCGTCACAATGGTGAGGGGTTTGGGAAGCATCTCCTTCCTGCTGTTGGATGACGACTCACTTCCTGTATGGGACTGGCAGAAGCTACATGTCATCACCTGTGCACTGCACTGCACTGCACTGGGCGCGGCAGCGAGGCGAATGAGCCCTTTCAGAGAATTCAAACATTCAAACAGTGAAAGATACTCACAGCTTGGCCATCATCCTCGGTGTCTCCCTCTTCTGGTGTGGAGGATGAGGGTGAGTCGGAGCCTTGGTGACATAAAAAGAGAAGGTTTATGCTTCCTGGACATATTCTGAAGTCACGCACCTGGTAAAACCATACTGATCACATGACCTCCCATTCTGTTTCATTCTAGGGATCAGTCTGGCTTCCAGCACCCCAGCGATTTCCAGAAATGACTAGGTGCACAGGCTAATCAGGAACCTGCCTCATAGTTAACAATGTAACCCGCCAATCAGCTGGTAAAACAGTGTGGCGGCTCCTGAGCAACGGGCGGCAACGTTAATGTTAGTAGTAGTGATTAGTAGAGTAAAAACAGACATACAATGAATTTATTGCAGAAATAGACTGAATAACAATGAAACAAGAACAAGAGTATGCACCAGCAGAGTTTCTCTGCGGAAAATAAGTTTTCGCTCTTCTTTCGAGTGGATTTGGATTGGATTTGGCGATGCTGATTGGCTGAAAGAGTTGTCTGTCAAGGCAAGTACTCCTGCCTAGAGCCCTGCACGGGCCTCAAATCTAGGCCCTAGCCCGGCATGGGCCATACCTGTTCGGGCCCGAGCCCGATGTGAGCCCTACAGCTTGTTAGAATTTCGGGCCTGAGCCCGGCCCCACCAAAGTGCATTAAAACACTTTCAACACCACAATGTGTCAGTTCAATCGTTAAAAAGCAAAGCAAAACCAAAAACAGGCAGGCCCGGCCCCGGCCCAACTAGTGATGTGAAAATCAGCCCTAGCCCGGCCCTAGGGTCGGGCCGGGCCCCGGGCCCCCTCGGGCCCGAATGCAGGCCTCTACTCCCGACCAGTGAAATCACTGGGGCCTGGCTGGAGTCCACACTGATCCACAGAACGAAACGGAATGTGAGTTCACGTGATCAGGATGGTTTTAGCAGGCTAGCGCTGAAGCTGATCCAAACAGAACCCACTGAAATCAACTCTCATATGGATCATTCAAACATGGCCCGTGTGTGGCTCTACCTCTGTCCAGCTTGTCAATGACAGTCTGCAGCCCTTTCTCGAAGGAGATGGCGTCGGCGGGACTCTGGAACGTAAGGCCGAACTTGCGATCCTCCACTCGCCAGTGATGGAAGATGGGGTTGACCTTGTTATACACCAGCCCCCTCTGCACTGCACACTCAAACATCGGCTGAAGGCACAGAAAAAGGAACCCGGGGAATGGAGAAGGGGATTACTTTACCAAACTCAAGAAATGCCCGTTCCTCAAATCATGCCCGATGCAACATGACTCAATACAGCCAGAGATCAGCCGTTAACACACACGCACACACTCACTGCTCGATCTTTCAGTCGCTCTCCGCGTATGATGTACTCTCGCCGCCCCCTGCCTTCGTGACTCCGCCCCTTACATATGACCACGTGACTGAGGCCGCCGCCTCCAAGTTGCACCCAGCCGCCACTGGAGTCATCACGTGTCATCACCACTGCACGAACACGCACACTGTCAGGGAGAGCGAGAGAGCGAGCCCAGGCCCGAGCTGATTAAACAATGCCATGATAAACACTGGCATACAATGGCACACACACAGATACACACACACACACACACACACGCTCCAATACACATGCACACACACATACATACACACATACATACATACGTACATACATACATACATACATACGCACACGTACACAGGCGCACACCCACAAATACATGCAAAAACGCGCACACACACTGATACACGCATGCACGCCACAGTGAAAAAAGCAAGAAGAGCCTAAGTCAGCATATTAGAAATGCACAGCAAATGTCAGTGTGAGGCGAGTTTGTTAAGCTCTCTGAAGCTCTGTTGAACTAAGATAACATGATGAAATTCACACAAAGAAGACAGCATTGACAGCTAGGCCTATACGATTACTGAGGAACACTATGACAGCTCTGAGGCATATATACAGCCAGTCGCCCAGTACATGTAGCGTACAGACATAACAATCGCAGGGCAGTTTTTATGATTGTGGTCACATGATGGAGGTAAATCTAATTTTAATTAGCATGTGATGATTGTAAAGGCCAAGGGGGGGGGGACAAATAACAAAACGTTTGGACAGGCAAATGACATTATTTCAAATATTCTATAGAGCATAACATGGGGATTCATTTCAGATTGTGATTATTGCGAGTATCTATGCGAAATGTACTCAGAATAAAGGAACTATTATTGTGCAAATGGATAGAGAGAAAGCCAGTGGCGAGGAGGAGAGATGACCGAATGGGAGGAGGGAGGGAGGATGAGTGTTTCCCAGATAGATGTATCAATGAACGCACCCATTCGCCATCCGAGGCCGCGGCATTCTTGCGAAAACAAGCTCTTCCTATCGGCAATCGGCTGAATAATTCATCACCGCAGCTCGACATGTGCATTTAACGTATGCACCCTCCCCCCCGCCAATCACACTGCATTTTAATTGTTGCAATTATTTTACATTATACACTCCTTTTCTCCATTCCGCCCATTGCTGCACGCACTCATTAACACACGGCCGATATTATGTGAATTTATGAATGGGATAGGGAAGCGCATCGGAAAGGGCCGGTTTTATCTTATATTTCAGGGAATTTCATAAATACAATATACGATCGCGTGTGGAATAAGGGAGATAAAACGAGTGGGTGAGAGGATGGAGAGGAAACGAGAGATGGGGGAGGGGAGAAAGGGAAGAGGAGGAGAGGAGGGGTGAGGACGAGGGAGAGCGAGCGAGGGAAAAAAATCACATTTCATTCATAAAGTTTGGCTTTAAAAATCATAATGAAACCCCGAGACACGTTGATAAAAATCACAACGCCTCCATCCCTCCCTCGTTGTTTGTAGCCATGTCTTGAATGACGCGATGCTGGCCCCAAACTCGCCATATTTCGTTTTTCCCCATTATATTTCACACATAGACTGATTTATTTAATGCTTAAAAACTCCACACACCACTTCGTGACTTTTTCCCCAATCGCAAACCACGCATTTAGTTCTCAATGGCATCATAGATTTTTTTTTCCCTTTTCTTTTTTCTTCTTTCTACTGTTCCCATCGTTTTATAGGTGACTTAACATATTTATCACACACTGGCATGGATGTATTGGCAATTGGGGTGTATACTGTTGATTCAAGACTACGTAATGGTGTTTTTATTCTCAGCAGCCTGCTAAATTGTAGTGCACCAATAGTGATAATGCATGATGCTGGATTGGTGTAACACTGACGGCGGTGGCGTTCTCTCTATCCGTTTAGGCGAGATGGCTCGAAAATATTATACAATGTTAAAAAATTAAAATGTAAGGACTTACTCGCCCTCCATGGCTCGGTGTTGCCCGCCGCTTGCAGCAGCCCACCCCGGGGTCTCCTCTCTCTCTTTATCCTCCTTTCAGGAAACACTCACTGGCTCACCCTCATTCTCTCTCTCTATCTGCTCTCATTTTCCTAATCTTTCTCTCTCTCTCTCTCCCTCCCTCCCTCTCTCCACCTTGATGTCGTTTCGGTGTATCAGGATAGGCTTGAGGTTGCAGCAGCCATTTTCCGCTGGCAGCATCCTCCCTCCCTCCCTCCCTCCCTGTCTCTCTCCCTCTCTCTCCAAATCACTCCCTCCCTTATTTCCCCTCTCACTCTACCTGCCAACACATCCGCACTAATCATTGACAGCATCATGTGCTTTAGGTAGGCTGTAGGCTCTTAATATTGTCAGCGGAATCATATGTGAAAATAATTATTCAATGAAGTAGGCTACTGGCCTTTACTGATAGCGCTATGCAGCGATGTGATGCAAGTGGTGAATGAAAAGGTGGATGACCTCGGGCCGATCCTCTCCTCATCATAAAGTAAAGAGCCACCAATGAGATTATATAGGCTAATCATATATATATATATATATATATATATATATATATATATATATATATATATATATATATATATATATATATATATATGATTAGCCTATATAATCTCATATAGCCTATATATAGGCTTATATAAACTTATTTGCTACTCCCCCCCCACCCCATGTTTGTCAATGTGCAACATAGGCCCATGGGCAGTGGGCCTATGTTGCACATAATAATATGGCCTTTTCACAGCAAAAGCAGAAAGTAAAGTAGGTGCAACCAATTTCATTATGATGGTTCCATTCCATTTAGGTGTCCAGTGCCGGCTCCCTTAATGTTATTGGTTACACCTGCTTTACCACCTCAAAACGGTAGCCTATGTGAAAAGGGCCTAGGGGCTAGGATCCTTGCTCTCAGCCATGAAACAGCAGTTCAGCACCATGGACAGCACAGCCTCCGCAAATACAAGAAATGGCATGAGCGATTTTTTCCCCCCGTGCACGGCCAGTAGGCTACTAGGAGATGCTGCATGTAGGTGCTGCATGGTCAGTTGCAGAACATCAAGGAATGACGATCAAAATTACCATTATGGTTTAATATTCCTACAGAAGAAAGTTTTGTTTGGTAATAGTTTAGTTTATTATAGGAATACTAGTTGGTGCCAACGCCTGACCATAAGTATGATATCATGATGACTCTACATTATTTTATAGGTTCCTTGGGATGATCCAGGAAGTAAACAGAAAAAACGCTACTTGTCAACACACGCTACATCAGTTTGTGTGACAGTGACGACATCCATTAATCATGGTCGGCTCGTTGGTCTAGGGGTATGATTCTCGCTTAGGGTGCGAGAGGTCCCGGGTTCAAATCCCGGACGAGCCCGTTTTAAGTAGTGCTTTGACAGCTCGTAGGCCTTTAACCAACATTATGTAGAGCAACCGGTGGACTGTACTTTAAAATCCCATGTCGAAAATTATTCAGAATATCCTGGAGCAAGACACTGAACTTCTACCACCTCAGAAAGACCATGCAGATGGCTCTACCAATGCTGCCTAGTGTGCCCGTTAGTGATGGTGGTGTTTATGTTGTTTGTTGTCTCCAAGTCATGTGAAAGGACGGAACTAACAAATTTTATTTACTCAAATTGCTGTAGGCCTACTTCAACTTTTTTCAGACTTTTTTAAACTAAGTAGCCTACCCTAGCAGTTAGAATTAAGGATCCAGATTCGAACCCGAACCTAGTTCACACAGCGATTGTCACGCTGACCTATCTGTTGAACCAACGCACCTGGAACAAGTCTTGAATTTATTAAGTAGGCCTATATGATGTTTCACTTTATATTAGGGTACACAAAAAGAGTAACTAATGATCAGGTAATGATTAAGTACTCATAAACTACTCAGTATGATGCACCAATTTACAATAGGGTACACAAAAGAGTAACTTTGTACAGGTAATAATTAAGTAATGATTCAGTACTCATAAACTACTGAGTATGATGCACCACTTTACAATAGGGTACACAAAAAGACTTGTAATGTACAGGTGGTTTTCCTGCTTGGCATCTCTGCCTGCCGCACCTCCTCCAGTGCACTTTGTGTCAGCTGCAGGGTCGTCAGCTGGTACCACCGTTCACGGATGTTTCGCCCCCTAGCCAGTACACCTCCCGGTGGGGGGGCAGTGGCTTCGTGGGGACGTCTTCCCACGCCACTCCCTGCAGCTGACCTCATTGGGGTGTTGAGCCCCAACTGCTGTCCCTCCTCCGTAGCCACAACCAGTAGCTTGCCTTCTCGGCCTCCTCCGCCAGCTCCTTGATGGCTTTCTTTAGGCTTGTTCCAGTCATTCCAGCAGCACAACTAATAGACAGGTAATAATTAAGCGATGATTCAGTACTCATAAACTACTGAGTATGATGCACCACTTTACAATAGGGTACACAAAAAGAGTAACTAATGGTCAGGTAATAAATAAGTAATGATTCAGTATTCATTAACTACTCAGTATAAGAGTAACTAATGACCAGGTAATAATTAAGTAATGATTCAGTACCGATTAAACCAGCTTTGGGGAAGCTACTTTGAAAGCATATAGCTTGGGAAGCTACCAACTACTTCACCATTGAAGTAGTTGAAACTACAGCAAAGCTACCCTGGGAGAAATGTAGTTTAGGAAACTACAAGCTAAGCATAAAAAGTAGTTCAAACTACTTTGTAAAATTAAATTATGAAATTAAATTAAATTGACAATGTACATGTATGATATATGAAATAAAATATAATGGCCTACAAAAAAGCACAATGCCAGCTAAAATATGCCTCTTAATTGAGTTTATTGACACAACAGTATGAAAACTTGGAGAAATCAGATGCTAACACCCACACTGAGGAACAGCTCAGCAGGATGAGCAGCTGTTTCTCTGTCTCTGCATGAAGGGCTGAGTGTCGGTTCCCGATGGAGGAGAAATGTTGTTCCGCAAACGGGTCTCCCATCTCTTGGAAACACACTGGCTGACAGAGCGCCTCCTACAGCCCACCCCTCAGTCACTTTTGAATGGCAACAGCCAGAGGAAAGAGTGAAAACCACTGAGAAAACCAGTCCTAAGAGGTCTGACCTGGTGACACAGAGGGTTATCTTGCTGCCCAGCAGTATTGAGCCCTGTGAAGATGGCGGGCAGGAGACGAAGAAGGTAGAGGTAGAGGCAGGCTTCAAGTTCCCCACAGTTGCTTTATTGTGGAGAAACCAGGCTTTTTTAACATGTTGAGTTTCATAGGAAAAATACAAAAAGCTGAAAAATACTCTAAATTGGGTTTTTTAAACAAGACAAAATGTCTCAACACAAAATACCAGCATGAAGAGATCACACTTAACTGGAACCCTTAGCCTAGGCTAAACCCATCCAAACGTGGGCCCTAGCTATCAGGCCAGCCGTCATGTCCATTCCTTTCTGGCACAAGGTAGAGTGAGCTGACTCACAAGGGGGCTTGCCAGCTAAATATTCTTAGCCCCTCCCACAAATGGAGCAAACAATTAGTGTCAATTAAAATGAACAGATCAAGGGTTTCATTCTATACAATTATTTAGTACATTGGCATCATTGAATAACTAGATGACAATTCCATATATTGCAAATGTCCCGATCAACATTCTAAGACACTCATCTTCATACATTTCACTCTACTCAAAAACTCACTTGGCACAATCCACTACCCCTCTCTTCCAATGAGGGTGGACTCCTCCGCCTCTGTTTCACACACCAGGCCTAAATGAAGACTTGCCATGTGTTAATTAGCACCAACTGCACCACTGTAGTGAGACAGACTACAATGAATAAAATGTCACAAGCAAACAAACACCAACTCAACAGTATAATTATATAGGGCATGGGTGTCCCCATGACAAGCCCTCAATGGCTTTTGAGGTTGTGGGTTCGAGTCTCAGTCAGTTTTGAATGGACAGCCAGAGGAAAGAGAAGAAAGTGCCCACAGATTAGCTACTTAACTATTTCTAAATTGACTAAAAGCTAAAATATATCCTTTTGACCCATAGCCAGCCACTTCAAAAGTCATACAGAGAGAAATACAGCATCAGTGGCAGTCCTTTGTGGTTCACTGTGTATGTCAGCTGCCTTCAGAGAGAGAGTTTGTGAGTTCTAACCTGGGATATGCACAGACTGAACTTTTGTCTGTCCTTCTTGAGGCAGCAAAGTTATTTGTATTGGAATAAAAGTGGAAATAGGCAAACGTTTCATAGTGCACTGTGAAAGGTTCAACCAGCCACACCTGAACAATCACACCCAGGTGGTGCTAATTAAGGGTCTTAAAGTGGTAATCCACAACAGCTGGGCTGGATTAGGTCATGGAATTGATGAGGGAGAGAAATCTGCCCTCAGGAAACCTGGGTTACATCATAACCATCCGTTCATCTCTATGCAGTCTAAATCCCATAGAGATAGGCACAGTGCTTATCTCTATACCGTCTATATCCCATAGAGATAAACACAGTGTTATTCTATAAAGTCTGGCCCACTGACTTAAAGATGGGTGCAGTCAGATTATTTAAACAATCTTTGAGCAACAGTTGTACCAAAGGTTTGTGGCTTTGTGTTGTTATTATTGTGGAAGAATCTTACAAATTGGACCTTGATGGTATGGAAAAATGCCCATGGATTCTGTTACCATTAGCCTACATGAAACAATGTAAGATAAATCAAGGTCCAAATGATTGCAGTAGCTTTGAATTTAGAAACTGAGAATCATGCAGTCTTATTGAGATTGTTTTAGACTAGGGTTCCAGCCCCGTGCTGCGTCTGCGTGGCCTCGCCTGCTCTATTGGCATGCGCAGCACACAATTGCTCAACTTCGCATCACTGATGACATCACAATTGCTCGAGTGACATCACTGATGATGTCATGGACCTTATGACATCATTATTGACCAAAATCATCACAAATCTCACAATGCGGGACCAAAAACATGTCCAAAATCGCAAACAGCCAATCAGAAACAATCCTCCAACAACAGACAGGCAGGTCTGTGGGTTTGTCTGTATGGTCAGTGCAGTCGGAACCCTCCTTTGCAGTATAGTTTATTGAAGAAGATTTATTTTCAAACTTGAATATCTTAAATTAATTAGAAGTGTAATAAAAACAAAAAATGGGTTGTTACTGTATGCCCATTGCCACTTTTATTTAAATACAAATCTTTTTGCTACCCAAAGATATGTGGACATCTTGGACTTGACCTCACAAACCTTACCTCAGTAGGTAACTGCCATAAACAGTGTGCCACCAAGACACTGCCACTGCTGCTGTCACCATTCAAAAATGACTGAGGGTCAAACCCAAGTCTTCAAGGGTGACTGAGGCCTCAATGATGCAGGGCAGCAGGCCAACTCTCTGTGCCACCAGGCCAGAGTTCTGAAGGTAGGTTTTCTCAGGGCTTTAAATCACTCTTTCCTCTGCTCTTGCTGTCGCCATTCAAAACTGACAGAGGCTCGAACCCACGACTTCAAAATTAACTCAGCTTTCACGCATTATGTGCACCTTTTTTGTGGGGAAAAAACATACACAAATTATGAATCAAAGTATAGTCTTTATGCATCTTAAAATATGTTTTGAAGGGATATTTTAAGTTGAATAGTATTTGAATTATGAGTTTCAGAAAATACTTTTTACTTTTATACTTTTACATTTCAGAGCCTGTACTTGTTTATTTTTACTTGAGTAATTTAGTTGAATCAGTACTTTTACCAGAATCTTTTTTACACAATTAACTAAAAGTGTGTACTTTTCCCATCTCTGCTGTAATATGTCTCCTCCATCAGGAATATAACCAATAATCCACCTGTCAGGTAGTGACACAGTGACTCATCCTGGCGAGCTATGAAGTGTTTGTGGAATTGAACGAGTACTTCCTCTTACAATGCTTTCTTATTGTAGCTTTAAACCTTGATCTGTGACTGTTGAAGTAGGTCCGACAAGGAGATAAGAGAGGAATATGAGTATGTGATTTGAAAAAGAAAATTGCGCTTCACAATTAGGAAGTTCTTTACCGGACTTAAGAGCCTGAAAATCTTCAGTAAATATCCTGCAGTCTTCTTTTTTTAAGATAATTTTTTTGGAAGGCATTTCTGCCTTTATTTAGATAGGACAGTAGGCAGACAGGAAAGGATGACATGCGGCAAGGACCTTGGGTCAGATTCAGACCCGAGCCTCAAGTCGTATGTGCTACCAGGTGAGCCACCAGGACGGTATCCTGCAGTCTTTGATGTCACCTGGACCAGATCTTTCCAGGTACTAAATCGGCTGGGATCCAGTAGATGGATGCTGATTGATCTGTGTGAGGCCACCAAACAGGTTTCCTCAAGTCAGGGAGTGGTGTGTGTGTGTGTGGTGAACACGAAATTGTTCAGAGGGCATAACGACAAAAGCTCTGTTCCATCTGCGAGCTTCTGTCAGCTGTTTTTACTCTGAAGGGTTTGACTCCAGTTTGGATCTCATTATCAGTTTCTCATCTTGCTGCTGATTCATCCTCTGATCCATGTCCACTGCCAAGGGTATAAAGACCATGTGCTAAACTGAGGGACTGCTGGTTACACTTCAAGCCTTGGCAAGTGGCACACACACCCATCAAAGTCTGAGGACCCAGAGGGAGATGTTTCAAGGGTGTAGTTGATGTGCAGATGATTGAATGGCAAATGATGACAACAGTTTTATGATGGGCTTTTCGACACTTAACAAAAACCTTTTCTCTAGTGGCAAATAAATAAGAAGTTACCCTGGCCCAGCAGTCAAATCACCTGGCCTAATGGACAAGGTGTATGATTTTGGATCAGAAGACTGTGGGTTTTAGTCCCTTTGTGGTCAACTTTCTAGTTCAGCAATTCCAGAAGTTTCTTTTAGAGCTTCAGGCATTATAACTGTGATTGGTAGTAGTTGTCAGTTTGTGACATGGTTTTTCCACGAAAAAGGTGCACATAATGCGTAAAAGCGGGGGGAGCGTGAGATGAGAGACAAACAAACAACGTTACATCATACTTGTCTGTCATGCATTAAAATTAAAATAACTAGCCTGTTTTGAAAAAATTAAGGAGTAGAAAGTACAGATATTTGTGTTAAATTGTAGGGAGTAAAATGTAAAAAGTTGTCAGAAAAATAAATACTCGGTAAAGTACAGATACCTGAAAATCCTACTCAAGTACAGTAACAAAGTATTTGTACTTGGTTACTTCCCATCTCTGGGTTTAGGCATGAGGAGTGATGATTGGTTAGGTTAATATCAGGGTAAGAAAAAGTCCACAATGAAAATAAACCTTTTGATTGACTTTATTCATGGATATAGACAATAACAGATCCACAGGATAGCATGTAAAAGTGTAAACACTTATTTCCAACATGGTCCATGATGTTTTATTGTGTTCTCAACCTCAATGGTTTTTTAAATAAACTGTATGTATTCCTGCTGGGCAGTTGTATAGGTATCTTTTTTATCAATTATCAAATAAATTCAATCAATCAATCGGCTTATTCAATTGTGGACTTTTTCTTATCCTGATATTAACCTAACCAATCATCACTCCTCATGCCTAAACCTAACCAATCATCACTCATCATGCCTAAACCCAACCAATCATCACTCATCATTCCTAAACCTAACCAATCACTCCTCATGCCTAAACCTTTGCATGTGAAAGTTTCTGACATTGCCTTGTGGACACTTGTAGTATTATAGCTATATATTTTTTGGACAAATTAATTTAAAAACTACATTTATTTTGAATGACGGCTAATGTGCTGCGTGCCATATCTGGTTTTATTTGGGGGCGGTGGGGGGGGACTTCATTATAAAGTAACTTTGAAGTCATGAAAATCAACTATTTTCTTAGCACCCCCACAGATTGGTCTAGCCTCCCCCAATCCCCCCCTTAGAAAAAATCCTGGAGCCGTGCCTGTTCATTTTATTGCCCAAAATTGTAGTTTGTAGTCTGAGTAGTTAAACTACACCAAAATGACCAAAAAGTAGTTTAACCACTACGCAAATATGAATGTAGTTGAACTACCAGCAAGCTACTACAAAATGTAGTTAAACTACATAGTTCAACTACATGTAGTTCACTACTCCCCAACCCTGTTGACTACTCAGTATGATGCATCACTTTACATTAGGGTACACAAAAAGAATAACTAATGGTCAGGTAATAAGTAAGTAATGATTCTGTAATCATGCAGTAACAACTCTGGACTGGAGCAGCACTTAAGGATAAAGAACGATAAACGATAAAGGTAAGTGGTGTTAAGTAATAATGAATGAGTCACTCTTTGGAGTGAACAGCTTTGATATACCTACAAAATAATCATTAACTACTTATATATTCACAAACTCACATTTAGGTTACTAATCATTAACCATCTATTCAGGAATTGACCGACTAATCAGTAACTAATGATTAACTAATATATTCACGAACTGACATTTATGTAAGGGTTAATAATGCACGACGAGGTGTCCATTATCACTTTCGGTTGCTTCCGCGAAGTCCCTTAAAAAGTGATAATGGACACCTCGAAGTGCATTAACCCGCTTATACCATGGTCACTTGCCAACAAAACAAGACCATTCATTTATATTTTCATGTGTTTTGCAATCAAAATTTAGTTTTTATAACCTTGGAGATGATTTAAGAACCGCAGAGAAAATGGTCCCCTCGCTCAGACCGCAACATTGGACATGATGCTCACACGTGTTCAGAGGGCAGTTTTGTTACAGTCGGGATTCTGCAGGGCGCAGCTCGCCCCCGCTCAGCTTGCAGAGGCACGCGCGTCACTTAATGGCTTAGAGCCGGCTTCTGTCAGGGGAGGGAAATCTCCTAAACGAAAATCAAAATTGTAAATAAGTTATTTTTGATAAACTGAGCACACAGGGGTGATTTAAATACTTACTTTGACAGACTAATTTTTTTTCTCAACTTACAAAAGTGCCATATTAAGCCTTAACGGGGGTATAGAGCTCAAACTGCTCTCTTGATAACACTGTTGAAACTATGGCGCATTGATATGAATGGTGAACAGACCATTTGGCTGATGACTTTACCAACTGTACATTATCACGTTTTAATACACTCTGCAGCCAATCAGAATCGAGTATTCACCCAGACCATGGTATAATAACCATTAATGAACGATTAACTACTCTACTCATGGAAGTGACCGACTAATCAGTAACTAATGATTAACTACTAAATCCACGAGCTGACATTTAGTAATCATTAAGTAATGATTAACTACTCTAGTCAGGAACTCAGATACTAATCATTAACTAATGACTACCTACTCATTAACTAGTGATTGACTAATGACGAATTATTCATTAACTATTAGTTAATGATTAGTTTACTAGTAACTACTACATTATTTGTGTACATTATTGTAAAGTGTTACCAGAAGACATCCAGAAAATCCATGACTGACATCCAAACATGATTTGTTTTGAAAACAGTTTTAGTTAAGTTCTTATCTAAATTACATGTTTGCAAAGAAAGAAAGTTGTTGATCAAATAAAACTAAAATGAACAATTGTTCAAAAAAAGTATGATTCTGTATTATTTATTTCAGAGAAATATTAGCATTTCCAGATCAATTGGATTACAAACCATCTAGGGAGGACAAGAGGTTACCATTTAGAAAACACTCGGAAACTTCAATGGCAATTCTCTGTCAGTTGCTAGGATACAAGGCAAGGGCAACACATGTCTGTGAGCACTACTAAGGAGAAAATGAACTTTGTATACAAAAGGAGTTTGCTTATATTAAGAGGGAAACTGTTTGCCAGTTGTTTTGTGTGACAATCACATAATTGTGATTGTAATGAATACAATCTTGGATTTGTGAATGAACCGAGAGCTATGTGTCGAATGCAGTGGCTGGATTTAAAGTTTTTTTTCTTCTTGTCATCAGCTGGCAAATACCCATAACTGACAAAATAATCAATGTTGGACAGATGGCTACTTGGGTAAGATTCAGTCCAGCACTTAAACCTTCCAATTTCTTTCAAAAAGGCAGATATGTAGAAGTTACTAAACAGTTCTAAACTAAACTAAACTTCACATAAGTAACTGTTTGTTTCAGGAACCCCTATCCTTTAAAATGAAACACACTGCCACACCTGCAGATAACGAGGAAAATGTAAGAATTAAGAAACAAAATGTTTATTGAATTTTGAGGTTTGGGCAAAAATTTGACCAATCTGACCAACAAATGAGCTCGTATCCCTCACCGAGACTGCATTTGAGTTGACTGGATGTGTGCTATATCGGCCGTGTGACACACAGCCGATATAGCACACGGTGCACGTTTTGAGTGTGTTCCTGGGGGCGGATTACACAATCATTTCCAGCTGCCGTGCATATTCGATGACCTGTTGTGCCAGTTCTGTGGAAGGGATGGTCACCTCTTCTGTCCGCTGCTGCTGACTGGTGAACGAGTAACAGCCATCCGGGCTCTGACTCCATCCCCTCTGTAATTGGGGGGTGGGGGGGGGGGGGGGTGGACACAGAAGTCAGCTTCCACCAATTTTGTTTCAATTCCATTAAAACTGATTTTTCATGATACCGGGAACAACAATATAACAGACTTCGGTTGTTTAAAGGGACAGTTCACCCCCCAAATCAAAAATGCATATTTTTCCTCTCCTACACCTGCCAAATGTTTCACCGTGCAGAAGGAAGCATTCTAAACTTACAGCTAAGGTTAGATGCATGCTTCCTTCTGCATGGTGAGATGGGTGGCAGGTGTAGTTCGGTCAAAAGAAAATAGTTCCTCCATGTAACTGGTCACAACAAGGTCTGTGGATTATCTTGAGTAATCGGGTCATGATTCTTGGAAAGAGACATTGCTGTTCCATTGTATTCAAGAGAAGGCAGACATCTCTATGGCCAATATCTCTAAAACTCAGCAACTCACGCCAAAACGATCTATGGATAAATAGCACTACAGAAGAGGGAAAATAGGTATTTTTGATTTTGGGGTGAACTGTCCCTTAAAATACTTTACCCAAAAGCAGCCAACCAAGCAAAATCGTATTTGCAACGACTTGGGTTATTTGTGCATATTCGTCAGTATCAAGATTATGCTAAATTAGATTCCCCAGATGCATGTTTCACACAAACTAATGTAACCAATGAGCATAGAACCCACTATGCTGAGTCAGCTGTAGAAGGCCCACAACTCGGGCGACAACTTCACCTCCCCTCCCATTGAAATTTGAATTATACAAATATGACATTTTTCATTTATCTTGATACACCAGAGAAATCAAATGATTTATTCTTGTTTCAATTCAATACCTATATTCAGATTATGTTGAAAAAATTACCCATCATTTTAAAGTTTTAAAGTTCACTTCCCAAATGAAAACATACGTACCTTCTTGGCATACTCTGTCATCTTCTTTGGGGAACTGAAGAAAAGCACACGGGTGGCTTCATTGAACTGAATCTGCTCATACGCCTTCTCTATGCAACCTGCAATCTCATCACTGCAACACAAAGGTCACAATTTAAAGACAATGAAAATAGTATTATTCTTCATATCTGCCAATTACAATATAATATAATTAATATATCATGAACAATAGCTCATGCATATAAAAAGGTGACATTTATATTTGTTTTTATTTGTATTGCTGTTATTTTTGTGTGTGCCTCTATGCCCTCTTGGCCAGGTCATTATTGTAAAAGAGAATGTGTTCTCAATAATCTACCTGGCAAAATAAAGGAAATGATGATGGTAACATTTCAAAATCTACAACAGGCACTGGCCCTGGAACAACTTATCCTGACAAAAGCCAAGAAGGGCTGCAACTAACAATCAGTTCCATCAATAGAGGGATGATGTATTTTTGTAGGACAACCCAGAAGTTAGCATCATGCTGGGTTCCCTCATCTCGAAGTTAATGTGATTTGTGTGTGGGGATTTTGATTAGATGCCTGAAATCAGGCCTGTGCTTAACAAAAGTTTATGAAACCGAGAACCAGGGATGCAAACTCATGGAGTGAAAAAGGTGACAGATACCAGGGCAGACACAAAACCACTCAAAACCATTCCCTTAAGTGCCCTATTTTTGGATCAAAAAGGTGACTGCCACCTAAAGATGACTACTTTGCATCTCTGGAGACATTTGTGTTGAGCAAGATAATCTTCACAAATGAACACTTTTACGAATTTTTAAGCTTAACTGCGATCGCCAAAAATCACAATCGCTAGGAAAACCTTTGAAAAATCATAAAAAATTGTGAAATTTGTGAAGATGATCTTTCTGAACACTAAGTTCTCAGTTTCATAAGCTTTTGTTAACCAGAGACGTTATTCCATAACCTTGTGATGCAGCTGGATTTACGTGAGATCATGATCACACAACAAATCCATCTTGCCACGTTCCAATCTATTGCTTTGAATCCAAAGCACCAGTGGTTCGCACCAAGAATCAGCATCCTATGAGGCAGCTACAGGCAGGATTTAGGTGTGATGTCGAGAAGCAAGCCCGTGATAAACGTGATGGACAGATGGTTCGTCCAATCACCTGTCAGGTATTTTTTTCAAAGTGCCTTCCCTTTGAAACTGTTTCCCAAGTGACTCGTTCCAAGATCGTTATGTGAAAACAAACCATCTAGCAGCGTCAGGTTACTTATTTCAGGCAACTAACCAAAATCCCCATATAAAAAACCCATTGACTTCGAGATGAGGGAACCAGGCGATGCTAACTTCCGGGTTTTAGGACCCATTCCTGCGGCACTCTATTAATCTGTTTATTATTTTCTCAACTAAATTAGTCAAGAAAATAACCGACAGATTAATCAATAATGCAAATAGACCAAACTATTAATCGATTAGCAATCATAGTTTGGTCTATAAAATGTCACAAAATGGTGAAAAATGTCAATCACTTTTTCCCCAAAGCCCTATGACATCCTCAAATGTTTCCTTTTGTCCTGACCAACAGTCCACAAACGAAAGATAATCAATTTACTGTCATAGAAGCCTAAAGAAACCATAAAATATTCACATTTAAGAAGCTGATTAAGATTATTTATTTGTATTTATTTATTTTTCTTAAAAATTAGTCTAAGCGATTGATTATAAAATAGTTGTTGATCCATTAATCGTTGCAGCTCTATATAGGTTATAAAACATGTGCAGAGAACTTATGCAAAGAGTGTCAAAATAGTTTACCATAACAATCCTTACCGAATAGTGTCAAGCAGAATATCTATGAAAAAGGTGTAGCTCTCAGCGGGGATGTTCCCTTTGGCAAGAAATACCTTGTTGTAGCTTCCCTCCATTAAGTACTGAAAATAGAAAAAGAAGGGAATAGGTATTGGTAAACTCTACAGGTCCCTTTTGCTATTTATACATAAAAAAAGACAAGAAAAAACATGTAACACTTCCACCGGAAATGTTTATATTTATGCAATATTCTAGGGTAATATGCAGTACCTGCTCTAAGGAGACTGGGTGTTTGATATATACGTTGGCCTGAATGGCCTGTGCGCTCAGCCTCTCGAGTTCTGTGTGAAACTCAGACACACGATTCTGTGAGAGCAGGAAGAGCAGGTTCAGCCCAAGCAACTGGTGCATGTAGGCAGACTCAGGCAGCTCATCCCTTAGCGAAGAGGGAAAGAGGAGGGATGTCAGAAAACACAATAAAGACTGCTAATTAACAGGATCTGAGAGCACACAGAAGTGGCAAGGTTCCATTACTTGTAGTCAAAGTAGTAACATTTGAGCTGTGCCATGTATCTCTCAAAGGAAGGGATGTCCTTCTTGAGGATGCTCCACAAGGCCCCAATTTCCAGCACATCACCTGAAACACAGTTAGAAAGTTGTCTAAATTAATTATGTTTTGGTTTAGCCCTGAATGATAGTGTCTTACCAGGAGGCAGGAGTAAAAACACATACGTTTGTTTTTAGTCAATGAGCTTGAATGATCACAAATACTCACGAGCTAAAATGAGCTGTTGTTTAGTAAGTGTGGTCCCTGTGGTAGGCAAGAAGTTCAACTCCAGTAAGGAAATCTGTAACGAGAAGTTTGGCATTATTTTCCGACAACATTGCCTTGTAGATCGGGTGCCTTGTCAGTCACAGTGTGATGCTTCTGTAATGCGTAGTCACGAGAAAACAACATCAAAGATTCAAACCTGCTGTCAACTCTACCTGCAACACTGACTGGCAGAAAAACATCGCCTCACAGCGAAACAGAGCGCATTTGTAAACTCACAATAACATGTTACGTTACATTTTATTCTATTGTAATGTTAGTAATTAGTGTGTTGCTTGCTTAAACGACACCGAAACAACTTGAGTCTGGCATTCCTTTTGGGAAATATCAGTTCCAGGTACTAAAGTTATGCCTATGGACAGGGTCCATTAGCAAACGTTAGCATTTACAAGACGGTGGTGTTTGCACTCTAAAAGCAACATTACAGTCGTAACACAAACCCTGTCTGGATGAAACCATCTAAATGTATATAGAAAGATTCATTTCCCAAACATCGGAATAATGTTAGCAATGAGTTAGCTATCCTTTGTATGACAATCTAACGTTAACGTTAGCGTAACCTACGTAGCCTCAGTAAGCTAACAGTGCTAGCATGTCTTCCCGAACAGTGTCGTGTTCGACTAAACACACAAAACATAAAGCTAGTTAGATTAAGCTCTACCTTCAGTTTGGTCAAAAGTTCTCCGCATTTGCTCAAGTTTGGATTTTTCTTGTTCCACTCAGCTTTCAATGTTTCATACAGCCCCGCTGTCTCTTTCAACGCCATGGTGATTCTGCAAAATATGCGACACCGGCCACCCGAATACGTTAAATTACTGTCGTAAAAAGCTTGGTTGCCATGCGCAGCGCTGCTTGCTTTCAGACAGACGGCTGATCAAGATGGCGGCATTTACTGGAGAGCGTTGGCTGACTGAATTACCAAATCACAATATTTTTAGTAAATTGCGAGAGAAGCTTGATTCAGAGCCCAAAGCAAATGACAGAAGGGTTGCTAAAAACCTTACCTTCTGTTTGAACGGAGATTTCTTCGCGTGGAACGACACAGACCGCGCGTTTCACACGACCAATTTGAGACAGCTGAACTCGGAGAGTGGAGGGAGCGGGAATGACTACCAAACTCTGCTGTGCATCAACCCGCCTCGCTTTGATGTGTGCCAGGTGCTGCTCAGCCCGACCCAGCACCACGTCGCCCTCATCGGCCAGCGGGGAGCCTCGGTACTCGAGCTGCCACAGCGGTGGGGCAAGAGGTTTGTTTTTTAAGATCCCCATTCGCTACTGTATTGTAACCGTAGCTACTCTTCCTGGGGGCCCCATTGATGTTTTCAACACTAATGACAGGAAATAAATCAATAAACACCCGCAAAATGCATACCCTCACAATAATGCGTAACATAACCACTAAAGACACACACGCCACCAACTCAAAGCCTGTCTAACATACAAGATCTCCTTATAGGCCAATCATTTCATCTCTTGAATAATTTAAAAATAAAATAAATCACTTAGCAACTCATCCACTAAATCACAAATAAAATGCCATGGGATGGATAGTTCAAAAATAAAAAGTAATATAGTTTACAGTTATTATACCTTGTGTAAAATAGTCTTAATGTTTTGTTGGAAAGGGGGGGAAATGGCAATGAATTCCATGCCACCATTGCTCGATATAATGAACTGTTCTAAACAGAGGCATGTCTATCTGAAAAAAGGTATAGCTTACCGTAAAGTTATTTCAGGAGTTTTAGTTATGCTATTGTAATAAAGCACACTAGAGAATAATGCAATCTGCTTTTTACACTTAGATCCGAGTTCGAGGGCGGACGGAGCGAAATCAACTGCAAGACCGTCCCCGTAGCTGAGCGCTTCTTCACCAGCTCAGCGTCAGTGAGCTTGCGGCAGGCAGCTTGGTACCCCAGCGAGACAGAGGAGCCCCACCTGGTGCTGCTCACCTCAGACAACAGCATCCGCTTCTATGGCTTGAAGTCACCCCAGACTCCGGCCAAAGTGCTGTCTCTGTCCCAGTCAGAGGACGAGAGCAGTGTCCATGCCCCAGTGCGTTCCTACGCAGCATCTCTCGGCGAGATAGCAGTGGCGTTTGACTTTGGGGGGCCAATGTCGTCAACCCCTCGGCAGCTGGCAGCCCAGTGCTCCAAAGAACTGCTGGTCTACCCTCTGTATATCTTGTACGAGAATGGGGAGACCTACCTGAGCTACACTAACCAGGTCAGTGCTTTGGCTGTCAGTAAACCCATCGGGCCCCTCCCCATGTACCCCGCAGCAGAAGACAACTACGGCTATGATGCTTGCGCAGTCCTCTGCCTGCCTTGTGTGCCCAACATCCTTGTCATCGCCACAGAAACGGGCACGCTCTATCACTGCGTGGTGCTGGAGGCAGAGGAAGAGGAAGACACAGGGGCAGTGGCGCAGTGGAACCGTGGTGCGGAGCCAGTGCCATCTCTGTATGTGTTTGAATGTGTGGAGCTGGAGCTCACCCTCAAAGTGGCCACAGGAGAGGATGAGGAGCCCCAGGAGCTGGACTTCACCTGCCCCATCAGACTGCACCGAGACCCCCTGTGCCAGCACAGGTACCACTGCACCCATGAGGCAGGGGTACACAGCGTGGGGCTAACCTGGTTCAAAAAGCTACACAACTTCCTCCAGTCAGGCGAGGAGGACAAGGACAGTCTCCAGGAGCTGGCGGCTGAGAAGCACTGTATTGTAGAGCACATCCTTTGCACTAGACCACTGTCAACCAGTCAGTCAGCTCCGGTGCTCGGCTTCTTGATTGTGTCGGACCTTTCTCTGGGTGCCACCATGATCTGCATCACCAGCACCTATGAGTGTATCTTGCTGCCCCTCCTGAGTTCCATCCGGCCCCCCTCTCCCCCCCTGCTCTGCTCCCGTCCCGGTGCAGGCTCCGTCAGCTCTCCCCTGCGCGGGCTGGCCGATGACTCCTTCGAGCAGCACATCCGCAACATCCTGGCACGCAGCTCCACCAACCCTCTGGTGCTGAGGGCGGGGGACAAGGACACGCCGACGCCGCCCGCCGAGTGCCTGCAGCTCCTCAGCAGAGCCACACAGGTCTTCAGAGAAGAGTACATCCTCAAACAGGACATGGCCCGCGAAGAGATGCAGAGGAGGGTGAAACTCCTGACGGGCCAGAAGAACAAGCAGCTGGAGGAGATGTCTCTGTGCAGGGAGGAGAGGAAGAGTCTGAGAGAGGTGGCGGAGAGGTTGGCAGAAAAGTACGAAGACGCCAAGTATCGTCAGGAAGCCATCATGAACAGGGTGAAGAAAGTGCTGGGCAGCCTGCGCAGCCAGCTGCCCGTCCTGTCAGACAGTGAGAAGGACATGAAGAAGGAGCTGCAGACCATCAATGACCAGCTGAGACACCTGGGCAACGGCATCAAACAAGTGAACATGAAGATGGACTACCAGAAGAAGCAGGTGGATAAGGGCGTAACCCCGGCCAGGGCGACGGTCTCGCTCAACGCCCACCAGAAGAAGTGTGTTCAAGGTGTCCTCAAAGAACACGGAGAGCAAATCGCTGACATGATGAAGCAGATCAAGGATATCAAGAACCATTTCAGTTTCTAAGACTCTGCAGAAGTTAACAAAGGCTTCATTGCTCTCTGCAGATAACCGGGAGGAAAAAACAGACTGAATGATTGAATATATAAACTGAACAAAATATGAAAGCAACATGTAAAGTTTTGTTGCCATGTTTCATGAGTTAAAATAGCACAAAAATATTCTGTACAACTTTATTATTTCACTGTTACCGAGTGTTTCCCGGGTCTCACACTCATGAACTGTAACCAAGTAAAATCTTGAAAATTGTTGCATGTTGTGTTTATATTTTTGTTCAGTGTAGTTGATGACCCTCATCTGACATTTAACTGATTCTTTAATTTGGGAAGCAAGAACCAGTTACTCGGAAGAAGAGAATGTGTGGAATGGGTAGTTGACATGATATATTTTATATACATGGATGTTACCTATCTTTTCTACTAAATATATTTTGTCTCTTTAAGGGATAAAGGAAAATGCTTTCCTGTTTAACATTGGTTGACATTTTTTACAGAATGTTCTCTAAATGTTTAAGGTTTGGTCAGAAGGACAGAATGTACATTCTGTGGAATGATCAGATAACATGGGGATATTTTATATGGATCATTCAATCTAAGCTTACTGAGCTACTATAATCAACATTGTTTGCTTATCTCTTTGGATATAAAATAAACTCAAAAATTCTGTGAAACTTGCTAGAATGGTTGTTTATTTTATTTTTTATTTTGTTTGTCTGATTGGAACTATAGTTTGTCTTTGTTCATATCTGACAGAATCTGTACCTCCGCTACCAGCCTACCATCTACAGTTGGACACTATATCACTATTCTTAGTTTATTTATTGCCATTTATTGTTTGAAAATACAAGGAATAGAGTCAATCAACAAAAAATGGCAACAGCCTTTAACTTAACCAATACCTACATCCAGAGACAAACAAGAACAAGTAAAAATGGCCATTACAGTAAACCAGAACATACATCAGATATTGTTCCCACAACAACGTACCAGAGCAGTGAATATACAAGGCTTGTGACGTAATCTGTAGAATACACTTTTACAGCAGTGGTTCCTAAACTGGGGTATGTTTGTTGTAGTTGGATTCAGAAATCAGGGAAAGCGGGTAGTGTACTGAAGCCAAAAAAAGGTTTGAGAACCACTGTTTTACAGCATATCTAATTTTTCCCAAGTAATTGATCTCAAACCCAGTGTTTGAAAGATGGAAAAGAGGCTTGCTTCCAACTCAATAAGATCAGTCTCCTCACCAGAAGAGAGGCAAAACTAAAAGCCATAAAATCG
This sequence comes from Poromitra crassiceps, assembly GCF_964638095.1. NCBI lineage: Eukaryota > Metazoa > Chordata > Actinopteri > Beryciformes > Melamphaidae > Poromitra > Poromitra crassiceps. The sequence goes on from NC_139642.1 coordinate 43,598,611, forward strand.
GCACTTTTTAAAGGTGTGTTATTTTTGAATGCCAAAAACACTTAGAGGAGTATACACAATATGTATCAAATGTTTTAGAAAAAGACCACAATATTGAAAGTGTTGGATGAAATCAAAACATGGGCAGGGGCTGTGGGTGACTGCATCTATTATGTTTACGAACTGGCATCAACTGACGTAGGCCTACATCTTTGAAAAACAAGCATTCGACAGAATTTAATGTTAGCATGTGAGGATTCCTCTGTCCACCAGGGGTCGCCCCTCTCCAGACTTGTCCTCAGTTTCCCTTCCCTTTGACTGTAGGGACCTTTAGTGAGGAATTCCCCACGTAAACACTGTGACGTATATGGAGACCCCGGTTTAGTTGAGTAAGCTTCATTGTTGGGGGTGTCTGATGTTGCTGACGGCCCTCTGTTGTAGCTTAGGCAGGCTAGCTTAGCCTGCTTGTATTCCTGTGTTTCTGTGGCAGTGCTGTGTAGCTCCATCCAAGCTCTTGCTTTGCCTTTGTGCAACAAATGTGAACTTGGCATACGACTCGTTCACGCCTAATTGTGCAATAGGCAAATGCTTTTCAAATCGCTCTTGGGAAATCTTTTAGGATATTTGATTTATGTTCATTCATTTTGTAAAATAAGTTTGCAAGCACTGGTTAGTAAGTGAAGTGAAGAAAAGCTTGTTTTTTTGGCCACGAGAAATTCAAAAAGGCATTTCTGCTGGTCTCAGTGAGTTCTTGTCTTCTTACCTGGCAATTTTCTATCTTTCTCTGTGTGTGTCTTTCTCACACTCGGCTACATAGCCATAGGAGAGGGTGTGGTTTACTGTAGGTCTGGTTCAGGAACACTCCAAATAGGGGGATGTTGTTAATCTCTTTCATAAAGGTACAGTGTCTAGATCCTGTGCATGAGCCTAAGGAAACTTAGCGGACCCTAGGAAAGGAGATATTAATAACTCTCAGGCCAGCCCACCACATTCCTCACTACTGAGTCACGCTGAAAAGCAGAGAGCGAGCAGGAGGAAAGCCTCTGTTTCTCATTTGTGTTTCTTTCCATGGAGGAGTGGAAGAGGGAGGCAGGGAGACCACCCCTTCTTTTCGCAAACCTTGAAAGCCTCATGCAAAACACACACAGACACACACTGGTACTCACACCACATAGTTTACATAGGATAAAGCTCTAAACCCAAACATATACTGGCTGTTGGGTCAATGAGAGTGTGAACACAGAACTGAAGGGCATACGGAAGTGCGTACCGTATGGAGTTGTGTGTGTGTGTGTGTGATTAAGTCAAAATTGGAGAGACACACACCTGGTAATTGGGGACAGCTTGTAGAATTGGGGACAAAAGCCATGTCCCCAGTTGGTAAAGAGCAGATTTTGGGGTCAGTGGGTGAAGTTAGGGTTAGGCAAGTAGTGGTTGGTTAGGGTAAGTCCCAAGGCAGAGGCTCAATAGCTAGCCTGTGTGTGTGTGTGTGTGTGTGTGTGTGTGTGTGTGTGTGTGTGTGTGTGTGTGTGTGTGTGTGTGTGTGTGTGTGTGTGTGTGTGTGTGTGTGTGTGTGTGTGTGTGTGTGTGTGTGTGTGTGTGTGTGTGTCTGATGGATGGAGAGAGCGAGACGGGGGAGAGCCATGGAAAATGGTGGTATGGGGATTTGGCAGAGTCGAGTGTGAGTCACTGTTTATCTGATCTGTCACCGAGAGACCAACTGAGCATTATATAAAGAAAAGCATGTGAAAGGAAAGTCACATGAAATGCTCCCAACTAACTTTCAGCATGTGAACGTATTGGGCATACAATATTGATGTTTTTATGTGATCACTATTATTTCAAACTATTTCTAAATCACTACAATGAATACAAAACACAGTCGGTAAATTTTATTTGGTTATGATAATAGTTAACATGGGAACAGCTGTGTACAGTAGTCAGAATAAATCAGTCATGGTGAAAATTTCATCATAGTATGTGACATTCATTTATACAACAGAGAAGTCTTGTTCCTCTACATACAAAACAAACAGCAATAATTACATCATATAAAGTGGATGCACAAAACGGTGGAAAATTGTGTGGCATGTAAAGCATTAAAGTAAAATGCATTCAGGTTATTGGCTTTGCACTGGCAGTTTCTGTGGAAAAGGCTTCAAATACATCGGTCGAGCGATAAAATAAGTATGATAAATAAGTCTTTCTACACGGTTTGAAAAAGAACTGTGTCTCTCGCTACAGTAAAAAAAATCATACCCTCATTGGAATGACCAGAGCATCACGTGGAAGAATCTTACTCTTTATATCACCAAATATAATACTGTGCCACTTTGACCTCGTCATTGTAGGAATGTTAAATTGGAAACATTTTATAGAGAAACATTCTGTTCTGTATCCTTTCGAACATTGTAAATACAAGTGGTGAATACTGCTTGCGGAGTGCGCCAGCCTTTATTTATCTCTGCTCAGCAAACACTAAAGTAGATATTTTTAAAAGCACATTTTAAAAAGCAAACTTCAGGGCGCCAAAGAGAAGAAGCAACCAGACCTGGTTGACTGTAATAAAAATCTTTTGCACTGAGCAGCCTTTTTTTTTAAGCCTCAATAGCTTGCCTAGATTGCCTTACACTTAAATATGTAACATATAGAAGATAAATATATAAGATCAAAATCAGTCCCAGAAAAGTGCCTGAATCCAACTCACATAGTATTTTGACACGGGTCTGCGGGGGGGAAGGGGGGACGAAAACAAATAGAAACAGTAGCATACGTGGGATAGCCATTAGAGGAGAGTCTCTCAGCTCCAGTGGCTGCGTCACATGTCTATGCATCTGAACCCTTCTGCCTGCGTTTGGAGGGTGGGATCAGGCGGCTTGGGAGCTCAGGGGGCAGACCGTGGCCCTCTAGCTTGACCTCAATCAGGTGGCTCGCCAGGGCAAATTCTTCATCATCCAGCATGCCGTCGCGGTCCACATCTGACAGCTTCCAGATGCGGCCCAGCACCGAGTTGGGCAGGCGGGTGCTCACCATCCAGTCCTTAGCCTTGGTGCCGCTCAGCTTCCCCTCATTGGGAGCGAGGTTGTAGAAGATCTCATCATACTTTGGCTTGTCTTTGGTCACCACCCAGGCATCGTCCTCTTCACATCCCTCTCCATTATCCGCAGCAAAGGGGTCCCCCTCTGAGAAGGGCCCAACGCGGGTCCCCAGGAAGGCTCCACCCTGCACCCCTGGATGGTCCCCTGCCTCCACCTCCTCCTGCCGTAGGAGGGGCATCAGTTTGGCGATGTCAGTGGAGAGCAACTCATCCAGAGCTGCCATCAGGTTAGGCTTCAGGGTCTTGAACTTGGTGAAGTCATGAACCATCAGTTGTTCCTTGAGAAAAGAACAAGGAAGGACCGAAATATGTATTAGCCAGTAGGATTAAAACAGAGGACATTTCAATGGCATTGTACTGTTTTAAAAGGTATAATGCTGTTGTTTAAACTTCACATAATTGCACACTAGATGTTCCAACACTCAGACTCACCTGCATTTTAGTACAATCTGGGAAGTCTCCAGGAGAGATGTGGTGCTGCAGCTGGATCTTGGAGAAAATAACTGGCAGCTGGTAGATCAGATTCTTCTTTTTATTGTCCTTCCTGAAGACAGAGGGCATCTCCTGCTTCAGATAGCTGATGATGTGGGCGTGGACCTGAGATACCAAAAAGCACGGTGGTTTTTAAAATGCAAAATAATTCCATGGACCTCTTATTGACCAAGCAGAGGTTAACCAGTAGTTGAATCCACTTCGTTTTTGACACTATAATATTGCTATACTACTACAATACACATTGTAGACAAGATAAGAAATGTGGACAAGATAAGAAAAACACATGCCACACTGAGTCACCCACCCTGACCAGACGCGCCCTCTTGACCAGATCGTTGAGCTTGCGCAAGGCCGCATTCCGGGGAAGGTTCTGGATATCACTGAACAGATCCTCCTCCTCCAGCTCAAACAGCCTGCGGTTATCAGGAACCAGGAGCGGCTCGGACCAGAAGGAGCCGATGTAGACGCGCAGCACCTCCGGGGTGCCAAACACCTTCCCCAGGGACCACATGAGCGCACCGTACACACGCATCAGCTGCTGAGTGCCCACCATATCGGCCTTGTTGAGCACGACACGCAGCTTGTCCTCATTGCCCTTCAGTGCACCGATGGCCTCGGAGAACTCGTCAGATATCTCCAGCTTATGGGCGTCAAACAGCAGGATGATCCGGTCCACGCGCTCCGCAAACCAGCGCAGCACGGCCGGGAAGTCATAACCTGTTGGGACAGATGGGTTGCATAAATATGATATTCATATGTCTAAATATGCAGTGTACAATACACACAGAAATAGAGACAGACACACACGGCAGGAGAGGGGAGAAGGTCACCATAGACACAAACCCTTCATACCCCTCATCTATGTCTGTCACACCCACAACACCTTTGTATTTCTGCCTTCATTGGCCGCAGAAGAGATCGGCACCTGCTGGATGGATTGCATTTATACAAGGCACCCGAAGCGCTTCAGATATTGGTGTGTGTGTGTGTGTGTGTGGGGGGGGGGGGGGGGTGCAATTAGATATTGAGGGATGATTAGGTGGCCATGATGGAAGTAAGGCCTGTTTGGAAATTTAGCACCAGGGTTATATCCCCCAGGACACCGGGGTTACACCCCTACTCTTGGGAAGATTGCCGATGGGATCTTTATTGACCACAGAGAGTCAGGACCTCGGTTTAACATCTCATCCGGAGGATGGTGCTCACTCACAGGATTGAGTCCCTGTATCTGCCCTGGGGCATTGGAGATGGCGATATTATTCATGAAACCAGAGGGAAGAGCACCTCCTACTGGTCCTCCAACACCGCTTTGAGTACCAGATAGTCTCCCTCTCCCATTCAACAACTGACCACAGCCAGAGCTGCTTAGCTTTCCCCAGCAAGCCAGCGATGTAACGCAGGAGCCGTTTGAGGTTTTTTCTCCCCCACCTGTTCCACACAATCATATGTAATCATCTTGTTAGTTGCTCATGCACATTGACCTCAATGAGGGTTGAACAAAGGGTGGATGAATAGAAAAGTGAATAACTACAGATAGATGATGATGCAATGAAGATTGTTTAGTCTCAGCAGTGCATTCTTCCAGATGCGCTGGCGGCACGTTTGTGGTCTCTCTGTTCCTCATTATGTTGTTATTGCTGCTCTATATACTGCTGAGAGTTGTGCTCACCCTGCTGCCAAAGTGTTATTGTGACAAGGATAGGTCGGTCCCGTGCGTTAGCCAGTTGTGATGAAGGAGATGAGTTTGTGAGCGGAGGGTCAGGGATGTGTCTCGGCAGGCCCCCCCATGCCCCCTCTCCTCACCTTTGCCATTTCCTTTCTCACCTCGGCTCACTCTCTGCTTGGCGCCGGACAGGATGCCCGGCGTGTCGATGATGCTGATGCTCTCCAGGACCTGGTTGGGCAGCTGGGCACACTGGAACCTGGCATTCATCAGCAAGAGACAGGAGCACTCACACACACGCGCTATACAGCACAGCACAAGTTGGAAGTTCACATCTACGTACTCGGGGTCAGTGAGGTGAAACACTCCCTCAAAAACATGGATGGAAAGAATGTGAATCATGAAATGGGGTAATCTGTTATCATAGACGCAAATGTGATCTAAGGAGCAGATTGGAAGCTGCCCCCTCCACACCCCTCCCCTCCCACTACAGGCCATTGTGTGGAAGCAGGCCTCTCAATGCTCTGGGCTTCCTGAAGGAAAATGACCACTACTGCCAGAATCAAACAATAAGGCTCGCTAACGATATGTGGCTTAGAAAAACACAAGCACTTCCTGCAGTTTATGAGCTTAACGAGCACGCCGGGTTCCCAGAACAGGAAGTTGAAGCAAGAGGAGAGACGCAAACACGCTCACAAACACTCCCCGCTGAGGTAGACAGGGACTCCCCTGGAAAAATGTTGTCAGAACTTTACTGCCTTTTCTGTGGAGGCCCGTCAACAGGAGCTCTGTGTGTTCCTGCCGCTTCTGGCCTGGCTGTGCTGCACATGTCCCCAGCAACAGACGGGCTTCTATTGTAAAACCCATGACTAACATGATTCTGTTACAGTTTACCTCAATGGAAAGAAATACACAGAAAACTGGCAGCCCAGACACACACTAAACAGAGCAGGGGAAAGAACTTGAGTGTTATGTTCCTCTTACAGATTCCCTAAGCGTGCCCACGTCTGTGACTTCATCTATTTTCATCTAATTTGACATGAGCCGAGGGGCTGTAGAGCCCTCTGACCTTGTCTTTGAACTTGTGCACATTGCAGTTCCCTTCTGAGTACATTAGCTTTCATCACCCTCTCGGGTGATATCGCTCCCTTTCTCCATTTTTCCACAAATAAGGCAAGAGCCTCCCCGCTCTGAGATTTGGCACAGGGACTTGAAATTCCATGGAGCAAAAAACTGGCGCACATTTTGTGTTATCTCTCCTTCCCTCTCGGGGTCCTCTCACACAGTCTCTCCATTTCACACTGCTATCCTCCCTCAGTGGAATCATTACCCAATACAGTGTGAACGGAGTCCCTGCACTCACCTGTTGAGGAAGGTGTTTCCAAAGGGGTTCAGCTTGCGGAAGGGCTTGTTTGGGTCGACAATGAGGGCGTTCCCGGGAATGACGCCCTCCACGTCTCCATGCATGATAGCAGTGAAGCAGTCGGTGGTGGGCTCAGGCCCCACCCTGCTCCCGGGAATATCCTGCTCCAGTAAATACCTGTCAGTCACAGATTAGTTATACATGTAAATTGAGGCGACTGTGTTTCTAACTTGTGATACCTAGATAAACATAGCTATTAACTTAGTATGGACACTTTTGTGTCCGTACTAAGTTAAGAGTTTTGTAGATTTGAAGTATTTGATGCTGAGCTGTAATGTCTTACTTGATGAAGGTTGTCTTTCCTGTGGAGTATTGTCCCACAACCAGCACCATCGGCTTGTTATCAAAGTCTGCATCCTCGAGGCCGGGGGAGTGGAAGTCATGGAAACCATAGTACTGCTCCAGAGGCAGCAGCTTCTGACGGTACAGGGACTTGAGCCCCTCTGTCACAGTACGGACCACCTCAGGCGTCTTCTTCACATCTTTCCGGCCCCAACGTGACATATTGATTGACTAATGGGATGCAGGGAGCTTCTTAAAAAAAAAATCAGTGCCTGAGTTGTGTCTCTCTGTCTGTAGTTGTATTTCCTGTGGTCGAACCTTGGAAAGCCTTCAGGTGTTTCCTGTGGTTATTGTGAACGCTGCTCACGTGTCCTTGGAACCACTTCTGCACACGATGAAAGGAATGATAGGGCTGATGTTTCGTCTGGAGACTGTCACGGCCTTCCCCTTTGAAAAGAGTCACCACACTGACCTTTGAAAAGTCTCTGAAATGTGGACAGAAAAGAAGAAAAGACACGTAGAGATTAATCTAAATAGAATGCCCAACCGCTCGGTGGGCTGTCAACCGCTCGGTGGGCTGTCCTCGTCTCAACTTCTAGACGTGGAATCTGGAGAAAGCTTCTTTAGCCCACGGGAGACTGCAGAGAGTTGTCAGCGCCTGCCTGGAAAAAGTTGGTGTTCACTTTGGAAAACACGCAAACCCAGCCAGGTTTGCACAGGCACAGCTCATTTCTTTACAGCGAAATGAGTAAGACATTCCTTTTTCCCTATTGGTTCTTCTCAGTGGAGGGAGAAATGTGTGAATGAGTATCAATCGTTCACACAATGAGACAGGGACAGCATAGGAGCGATTACCACACACAGAGATAGTCTATACATGCACAGACACATTCAACCCATTTGGCACGCTCTGTCTATTTTTTCTTCTTTTCTTTTAAGCTCACTGCGTCGATGAAAGCCTCAGTAATATGGTTGTTTGATGATAGTCCAAGTGCTCCCAGCTCTGTTTCTGCTTATTATAAGTGGACTGATACAAGAGCAGAAAGAGAAGACACACATCAGCAGAGATTAACTCATCTGTGGAGAGCGCTCTTATAAATTTACACGTTTAATTTGAACTGAGAGAAGAACAGGGCAAACAACAAGGCATGCCACAAGACCAATGAGCAAAGAGTTCTTGTCAAAATGGCGAACTCTGGAGATCTGAGGGCACACACATCTCATTTGACCGCCATTACGCATAAGTGTCATAAAACTAAGTCATGTAGCAGCCATACCACCGGAGTAAGAGTTGATTTACAAGCTTCCCATGAGGATGAATGGCTTGGGTTAGGCTCTGGGAGGAATCCCTAAGCTATAAGGATGGTGGAAAAAGCCTTGTGGGTTAGTGCACCACAATTGCAACACAGTTTTGGACCTGGAACAAGAAAGCTAGCATTCTAGCCTGCAGGAGTGACTGGAATCCACGGGAATCATATTTTAGTATCCAAATAAACCAATGGAAGAACAGTGTTTAAAAGAGTAAATTTGAGTTTACATAAACTTATCTGGTGCATTAAAATCTACCTCTAAACTGTGATATGTTGTACTTTCTGATAGATTGCCATAAAGACTCCACTTTCCACTGTAATCTGGTTATAGCTACTTTAGATGTAGAATCTAAAACACATAAGAACCATTATAGTCATATTTAAATTGTAATAAAAGGGTATATTTACCAAGTTATTATGGAGAAAGGATAGATTTCTTCAAGCACCTTGTTCTCTCTCTCTCCCCCTCTTTCTTGTCCTCTGGAGTTTGGAAAATATTTTGATTTGAGGACAGAAAAAAGAAGTCAGTCTCTTGGAAGAGCTGCTGCTATGGGTGTACCTCTGTCAGCAAATAGGAACCCTCGGTGGAGTGTCAACGCAGTAGCTGACTGAGGATCGTTCTTCTCCAGGGTTTAATGTAGTTCAGATGAGCTCCACGTCTGGCATGGGTCCTTACTCTGCTTGCAGAAGGAGCACAGGACAAACACACACACCACACAGACTAACTTCTCTCTCTCTCTCACTGACTTATCCTGGTTTAGTGCACCTCCTCTTCCAGAGATGCCTGGCAGCACTGTGGGCAGCACTAACACTCCACTTCAGGGCAGGGATGAGCCGGAATATGGGCGAAGGGTGTGGACCTGTAGGAGGGGGGTTGTGAATAAATAATTTGGGTGGAGTCACTTTTTCTACATAACATAATCGCACACGCATTTTATCCTTGGGCATATTATTCAGCTTATGAGCGATAAACACCTTATGATTGTGGCTACACATTTATGTTGGGCTTTTTTATTCAGTTTTCTGGACTACTTAAACATACTGTACCATCTCAGCACTTACAGACGTGACAGTTTTTCCTCTCATCAGTCTCCCTTGCTCCTCCCAAACTCTATGAACCCTGAGGGCACTAAGCACACAAGCCAGCACTACTTTTCCACTTCCATGCACCACCTGCTGGCTATCTGATAAAGGACACCACCAGCCACACCCCCACCACCTGCTCCTCTCCCCCCACCAATTCTAATCATAATTCTCTGTCATCATCAGTCATCCAGTGGAATGTAGCCTGATGATCAGGAATGACTCTCTAAACAGCCAGACAGACAGAAGACGTGTAACGTTTCATAAAAGAAGCAAGGTTTAATTTACAGTTTTACTAAATGTACATTTCTTTTTAAAAAGTGTCATTATACACAATAAATACAATACAAAATTAATCTGTAATACTATACTTCAAATTCTCTTACGGTCTTTTTGTACATTATTATTGTTCCTTTTTTCCCCATTTCAATGCTCTTGCTGTGTTTGTGTTTGAATTGTCCACCAGGCTAAAAGAAAACATAAAATAGAAGGCAAGGGAGGCAGGGATAGTGACAGCAAGATGGAACGAATCAGACAGAACAGAGAAGAAGATCAACAATTAAAGACTGGCCTGCCCCCTGCTGACTGAAATGCATAGCATCCACACCTGGCATTGTAAGCAAAAAGGGGGAGGCGCGGAGGGGGTCTAAAAGCATGGACCATCCAACATTTGAAACAGAAGAGAATTGAATTTCCTACAAGTTCATGTACATCTCGCCAATACAGTACTACAGTTCCCAAGAGTAGCCACAAGGTAAACAACTTCACAATCAAAACAAAACAAAAAAACAGCTTGCTCAGCATGATACACTTAAAATGAATGTAATGTGTATATGAAACGCTGGCGTTAAACTGTCTAATGAGGGTGGAGGCTAAAGCATTTTGCCATACAAAGCAAAGAGCAGTTGCTGCGCTACTAGTGAAATTGAGACATGACTTCAGTATTTCTCTCAACAAATATATTGCTAATTCAGAAGTGACTGTGTATTGTTTATTAGCATTTATGAGACCTATTTTTGTTGATATTAAATCGAAACAATAGTCATGCCATTTGACGTTACAAAAAAAAGAGTAACTACTGCTGTTTGCATTTGTAGGGGCAGCATTATGTTTGCGATGATAGGGTCACACTTTGTGGGTAAAGGCAGATATGTATTCTGAACTCTGATAGGCTGAACCTGGCTGTATTCCCCTCTGCCTCTCTGAACTTGGGGGTGGCCTAGTGAAAGAGGGTTGTTGGGACTTATGTTTTAAGGAGCTGCCAGGCGCTCATTGGGACACCATAGAAACCAGGAGATGATCCGGTGTGGAGGGACTGGCACTCTGGCCACCATGTGATAGGAATGTATGAATGCTGGACGTGAAAAGAAAATATCAAATGAAAGTGAAAAATGGAGAACAATAAGCTCTTACAATTTCATCTTATTACTTGAGCAGGATTGAGAGAACACATAGAAACACCACGCATCTTCACGCCTGATCATCTATCCACCAAGACAACACAGTATCACCTCCAACCCCATTCTTACTCTATCCATCCAGGATGCGAGTCTGCCTGTAAACGACAAAGAAATGTCTGGACAATTCAAATTGACAAACAAAGCCAACACAGCTTGGCAGAGTAGTACAGTGATCCTGTTTTCTCACAGTGCCTCCTTCGCTTCCCCACATCTGTCTGTCAGTCAGTGCCCTTTGTCAGTCTGGGACTGAGGGGCTGTTATCTGCTTTGAGTCTGGGGCACCAGGCTGCCGTTGTGGCCGCGGCCACCGACCTGAGGGCGCTGGGCCAGGGGGGTGGATGAGGAAGTAGAGGAAGAGGAGGGCGGGACTGAGGGTCTGTGGGACGAGGCTGCAGCGCCCCCTGGGCGCTGGCTTTGGTGCTGGTGGGGCCTGCCACTGCCCCCTTTAAGGTGGTGCCCGCGGGCGGGGGGGGGGCCCTGCTGTAGGTTGAGGATGCTGTCGATGGCACACTGCAGGTGCTCATTCAAAGAGTCGTCTGGAGGGCTGCCACTGGAGAAGCTGGCGTTATCCATGTCAGGGGAGTCTGACTTGCAGCGTTTGGCAGGAAGCGAGGAGTCTCTTGTGCAGGAGGCCTCTGGAGACGGAGGCCCAGGGGCGTGCTGGTCCATTCTAAATGTTCCACCTGCCCTGTGTCTGTTTTTTCCACTCGCCCTCTTGTATTGACTTTTAGCAGTGTCTTTGTCTGTGTGCTGCTCCTGTTTCTGCTGTGCCTCCTCTTTGTCTGGGGGCTGTGGGAGATGATGATGTGTCGTTTTGATACCACGGTTAAACACCTCCTCCACCTGCTCCAGACCCTGCATGGCACTCCCTAGTCTGCCCCCTTCATGGCTAGACTCGGTGTGCGAGGCCTCCCTGCCTCTTTTCTCCACCTTCACACTGGCTATCACCGTCCGCTCTGAGGGCCTGGGGGGTGAGGGTGTGGGTCTGGGGTAGGACAAGCTCTCGTCTCCTCCCCCTGGGACCCCGGGGCGGACCCGAGGACTAATGTTTTCCCGGTAGGTCTTTCGGAGGGGGAGGCGACAGGTGGTTTGAGGCGGCGTGGCAGTGGAGGCAGGATTGCGTTTGACCCCGCCCACATCATGGTGCTCTAATGTCCCATTCATCTGAGTGGAGGAGGATATCGAGGAGGTTGACGACGACCACGTGTGAGGGGAAGTGGAAGAGGAGGATGGGGCTGTGCTGGGGGGAGCGGTGCCTCTCAGTGGAGAGTTGGACTGAGTGGTTGCCGTGGTGACCGATGATGAGGAAGAAGCAGTGCATGCTGGGGACTGAGTTCTGATGACCGTAGTCGAGGGAGTTGCTACTGGGTGGGCCTTTGGGTGTGGCACAGCAGCTTGGGGTTGGGATTGGGGCTGAGGGGGGGGCGCAGACTGGCTGCTCTGCTGAGGTTGAGGTGTGTGGACTGGGTCTAAGGCAGTGTTGTGGACCACCTTACCGAATCCCGTTTGATCCTGCTTGATCTTCAGTTTCAGGCCGATTCGACTGCGGGCCTCGTAGGTTTTGATAGGCGGCTTGCTGGTTCGCTGTGGGAGAGCGTCGTCGTCGTCGCGTGCTCGAGAGGGGAAAGAAGAGGATGCGGTCGGAGCGCGGCTGAAGGAGGAGCTCTGACCAGCGGGTTCAGCCGCTGGCCTGCTCCCTGCGGCCGGGGCTGGAGGACAGCTGCTGGACCAGGACACAGAGGCTCCCCCTCCACCCTGCTTTATCACCAGCTTGGTAGGGGGGAAGGGGGCTGGCGAGGGGCCTGGAGCTGGAGTAGAGGTGGGTGCTGGAGTCGGGTTTGGAGCAACACTAGGAAGGGGAGCCGGGGCAGGACCTGCAGGTACTGGAGCAGGGGCGGCTGTTGCTACCCCGCCGCTCGCTGAGCTGAGCTCGGGCTGCTGTTGGGATGAAACAGCTACACTCTCCAACATGCGTGCATTTGCCACATACTCCTCTGCAATGACAGAAAGAGAGATTTGTCACCCAATGTAGACCAAGGCAGCTGAAAATACAGGTGGTGAAGAAGAGAGAGGGGCAGCATACCTGGCCTCTCCTTGGCCAATATCCTGTCCTGATTCAAAGCCATCTTCTCCTCCTGAATGAACATCCGGTCGATCATCACCATCTCTGCCGAGGGGCCCAGTCTCTGCTCGGGTTCAAACACCACACACCGTCAGTTCAAAATCTATTCAGGGGGAGGGACACAATTAACGGGCCTAATCTGAGAATGCTGGTTCATAAACTTACCTTTGATTCTGAAAAGAGCAGATGGCGATATTTATCCAGCATGGCCTGGGTCCTTTTCAACAGCTGGCAGGAGACGCTCTCAAATTCATCGTCCACTGGGCAGAGTAAGGGATGAAAATGTGAATGCAAATCATAACATTGGGATTAGGGCATGATAGGATTGTACTTGAGCTGTACTGGAGGATATGGATTACCTCTTTGATAGTCTTCAGAGGAGGTGGCAGTGCCCTGGTAGAGATGGTAAGGCAGCAGTCTGTGCAGTGAGTCCTCAAAGGAGTGGAAAGGAGCATTGTAGTTGGGGTGAAGCACTGAGCCCTGCTGTTTCCTCAGTTGCTCTAGCATCCTACAGAAAGATGTGCCAAACATAGAAACCATTTACCAGAAGTGCACTCGGAGAGCACAGACCTCTGCCAAGACCAATACTCCAGTCTACTATCATATGCACAATTTGTGAGTCGGATCAGAACCCTGACCCTGACCCACCCACATGCCCCCAGCCACTCACCCTGACTCTACGACATCCCTATACATCAACCCCCCCACCACCCCCTAGCCACTACCCTTCCCCACCCCTCAGATCCTGTCTCTCTAGCCCTAGCCACGGCCCCTTTTCCAGAGCCCCGCCCCCTACCTTGACCTGGATTGGATTGGCGCCAAAATTTATTGGGTTCATGAAAATCGGCCCAGTAGTTTTTCCGTAATCCTGCTAACAAACCGTAAATTTGATTAAGAGAAATCTCCGCATAGCATAAGCCTCTTGATGACGACACATACCTGGCTTCTTTACTGGGCTCTGCGCTGAAAGGCATCATCATTGTTGCTGTCTGCAATGTGAGAAAAATATAACACGGGCCAAAGTTCAACTTTGTTGATGGTTTAAAATTTGGATGTAGTTTTGAAAGACCTCATAAATGTTTATAGGCCGTGCAGGGAGGTATATGGGTATCCCCTTACCTGTGTTTGTGCCAGAGCAGGGGGCTGTGGAGCAGGCATTTGTGTCAGACCTGCCGCCATCACCTGTATCTGCATCCCACCTCTCCCCAGAGCCATCCCACCAACTGAGCTGATTACTCCTAGCTTTGGCTGAACCTGTGGGGCCAGTAGAAAAATGATTTACAGATGGATCAACACACACACACACACACACACACACACACACACACACACCTGTGCACTTCTTCAGTATTGAATGTTTTCAGTATTGAAATTTACTATTTATCAAACAATTTATTGGCTTTTTAAGACTACCCACCTGTGCAGGCTGGGTAAGGCTAGCTGGAGTGACAGTCTGGTTTACCAGTGCTCCGCCTGGTCCTTGAGCTCCTGAGAATACCTGTAAGTCGCTTGACGCTAAAACAAGAGGAAACAAACCATTATGAGGAAGGAACACTTCAAAGAACATTCAGAGGACCGTTTCTTTTGTTTACTGTGCCTAACCTGTGACAGGAGCCTTGACCAGCACTGAGGGCTGCTGCAACCCCGGGGGAAGCTGAGTAGGCGTGCCAGCACTGGCTGAAGATGACATCACCCCTTTTTCAACAGGCACCTCCTGCTGGGAGCTGAAGTGAACCGTGGCCAGAGCAGGAGGCTGGGGCTGAGGCAGAGGCAGAGGCTGAGCAGGCTGCTTGGCCTGCAATAGTATGTTCTGCTGGACCTGAAAGAAGAGCAGGACACTTTATCAAGCTCTTTGGCCGGGATGCACCAATCAGCTTTTCTGGCCTGATTCAAATTGCCTATTTTCTAACAGTGAGATTTGGCTGAGCACTGCTCTGATCTTTGAAATGATGCGTTTTACCAAAACTTTCTAATAACAATGGAATATCCTCATCCTTATAATATAAAAGGGAGTAAGTGGGTTCTGCACTTTTGGTCATGTGTTTTTTGTTAAACTTGCGCATTTGTGATGTCACTGATGATGTCACAATGTCTGACATCATCAGGGATGTCACTCACTGATGTCACAATGTGTATGACATAATCAGTGTCAGTGATGTCTCTCGAGCAATTGTGATGTCATGTCCATGACATCATCAGTGATGTCACTCAAGCACTTGATGTCATCAGTGATGTAAGTGGGATCAATCGAGCAATTCTGATGTCATCAGTGATGCGAAGTTGACCAATTGTGCACTGCGCATGCCAATAGAGCAGGTGAGGCTCCGCCGGGGCCGGGCTGCGTGGTCTCACATTGTGAGATTTGTGATGATATTGGTCAGTAATCATGTCACAATGTCTATGACATCATCAGTTATTCAGTGATGTCACTTTGAGCACCCAATGATGTCATCAGTGATGGTCACTCGAGCAATTGTGATGTCACTGATATTGTCACAATGTCTATGCAATGTGCGGAGGTGAGGCCACGCAGCAGCAGCCAAGCTGAGTATGCTCAGCTCCCGCGACCCTCCTATTCTGCTGCTCTTTGACCAGCTCCGACCCTTGTATCAGGGGCGGATTGTTCCCCCCTCCCCTCCAGAGCTCGGTGAAGTAGCCAGCTCAGTGAGTGCATGAGGACAGAGACAGAAAGCCAGCATGACAGATTATTATTATATAAATAGTCGATGTGAATGAGCGAGCAAAAAAAACATTATGCCGTTTCAGTTTTTCCAAATAAAGCTCAAACCTGCTCCGTGTGCGTCAGCCAAAAGGCTACATGTTGCTGGATTGAAAGGCTCATGGCTCTGATCTGATTTCATTTCTGCATAGCTTCACACAGCACACACATTTAATGAGCATTTTTGGACGAGAGGGTCATCCCGCTTCGCAGTATTGGACATCGCTAGGTAGGGTATCTGGATCTGGTTGCGTTCATGCCTTTGATTTAACGTTTACACAGCGTTTGTGAAGATTCACGTGCAGAACCGCAAATTCCAAGTAGTGTCAAGTCAGGCAGTATAAAATGGAAACTTCCGGGTATAACCTTCGCAATAATGGCAATTAAATGAAGTAAATGCACGTGTAATGTTTTTTTGTGTGTGTTATCCGAAAGATACAGAAGAGAGATCAACTGGAAGAATATCTGCTCCCTTCGAAAAGTCAATTTTAACCGTAGTGAGTCGACCCTTCTGATTTCTTGTTACTAAGCCAGAGGTTCTCAAATGTTTTTCAGCCAAGGACCCCTTACAAGATAGAAAATATACCGGGGACCCCCTCATTCTGATTTGTGATTTTGGGCTAAGCTTAATTGTTTCCACGGTAACGTGCTTGACTTTTAATTTGATAGGTTTGTTATTAGAATGTAATCCATGAACCATTTTAGATTTAAAGCATAAACTATTTTCGTTGAACTATGAAGATTTTGCAAAAAAAAAAATATCTATATATATTTTTTTATTACATTACATTTACATTACGTCATTTAGCAGACGCTTTTGTTTTGTCCAAAGCGACTTGCAATATCACAATTTGTCAACAGTAGCCTACAGAAAACCACTATGCAACACAATCAATGACAGCCAAGATATTTTGATAGACTAGCACCATGTAGGAAGTAGTTTCAGAAGGAATAAGTAACATGTAGCATTTTTTTTTTTACCTGAAAACTTTTCGCGGACCCCCTGGCAAAGTGCCACGGACCCCTGGGGGTCCGCGGACCCCCATTTGAGAACCACTGTACTAAGCAATACAACATTGATTTTATTTTGAAGGTAAAAATGTGTAGCTTCCTGTATTCTGTATAATTCTAGTAGGTTTGACGCTTTTTAGGACTGAACATAGCAAAGTACTTTTAGTTTTAGTAGTTTTAGTTTTTTTAAATAGTTAAATAAATAGTTTTTAGCGCTAGAGACTTGAGGAAATCGATGCATCTGGGCGTGAGTTGTAGGGTTGTTTACTTAATTACTAACATTATGCGCAAACGATTATGTCGTGAACGTTAGGCAGTTATCGCCCATTATGTATTTTTATCAACTTGTTCTCAGACTCTGCATGTCGTGATAGTTTGTTGAATGTCAATGCGATTCACTTAAGGCTATGCTCAGACAGTGAAGTGCAGCTGTGTGGTTAGTTTTCACAACTCCCCATTGAGTGGTCATGCTCAAATTCCCCCCACCCCCGCCCCCTCTCTACTTTACACCTGGAGGTGCTCCACATGTATGAAAGCAACATGCCTCATGTCTGAAAGGGTACACTTCACGTATCCCCCGGCTCAGGCTCAGGGCAAGCAATCCTGACCCGACCCGGGGTTCATGTCTGAAAGTGGCTCAAGTGGCTACTAGTCACTCAGCCTCCCTCTCCAGTGCATCCATCTAACATCAGCTCTCTCAGTACCTCATCCACTCCTTCACAACAGCAAGGAGGCAAGTAACTTGTGTGTGTGACTGTTTGTCTGTATGTCTACCTAGGGCAATTAGGTTGTATTTGTGATGTCATCAGTCACTCAAGCAATTGTGATGCCATCACTGATGTCACTCGAGCAATTGTGATGTCATCAGTGATGTCACAAATCCTTCCTGGCTCACCCTATGTAAGTGGAAGCAGTGTGTTTTTACGCGCAAGCATCGAATCCCATAAAAGACCACCAGCAAGCATCCAGCCAACCTTTCGATTGGTCAAAAATTTAGCCCACAGTGCATGCACTGCCAAAAGAGCATCTTAATTGCCCTAATTACCAAGGGCCTAGTTCCTCATTGCGCGGCGCGTGAGACGCTGGCGGCTCTCGAAGCTTTAGTTGGCGGCTCTAAGAAATTGCAAAAAAAAAAAATATATATATATATATATATATATATATATATATATTTTAGATTTTTTTTAAAGATTCCCCCCCCCCCCTGCTCTCCCCAAAATTTCAATAAACCTTTATGGCATATTATTACAATACAACAATACTGGTGTTGACAGTAATAGAAGGTGCCAAATCATTCAAAACAATAAGCATTTTGCTTTTAGGAGTATTGTGCCAGCATGCAGTGCTCTTCCAAAATGTGTCAACGTGTGTCGTTGCCTGGGAAATGCACATCCCATAATACAACTGTTCGCATCGCATCCCATAATAGTATGATACTTGGGATGCCATTGCGAACATAGATGTGAACAGGTTAGCTAAAACTTTAGCGTCGCCCCCCACCGTTGCGACGTTTCAAAATCCCTCCAGGCCTGAAAGATTTTCTAGGGGAAACTGGTATATGTGTGTGTGTGTGTGTGGAAAACAATAAAACACAAAAAAATGGTAGGCAGATGTGCTTGGTTGGGGTGGCTTTTGGTGTTTTCCGGTAAAAGTGGCTCTCCTATTGAATTTGTCCTGCCAGTGCGGCTCTCATCGAAGAAATAGTGAGGATCACTGACCTAGGGCAATTAGGTTGTATTTGTGATGTCATCAGTGATGTCACTCGAGCAATTGTGATGTCATAAATCCTTCCTGGCTCATCCTATATAAGTGGCAGCAGTGTGTGTTTTTACACGCAAGCATCCAGTCCCATAAAAAACCACCAGCAAGCATCCAGTCTGCAATGGGCCGTGCCCGGCCACGACCCATTGCTGCGCAGCAGCTATAATTTTTTAATTATTATTGTGGACTGTATTTCAAACAGTGATCAGCCATGACCTGAATAGGTATTCAGAATGTTTATGGGCAGATCATGAACAGTGGGTGATTAGACAGGCAGCCCTACAAAAAAGTAATCCAACAAAGCAAGGAGAAACCAAAGAAATATACAAATATACAAAGTAATTATATTTATACCTGTATAATCAGATTGCATTTTAAACTGATAAGCAACCTTTTATTGCACTACTGATTTATCGTCCCGTTTCATTAAATGTTTGTATGCTATATGTCGGGGATTGATGATGTTATGGGTTTGATCACACTTTTATGTATTTTTAACTTTGTTAAATTTTCCATATACCTTGCCTGCAAGTCAAATTTCTCTAAGGCAGCGGTTCCCAACCTTTTCCAACTCATGGCATACTTGAAAATCTCAAAAATGTTCACCCACATCCCACCGTAAACAGTACGAGTTCTCAGAGCACTTTTTATTTTACGATAAAAGGAGCTGTCCATCAGCACCACAGAAACCAGAAACTAACAGAAGACAGACTGGGTTGTCTGCAATAGGCTAATAAGTGTTTCCCAACCAGGGGTATGTGTACCCCTAAGGGTACTTGAGCAGCTTAGGGGGGTACTTGGAAATGGGTATTGCAATTTATTTACAAAATGATAAAAACAATATTCCAAGTAATTTCATAGTCCCATTTTGGTAAAACTGGTGCCTTTTTTCGATTGAAAACTGTCAGAATTGTATTAAAAGGGGGCATTCAAATGATTTTCATTTAATAATCAGATGTGTTAGATAGGCCTACTAAAAGTTTAATATGATTTTAATAGAACAAACTTCAGAGAATCATCGACACACATGAGTGAGGGGGTACTTTGGCATGGCAAAACAGCTCAAGGGGTACATAAGACAAAAAAGGTTGGGAACCACTGGGCTAATTAACGAATCATTTTTCACAAATTAAATAACGGTATCATTCAAGAATGGAGAAATGCATTCTCATACATAATATATAAATTTTTTCACCACGAAGATCATAATGTTTGGCAAATTATTTGGCGGCCCACTTGTAATACCTTCGGGTCTCACAGGTTAGGGAATGGCTGCTCTAAGGGGATAACAAAGTTGAAAGTGAATTGGGACAATACCTGGTGCAGCTTGTCTAGCAGCAGTTTCTGTTGAGGCGAGGGCTGGGCGATGCCTGACAGCGTCTGAATT
Source organism: Poromitra crassiceps (assembly GCF_964638095.1). Taxonomy (NCBI): domain Eukaryota; kingdom Metazoa; phylum Chordata; class Actinopteri; order Beryciformes; family Melamphaidae; genus Poromitra; species Poromitra crassiceps. The sequence goes on from NC_139642.1 coordinate 43,618,402, forward strand.
TGCGCCGCTACCAATTGCAGATGGTGCTGCATCTGCTGCTCTGGCGTCAGGCCCGGACCCTGGGCTTTCACTACGGCACCAGCGGGGGCGCTGACGATGGGCCCGGTGAACTGGTGCTGCACGGGCTGAGCTGCCGGGGGCTTGGGAGAATGTGACAAAGGGGGCATTTCTTGCTGGAAGGGAGCGGGCTGAGAGGCGGGCCGTGGCTGAGTCTGAAGCTGGACTTGAATGTGAGCCTGCTGCGACTGTGTCTGCAGAGGCTGGCTCTGAGGAGCCGGTTGGGGCGACCCGGGGATTTGGTTATGGACGATGAAGAGCGATGGGTGAGGCGAGGGGGTGCACGAGCGTCCGGGAGTTTGAGCCTGGGGCTGAGGCTGAGAGGGAGGACGAGAGTGCTGTTGTTGGTGTGGTGACTGCATCTGCATCTGAGTGAGAGGAGACGGAGAGGGCTGGGGACTGTCTGCCAGCGGGGGCGCTGCGGCATGAGTGGTCAAGACCGGTGAGGGGGACATGCTCTGGATCTTCAAGGGCTGTTGATGTCCGCTGGAGGGTACCTGAACAGGTGCAAGCACAATATACTGATATATAATCTTTAGGCGCCAAGATTCATATGCCTTAAGTTGGAAAAAGGTATTTCATACAAGAATGCTAACTATTTCAAAATGGGAGGAAAATAGGACATGAAGCACAAAATCACACACAACTAGCAGTTCAGCATGCATATAGAGTAAATGTCACTACAGCACAAAGTTCACATGTTGCCATTAGCTATAAAACTACACAAATGTGGGTAAAACATCACCAAACAACACAAAAGCAAAGTATTAGACTTTAAAATCTAGTAGTTGCTTATATGAGTGGGAGAAGACCATTGATTTTGTCCATTGTCTGAGGAAGATTATTACACTTCTAAAAACTAAGGGAGCAATGATCATTTGGTGAGCCAAAAGAAAACAGTTGACATAAGCAAGATCTGCAGGCCTGTGATGGTAGAGTAGAAGGTGATCTGAAGACTTCAGGGAAGGGGAGCGGGGGGAGCGGGTAATTTGGTTTGGGTGTCGTTACACTGGTCAGACTAGTGGTTACAATACAGGGTGTAGCTGAAGAGTTAAGAGAAGACTGAGAAGTGCAGGGTTGAGGAGTGTGGATTAATTGACTATGGGCAGATGAAAATGCCACTCATTCATTGGTCACTAATGCAGTTGATGAAGGTGAGTGGACTGAATGTGAGCAAGCAGTGTTAGACAAGAGGTGAAGCTGCACTCTTGGATGGCTCTTCTGTGAGGCACGCATGTTCCATTAGATCTGTTACAAAATGTAGTTTTGGATGAAAAACATGGCATCACCCAAATTAGTATAAGGATTAATGATCAACTTTCGTGAGAAAAAGAAAGAGCAGGCACTTACTGTGAATTTGCAACACAGAATTCTATAGAGATGCATACAGCTAAACATTAAAATATCACATGGCCAACACACATTATTATGGATAGCTGGAATGATCATGCTTTCACAAATAATGAAATGATGCCACAAACCCACAGAAGGTGCAAACAAACAAAGAAGGAGGACTTTTTGAGCGTAGAGATTGCATAGCAATTTTGATAGCAATGGTAGGAATGGCTAGTGCAGGAAGGAAGTTCAGAGCAGGAATGAGAAAGGTAAGATTGCTGGGACCAACAATGTCCTAACGCAGTGGCGGCAGCAGCAGCAGCAGCAACAAGTGGGTGGGGCTTAACATAAAGGGGCAATTCTACCTGCTTTACCACTGCTGTCATGTGGGAGGGGCCGGGGGAGGGGCTGTGGCTCTGACCCGCCCGAGAGTCAGCTAATTGGCTGTCATGGACTGAGAGGGCCGGAGCAGCGATGCTGTTGCTGCTGACGATAACAGACGCTGGTACGCCCACAGAGGGGGTTGAGTCATTCTCTGTTTGGTGGTGCTGCTCCTGATACGAGTACATTTACCAATTGAGGACGAGGGAGGGAGGGAGGGGAATTGGAGGGAAGGGGGAGTAAAATAGTAAACCAAAGAGGTCAGACCAAGATATCACTCCGTGCATGTTATCTCTTTTTTTTAGCCAATGTTAACTGTACACAATCAAAGTAAACATGCAAAGAGCGAAACACTGACCTGTTGCAGGAACATTTGAAGAGACTCCTGGCTCAGGATCATACTGGAGCCCTGGTTGGTGAACAGCACCCTCCCCGGGCTGTGCTGGACATGAGGGGCCAGTCCCACCGCTGTCACAGAGGAAGAGGTGGACACAGACATGGACGGAGAGGAGCAGGGGACCGAGCTGGGCGTGGAAACAGTGGGGGCTGCGTGCATGGTGATGATGGAGGACTGTGGGATGTGCTGCTGAGTGGGATGAGCAGCCTGGTCTGTGGAGCTTCCCAGCACAGTAACACACTCTCCAGACTGTCCCTGGGCCATGGCTGCTGCACCTGTGCTGCTGCTGCTGGGAACCCCGCCAGCCTGGGGCTGAAGGGCTGGCTGAAGGCTGACTGCAGGACTCAGCCCCTCCACCTGACTCAGCATGGTCAGGGAGTTCTGGATGGGCATGCCCTGGATGACTGTCTGGGCATGACCTGAGACAGGGTGGCTCTGTGTCTGTGTCTGAGCCAGTGTGACAGGAATTTGAAAGAGGGTTGGTTGGCCCATCTGGCCAGACTGGAGCTGGATGGGTCCAGAGAGGATGTGGGCCCCAGGGTGGCCCTGTGAGGCCAACACCTGGCCCAGGTTGGTAATGAGCTGTCCACCAGGACCCTGACTGGTTATGATGTGGCCCCCAGGGTGCTGGGTCAGGATCTGCCCGCCCGCCTGCAGCTGGAGAAATTGGTGGTTCTGACCTTGCAGAACGGTCTGGGAGGGAATGACGATGCTGCCTTGTTGGTTTAACAAGTGCACACTGAGGGGCTTTCCAGATTGTTGCGCTGCTTGTTGCTTGAATAGGGCTTGTTGGAACTGAGGGCCTTGTGATGTAGCTTGTGTACTCAGAACAACATTGGAGCCTGGCTTTCCTGTCAGGAAAGCTACATTCTGAGCAGCAGAAACTGGGATTTGCTGCAGCCCTAGAGCCTTGTTGGCATCATTCTGCAGGGAGTGGGGTGCTGACTGTGGTGGCTGCTGCTGCTGCTGTTTGAAGAGTTTGGGCTGGATGGCTCCCCCCTGAGGAGGTTTGGGCTGAATGGGTGTTGGTGTACGTTGGATGATGACATTCTGCATGATTTGGCCTTGCGTTTGTGTTTGGGGTCCAATTCCTGTACTTAGAGAGGTGCTGCCAAAGCCCACAAGCCCAGTGGGAGCAGCGCCACCACTGCTGCTGTTTGTGCTACTGACACAAACGGCCGGTCCATTTAATGCTGGAGATCCCAAAGTGGCTTTGCCACCTTGAATCAGAAGTCCACCTCCAGAGCTGAGAACTGAGCCTCCAAGTCCCGCCTGAGTCCCTGCACCTGATACCTCTTGGCCAGACTGGTGCAGCTGGTAACCACCCATGGCTTTAGCCAGGATTGGCTGCCCAGACTGGTTGATAGTCATGACTGTGGGCTGGCCCACAACCTGAATCTGTCCAATACCCAAATGTCCAGACTGACTCCCATTAGGAAGAGCTTGGAGACTTGAAATGGGTTGAAGAGTCATATTTCCCAGGCCCACAGGCTGCATAAATGGTTGAACACTAATGGTCTTGTTCATGACCTGGGGTTGAAGCTGCAGGCCCTGGTGAGCCAGCACTGACCCCAGCATGTCAGCCGTGGGAGGAGTCGCAGTGGAGCCAGGGCCTGACCCAGGGAAGATTGCTGCTGCTCCTCCAACCCCGATTCCTATGCCTACACCAACAGCAGCACCTCCAGCCCCAGAGAGGCTAGCATCAGGCAGCGTCTGAACCACCTGTGTAAGGCCTGGAATCCCAAAGGAGCCCAGGTCCAGCTCAGCCTCGGCCTCCTGCAGGCTTTGCTCTGTGATGTTGGCTTCAGCCAAACTCTGCTGCAGGATGTCACATGGCTCGTGATTTGTCCCAATGCCATTGCTCCCGCCTTCACCGCCTGGGGATCCTCCGAGGATGTCATCATCCTCCAGGAAGTCCAGATCCACACTGACTCTGGGCAGGCCTGTCGGCTCACTGGCAGACAGCTGGACTGTGGGCTGGACCTCTGGAACATGGCCCTAGAAGGAAGGGAGGAAGAAAAGTGAAACCAGGTGATGGATGCATTTTGATGATGAGATGGGATGGAGTATACCTGCCTGAACATAGAGATGTTGGTGTAACAGGCCCCACAAAAAAAAAACACGTTTGAGGTCACATCACAGCCGATCAAAGCTTGAAGAGTATAGAGGTGTGGTTAGTGGAAAGGCAGGATGTTGGGAGTTGCATGCTACATACATGGATAGAAAACAGAAGGAAAGGGATTGGGGGATTTTACTCACCCCAGTGGTAGAGAAGAACGAGCTGGTGGGGTCACTCGAACCATCCAAAAGGTCGTCAGTGTCCAACTACAGACACACCCACCCAGGATAGGACAGACAGAAACCAAAGGCACCCAAACCCGCAGGCAAAAGCAATCAGGGCAGAGAAACAGAGGGGACCATCAAACAGAGGAGGGTAAAGAAAGGACAGTACACAAACCGGAGAACCAGCGGAAAGATAAGGCAAAAGAATGGGAGTAACAGAGTTGGGAAGCGTTAGTATTAGCATGTCTCATTTTGTGAATTAGCCTAATAAAGTGGGAAGGCAGGCTGAAACCATAAAAAGTGCACTCAAAAAGCAAAGATGACCATAAGCAGAGAGCCCATTGAGAGGAAAACAGAAATCAGCAGGGACGTGCTTTGAGAAGGGTGCATCAAAGCGTAATATGTGAGCTGGAATACGTCATGTGAGCCCCAACAAAAATACGCAGAATAAAGACTTCTCGTCATGTCAATTACAAACAAGTGTTGTAACTGTAAATCATAAACGTAGTACAGTAGATGCGACTTCTTCCACTACAAGAGCTCTCATACTCACATGGGTCTCAGATCCATGAAGAAAGTCATTGAGAGCTTCTGGGTCACTATGGGAGAAAGTAAGCTGACTCAGGTGGGTGCAGGAAATGACTGAGAAGATGACTAGATGGATAACCCATCCAAATATCACACTGCTCTTCTACTGCTTGAACACTGACTTACCAAATTACATCTAGCAGGCACCTGCCGTCTTCATCATCCATGACAACTGCAAAACATGGGCGGAAAAGTCCAGAGTTCAACACAGACAAATGATTAGCATACTTCTTTCATAATCCACATAGGTATATAAAAATAAAAATAAAGAACACAAACAAAACTAAATACCCCCCCCCCCCAAAAAAAGAAACAAAAACGGAATAATGTAATTAGGTTACATGTTATTTGGACAACCAATAGCTGTTTGATATCTTTACTCCATATACTCAATACTTTGGTTGCTGAATGGCACCAGGAGTTTTTGGCACCAGGCTGTATTGGACAGGATTTTGAGCCATATCCGTTTTTTTTGGTTTTTAAGAAGTGCAGCTTTTTCACATGATCCTCTATCTCAGGGTGCTAGAGTGTATTGGTACAGAGTAGTCGTTTTAAATATGGAGTCAGACATTTGGATAATATGGTGTACAACAATATAATGCATGCCATTTGGTGGATTATTTTATCCAAATCTCCGTACAATACCATGAACGCAGGCATTTTTAGCATGTCCACAATTGCTCTACCCACTAACCTCTAACCTGTACACTGTACAGGATCACCAAAGTCTTCTGCCGCTCATAAATATTCCCAACTTCCAGATTGTCATTCAAGCCTTTTCAATATTGCAGAGAACTAAGCTGTGACTCTAAATTACCCTGAAGCAGCATCGAGATGATTGTTGGCTAAATGTGTCAAGTAAATAAGAATGTGAGTTGTCATTTGCGAAACCAGCTCAAATCAAAATGCAACAGCATTTAAAGAAATAAGTACTTAAATGTATTTTTTTCTCCCTACTAATTCCATCATGGTCCATCTAGAGAGCCTGTTGCTCTTTCGAGTCGCCTTCAGAAATGGATGAAAAAATATTATCAAATTAAAACTAAGAGTGTGCAGTTTAATCTCATAATCCTTGCTTTCCACATTTGAATTGTGAGTACTGAAACAAATCATTCTACAGTGTACTACTACTGCTGCTGTCCAGACACCCATGGAGCTCACTGTGGGTATTTTGGGCAAGAAGAGGGGCAAGGTAGAAAGGCGATGGACTTAACATTTTATCTTTGTAAACAATTATTGCAATGAGGTTGGTTCTCAGATTATAAGAACAAACAAGCAAAACATTTATACACAAACTCACCTTCTTCACTGATTGGAACAGGGCATCTTTTATATAACCAATAATAACAAACACTTCTACTGCTGTTACCGAGTCTTGTCATGAGCTCAAGCAGCAGATATGTTGTTAATGTTACACATCAAGGAGCAGCGGATCGCAATAGACAAACTGAAAACGCGCGTTTTTCGCTAGTCTGACAAGATATTGGGTGCGGGCGCTTGCTGTATTTAACGTTCAACAACAGTGTAGAGTACTCTGTGCAACATGAACACAGGTCACCTAAATTTGTGATACATGATAGAGAGGCTATAAAGGGAGCGTATCCCCTGTTGCCGCTCTAAAACGGCAGAGATCGTAGCCATTACTCGGTCACAGCAAAAGCAGTGCGCAGGATATGAATGGAGACACTGCAAGCGGCTTGCTACAAGCTAGCTGGTGTTTTCAAATAGCTTTGCATGCATATTTGGCCAGTTCATCAAAATCCGTAACATTTTCTGGTCAGATAACCGACTAAATGTTTCAAATTGATGAGATAATAGATTTCTACGATCTGTTTCTCATCTGTTTTCAGCATTTAGATGCATCTGGATTGAATTTCGTTAGCCTAGCTAGTTAGCCTGCTAAGCTAGTCAGCTATCAACAATATTCAGACGTACAGCTAGCTAATGCCTTTGACATTCAAAACAAACCACCGTGTGACATAATCAAATCACTTGTATAGCACAGCAGCACCTCATTTCAATAAGACAACCGGGTACTGTTTGCTTAGAAGTGTGGACGCAATTGCGTAGCAAGCTATCTATCTCTCCTTGCAAGCAAAATATGAGTTAATGTTGGAATACTTGGATCAGGGGGGTATGCTTGGGAATTCGGTGGAAAATGACCATGTTTGCCTGGTCATGCAGGACTGTGCCATTCTGATTACGGCAGATGTGGAGTTTGCAACCCCTTTGCAGTATGCAAATATTGCAGCTTTAATACAGTTATTCGGATTAATAGAGAAATTGCTACATTGTAACAAACTCACCCGAGACGATAGAGGTGCAGGCAGCGCGGGGTCTCCAGGACAGCCTCGCACGGGCTGCTGTACAGGACCCAACTACAGGCAGGAAACAGGACACCTCTCCTTCGCCTGATTAAAACGCAGGGCTTTACTTTAGCAAGCTATTCATCGAAATTCGGGGTTTTGTAGGTTTACAGTGCAAAGGAAAAATATATTAGCCCATGTCTGTCTTAATTTAAACATTGGCTACACTGAATTTGGTCAGGTCATTTTTGTGTGATGTAGGCCTAGTCGTTAAAGAGGAAGAGGGGGGGAAATAACAACAGAGGAAGCACCAACTTTGTTGCAATTCTTTCTGTTTGGTGTGCAGCAAATACATTTTTTTGACCCAGTATAAGTAGGGCCAAACGTTTGAATACTTATGGTGATAAACAGGCCTGATTTGGGCCAGTCCTGCCCAAACCTGCCAAACTCCAGTTTCCAACTTGTGCTTTGAAAAGTAGCCTACTATAAATATAGTTTATTATAAGAGGCAGCTAGCGTAACCGTGTCCTGCAACGGACACCTGGACGCCTGTTTCGTCACGTCCGGGTCAGAGGTCTCTCGACGTGGTTTCCGGTACTTTAGCAGGCATTTCAGATGCTGGATCGCCGCTTTGTGAAAGTGGAACTAATTTATACATCTATATGTGTCAATATGTGGAATTTCATATGAATATGTGCATGGTAACATGTCAAATTACTTAAGGAAAGTGACTTTGATGACAGAAAGCCATAAGACGTGCTTGGGCGACGAGAGTTCCTGATCGTTAAAGTTGCTAGCTTGCTAGCTAGCTAACGCTAGTTTTGTCTAAAACACAACAAGGCCAGCATTTGGCAATAATGCAGCAAAATGGGACTCAGCGACCACTACAAGCCACTCTTTGTTGACTATTACTGGCTTGCTAGTCTCGCTAGCCAGCCTCTCTTCCTTTCCGTCAGAGAGAGAGGCTGGCTAGCGAGACTACTGGCTTGCTAACCAGCAGAGCCGCAGAGTGAGCTGTCCGTAACAGGACAAGAGCAGCTTTCAGTTAAGACGCCAGCGGTAGCGTCCGTTCCCCGACTCTGGTAAATCAAAGACACAACTAAAATAAATTATTTCAACGGTATGTTGCTAGAAAGAAGTTCGACTTAACGTTTTCGCCGTTAAACTACACGGAAACATGACATGATCATTGTAGCAGTGTTTGAAGCACAATTTTAACAGGAGTTTTGTAAAAATATTGTCCGTTGCAGGACACGCTTCCGTTACAGCCCTAGGCTGCTTACATGGTGAAACCAGTGAGTAAAACTTTCAGGCAACTAGTTGCAGGTTGCAAATTGCATGAAACATAATTTTCATGCAACTATTTACACAAATCAATTAAACAATAATCAAGTTCAAGTTCAAGTTCAAGTTTATTCGTATGTCCCAGAAGGGCACTTTGGTTCACATCAGACAGTAGTGGATAATTACAACATCATTACTAGTTTGAGATTAGTAATAACGGCACACTTCAGAATTGAGATACATTATTACTAGTTTTAAAGTAATAAAGGCGCACTTCAATATTGTAGCGTTCCTGATATTTCATGAGGCAGAGGCTTCTTGCTGGTACAGGTTCTTTATTCACAGTTATTCATATTCACAACTCTCCGCTGTTGTCATGCTCATAGATAGCAGCTTCCCCCTAGGCAGTGCGCGGAGACTGACTGCACATGCTCAGTCTCCGTCCGGAAGTGGTCCCACAGCATAGTGCTCCCCCACATAACACTCCCCCACACAGTTCCTATCTGTAGTGGAGACACTACCATTGCTCACCACTATGTGTGTACTGCTGATTCGCTACATACTCCCCGCCCAACAATAAGGTCAACGCCCACGTTGACACCACATCACACCTCCCCTGTACCAACACTCCCAGCATCTTTTTTTCTTTTTAACAGTTCTTTGTTTTTTAACCACATCTTATGTTTCCATCTCAGGCTTTTCCCACGTCTCCTCCCCACAATATCTCATGCCATACACACCATCCACTTTTCATTATAACACTTCCAACCACCATCTCCTCCTTATTTTTTTTATTTTTTATTTTTTATTTTTTTTTAGTACAACTCGAAGTTGCTCAAATGTCCTGGAGCCCTTGGCTCTCTCCGTGGCCGTGTTAGTCTCTGTGAACCTGCCGGTGGGCCTGACCCCACCTGCAGTGTCTCTGGTGCTTCAAGTCTCTGAGTGGGGCCCGCCCGGTCATGGCCGGACGCCCCTCTCTGTGGAAACCGATTCCTTCTTTCACTCTGTCTAAGTGAAACCGCTGGGCGGCCGAGATCTGGGGGAAGGGTGCACCCCCCCCGGTATGGGGCCAACCTGTCCCTGTGGAGTACCTTCTTGCCACCAAGTGGCATCTGCACCCGGTACACCACCTCCCCCATTCTCTCCATCACCCTGCATGGGCCTGTCCAGTGACAGTCCAGTTTAGGGCTACGCCCTTTTTTTCTCCGGGGTGTGTACACCCATACCAACTCCCCCCCCTGGAAATGGTTTCCCTTTGCCCTCACATCATAGTTCCTTTTTTGTCTCATGCCCGCTTTCTCTAGCTGGGTCCGAGCGAAGTTGTGAGCGGACTCTAATCGATCTTGTAGCCTCCTGGCATACTCTCTCCCCGGGGGAGCGTCCGGTGCATCCGGTGGCTTGCCGAACGCCATTTCTGCTGGTGTCCGCAGTTCTCGACCTAACATGAGCAGGGCGGGTGTGCAGGAGGTGGACTCGTGTGTTGCGGATCTGTAGGCCATGAGGATGAGAGGCAGGTGCGTGTCCCAGTCCCTCTGGTGCTCCTCCGTGAGGATGGCCAACTGCTTTTTCAGTGTCCTATTGAATCTTTCTACTAGGCCATCGCTCTGGGGGTGCAATGCTGTGGTCCGTGTCTTTCTAATGTTCAGTTTCTCGCACATGGTGGCGAACACTCGTGACTCGAAGTTTCTTCCTTGGTCACTGTGTAGGGTCTCTGGTGCTCCGAACCTACTGAACATGCCTGTGACTAGTGCGTCGACCACCGTCCCCGCCTCCTGGTCGGGCAGCGCGTATGCCTCTGGCCATTTTGTAAAGTAGTCCATAGCTACTAGGACGTATCGATTTCCACTCTCTGAGCGTGGAAACGGCCCCATCACGTCTACCCCTACCCTCTCCATGGGGGCTCCTGCTGCTAGCTGTTGGAGCGGGGCGCGAGACTGGTCTAATGGCCCTTTGTACGCCGCGCAGAGGTCGCAGCGCCGACAGAAGTCCTGTACGTCTCTCCTCATCCTCCCCCAATAAAAGCCTTGTCTGATGCGACGGAGGGTTTTGCTCACCCCAAAGTGGCCCGCCCCTACTGTCCCATGGCAACTCCTGCACACCTCATCTCTCAGTGTCGTTGGCACTACTTTTCGCCACTTGTTTTCTCCCGTTGCTGGCTCTTTCCAGCACTTCATCAGCACTCCACTGTTCAATCTCAGGGTGTCAAACCCTGCCCACAGCCCTTTGGTTGTGTCGGTGGCCCCCGCCACCTCCTCCCATTGCGGCTTCTGGCCCGCTTCTACCCACTGCAGCACTGGTGACAGCTCCCTGTCGTTTTCCTGGTGGCCCTTCCAATCTGCTGCTTCTGCCATCCGCAGTGTCTTGCACACTGGCCCATCTCCCGTGTGGTTAGGGCAGACTCTAGCGTCTTCTTGGAGCTCCCTCTCTCTCCCCTCTCTCTTCTCACAGTACACACACCCCCTTTCCGCGCAGGGTCGTCGTGACAGGGCATCTGCATTTACGTGGTGTCTCCCTGCTCTGTGCTCTATGGTGAAGTTATAGTCCGCCATTCTCTCTAACCAGCGGCACACCTGTCCCTCCGGCTCCCGGAAGGACCACAACCACTGCAGCGCTGAGTGGTCGGTCCGTATGGTGAACTGAGGCTGTCCCAGGAGGTAGTATCTAAAGTGTCTCAGTGCTTCTACGACTGCTAGGAGCTCCCGGCGTGTGACGCAGTAATTTCTTTCTGTCTTATCAAACGTCTTACTGAAATACCCCACCACCTGCTCCCCCTCCGGCCCTGCCTGGGACAGCACGGCCCCCATACCTCCATTGCTGGCATCAGTGTCTAATAGGAACGGCAGTGCGGGGTCTGGTGCTCTAAGCACGGGGGTCTTGGTCAGCGCTTTCTTGAGGGTTTCGAACGCTAGGTGGCATTTTGCTGTCCAGTCGAAGTCTGTGTTCTTTTCTTTAAGCCGGAACAGTGGCTCTGCGATGTCAGAAAATCCTTTTACAAACTTCCTGTAGTAGGATGCTAACCCTACGAAGCTCTCGAGTTCACTTTTGTCTCTGGGGGTGGGCCATTCTGAGACTGCCCGTGTTTTTTCCTCTAGAGTGCGGATGCCCCCCTCGCCGATGCCATGTCCCAAGAACTCTACCCTCTTCTTCAGGAAGTGGCACTTATCTGGGTGTAGCTTTAGACCCGCCGCTGCTATTTTCTGTAGGACTTTTCGTAATGCTCCCACCGCTGCCTGAAACGAGCCCCCGTGCGTCAAGATGTCATCTAAGTATACGACGCATTCTGTTTGGGGAATGTCCCCCAGCAGTTTCTCCATTAACCGCTCGAACGTTGCGGGTGCGTTACACAGCCCGAAACTGAGTACTCGAAACTGCCACAGTCCTCTCTCGGTGCGGAAGGCGGTCTTTGGCTTGGCATCGTCGCAGAGGGGCACCTGCCAGTACCCACTGCGGAGGTCTAGGGAGGAGAACCAGGCTGACTCCCCCACTATGTCTAGTAGCTCCTCGATGACGGGCATCGGGTACGCGTCTTTTTTTGTCACTTTGTTCAGCCCTCTATAGTCTACGCAAAATCGCATCTTTGCGCTATTTTTCTTTTTTACCAACACTACTCCCGATGCCCATGGGCTCTCTGACGGCTCGATGATCCCTGCCCTCAGCATGTTTTCTACAGCTTCGTTCGCTATATCTCTTCTTGCTGCTGGAATTCGACGGGGATATGATCTGATGGGCTGCGCCCCTTCAGTGTCTATTTGGTGTTCTACCAGGTGAGTGCAGCCTAGTTCATCGTCCGTCATCGCGAAAATGTCTTTGTACTCTTCTAGTACTCTCCACAGTTCGTCGCTCTGTTGTGGTTCTAACCCCTCGCTCTGACGTTGGTGTATTGTCCTGAGCATTTCTAACCTCTCTGTCTCTCCCTCTGCCTGTTGCATTGGCTGAGGGCAAGTGTTTGGAGGTGGGCTAGGGGCGTGGTTTTGGGGGGGGGCTGGGTCTGCTAGGTGGGGTTCATGCTCTACGGTGACGCGGTACACGGTGATGTTGTTAACGTTAGGCCGTTCCCTTGGAACGGTGGGCGGTTGGCTCATTTGGACTACCGTTCCTTCTGCAAATGTCAATGTGCTTCTTCCTAGGTCTACTGTGCATTTGTTCATCGTTAAGTAGTCTTCCCCCAGGATGCAAGGCCCCGCCATTTCTACCACCCACACCGGAAAGTCCACTGTCTGTCTCCCCACTGTTATCATTACGTGTCCCCTCCCCCTCATTGGCATTAACTCACCGGACACTGTTCTTAGCAGCTGTGCTGCTGGCTGCTCCAGGCGCATCCCCTCGGGCATCATGTTGACGTTCACCAGCGTCGCCGTACACCCCGTGTCCACCAGGGCGGCGCAGTATCTCCCTTGTAGGTAGGCTGGAACATGGCATCGGTTCATCGCGCGCGGCCCGCTCTGCATGTTGACAGCTCCGGCGATGTCGTCTACTTCGGGGCACGGCGGAGCCCCACCTCTCTGTTGCTGTCGGTGGGCTCCCTCTTGCGACACTGTGGCTACGGGGACTGTGGCATCGTAGACCCGTCTCGCCCCATCTGGACGGGCCCCGTACCGTTTCCCTGGTTCCACGTTCTCCGGCGGCAGTCTGCTTCCCGATGACCGGGACGCCCACATCCCCAGCAGATCATGCTCCCTCTAGCCCAGCTGTTGTTCCGCTGGGTGGGCTGTCGAGCGGGGTTGGGCTGCAGGGTCGCTCTGCGGAGCAGTTGTTCTTTGAGTTGTTGTACTGACTCGGACAGTTCTTTCACCATGTTGCCTTGTTCTGCCAAAGCCGTCTTCCACGCTGGCTCTTCTTGTATCGGGCTTTCCGCTGCCATTCTCACTACGGGGACAGCTCTCCCCTCTTCGCTGTTCATGGTCCAGCCCTCTACTGTCTCTCTTTCAAACGCCAGCTCTAGCGCTATTTCTAATGTCTTTGGCCGTTGCAGCATTACTTGCTCTCGTAGCCCTCGCGGCGCGATAGCCTGGACGAAGTAGTTTCGGGCTAGCTCGTCCAGTGCTTCTGGCGGCAGCCGGCTGTATACACGCCGGCTGAGGATCTCAATGTCTGTGGCTAGCGCCCGCAGCGACTCCCCTGGTCGTCTACGCCTGTTACACAGTTCTGCGACCATAATGCCTTCTTCTTTGCATCGTCCGAAACGCCTCCTCAGGGCCGCCATTACCACGTCTAAGTCTTTGGTGTCTGCCATTGCTGCTACACATGTTATAGCTTCACCCTCGAGTGACATTACCAGATGACTGGCTCTCTCTCCCCTCGACCAGCCATTCATTTCCGCTGCTACGTTGAACATTGTGCAATATGGCTCCCATTCGCCTTTACCGTTGAATTTTGGCGGGGTGATTTCCTTTCTTCCTCGCCGCCCGCCGTCCTTCGTCTCCTCGACCCGTGTCTCGTCTTTGTCTCCGGTTCTCCGGCTAGCTTCACCGGGCCGTGGCACAGCCTCCATTGCTACAGCGGTGTTGTCAACCCGCTCGATCTTCACTCTCACCGGCCTCGGCTCTTCCGCTCTCTCCGCCGCCTCGTTAGCCCGCCTGCTAGCCTCTTTGAGCCGCGGGGTAGCTTCCGTGGCTACGGGGATATCGCCGTTTAGTTCGGATTTTATCATCACAAACCCCAGGCTTGCTGCTGCTATCCCCGCCTGGATCTCTGTGGTAGCGGCCTCGTCTTCTTTCTCCTCGGGTGCTTGGTAGTCCGCCCCGGCTCTTTCTCTTCCCGCCTCCCGCTTGAGTCTTTGCTTCTCTCTCTTCAGGAACTTGTTAACCATTTTTGCCGATTCTGGAGGTAATTCACCGTTTTAAACTTCTGACGCCAATGTAGCGTTCCTGATATTTCATGAGGCAGAGGCTTCTTGCTGGTACAGGTTCTTTATTCACAGTTATTCATATTCACAACTCTCCGCTGTTGTCATGCTCATAGATAGCAGCTTCCCCCTAGGCAGTGCGCGGAGACTGACTGCACATGCTCAGTCTCCGTCCGGAAGTGGTCCCACAGCATAGTGCTCCCCCACATAACACTCCCCCACACAGTTCCTATCTGTAGTGGAGACACTACCATTGCTCACCACTATGTGTGTACTGCTGATTCGCTACAATATTATACAATACATAAACATTTGTTGCATTATGTACAGATTCCAAAGGACCATCTACTGCCCTCAGCCGGGTCGCCACGTGCGCAGCGCCACCGTTGCATTAGCTCCTCAAACAACGCAAGTGGCTCGCTGTGATCAGCGCCAGATGGATGTATCGGAGGAAGAGGGAGAGGGGGGGGGGGGGGTGGGGTGGATGGTGCAAGAGCTGAACAAGACGGGGGGTTTGGGGAGGGGATGAGCTCAGTTGCAGACGAAAATATCAGGAGAGCTGCGTCCTTGGCAGTAGAGAGTCCAGATTAGGATGAAATGTTTTGGTTGCCTGGAATTCCTTTCCGTCACACAGACCAGGGTCACACAGACCAGAAAGTCAACAGCAGGTGTCAAGTCTCTTGATTCCCAACAATAGTTCATATTCTCCTTATTGCAGATCAGTGGAATTTCTCTGATATATCCAGATATAATCCATTTTTCACAGTTCAAATTCACAGTTCAAATTCACTGACCGCCCATCTCAATTTTCATGACGTCACAGCCTAGGGTCAATTGCTGTTGTCTTCCCGTGTCCCGCGGCGAAAGCAAGCTGGGCAGATGGTGGGGGTTCCCCGGACCCCAAAAAGTTTAGTTGATTTGCGTTGAGATACCAGCTTAGTAAATCCAATAAATCCATATTTGTCATTTCGAGTAGACGAATGCAAGTTTGCTCTGGGAGTCGCAGGCAGGGGGGAAAGAAGGGAGATAAGGGAGAGCGAGAAATAAAAGCGACTGCCCTGTTCAAGTGCTGGATGCTGGATCAAGGGTAACGCTTTAGAATACAGCCCGCAAATAAGCATGTAGTTATAGTATAACAACGGGGTTTAGGGCTGTAGTTATAGTCTAACTACGGGGTTTAAGGAGTGAACTTTAACTAGAGGGTAACAGGATCTGTACTTATAGTCTAACTATGGGGTTTAAGGAGTGTAGTTATAGTATAACAACAGGGTTTAAGGAGTGTAGTTATGGTATAACAACGGGGTTTAAGGAGTGTAGTTATGGTATAACAACGGGGTTTAAGGAGTGTAGTTATAGTCTAACTACGGGGTTTAAGGAGTGTAGTTATAGTATAACAACGGGTTTTAAGGAGTGTAGTTATAGTCTAACTACGGGGTTTAAGGAGTGAAAAAATACTTTAACTAGAGGGTAACAAGATCTGTACTTATAGTCTAACTACGGGGTCGCGGGCTGTATTAGGAAGCAGGGGACAAATGTTTGTACTTATAGGCTAATTACGGGGTACCACACTGTACTTACAGGGTAACTACGGGGTTTAAGGAGTGTAGTTATAGTATAACAACGGGGTTTAAGGAGTGTAGTTATAGTATAACAACGGGGTTTAAGGAGTGTAGTTAGAGTATAACAACAGGGTTTAAGGAGTGTAGTTATAGTATAACAACAGGGTTTAAGGAGTGTAGTTATAGTATAACAACGGGGTTTAAGGAGTGTAGTTAGAGTATAACAACGGGGTTTAAGGAGTGTGGTTAGAGTATAACAACGGGTTGTTGAAAGTTTAAATCCAGCCTAAAGCTGGGAGAGGAGGCTGGCCAGCGAGACTATTTTTGGCTGACATCACTATAATATAGCCTAATATAATACAATGTAATACAATATAATAATAATAGAGCCAAAGTGGAACGTCACTTCCTGCTTCAGCACTGTACCAGAGAATGTTCATCCGTCATTCATTGTCCCATAGACATTTTGTAAATGCTTATAAAAATAGTTTTACTTGTTCAAACCAAACGGTTCAGATATATTTAAAAACAGGAGAGACCGCATAACATTTCACTCGGACCAAAACGTTAAAAAAAATGCGGGCAAAAGCATCTGCTAAATTACATAATGTAGCTAGCTTAATGCAATGGCTGAAGAACAAGATATAGAATTTTTTTTAATGGCCTAGGCTATATTCAAAGTTCAGACATGAAAAACAACAGTTCTTCATGGAAGAGCAGGGCAAACTTCCTCCACTGCGCTCAGTGATCACAGGAAGCATCTGGTTCTAGTTATTGGCTCTTAGGGGGGTGATTACTTCCACATGGGGGGAGTGTTACCGTTGCATAATTTCAGTAGGCTAATAAAGTATCAAAATGTGTTTGTTCACCAGGTTAGTACCTATAGTCAGACAGCAGAGAGAAAGCGGAAGAGCACAGCTCGGCACAGCTGAGAGGAATCTCGCGATGTAACCTCGCGTCACCAGGCTCTTCTCGGCGAGAAAGAGCCTGGCCTCCGTTCACAAGTGATTTTGTCACCCTGCCTGTTTCCGGCCTAGAGCCCGCCCTAAACAGGAAACAACAGCGGAAATAGCTCGTTAACTTGACAATTAGACACAACGAACCAGAAAATAAAACGGCAAACAACAAAACAAAAGATGGACATACTGAACGAAGTTTTTGAAGAAGTTCTTGTAGAAACATTGCGGATTCACAATCTCACATATTTTAAGCCAATACAGAAGCTTTACTTTTCAAACAAGTGGCCAGTTGATGGAATAGTTATAACGCTAGTTGTCTGAGTGTCCACTGAGGATCGAGTACAACAGTTGAAGCATCTCTGCTGCCTGTGCTGGGAAAGACATGGACATTGATCATAAGATTTCACATGGCGAGTACTCCATTGTCTTTGGCTCTCCAGAAACCTTCCTCGGCAGTTACTAGAAATGTGCTAACGCTACTATACAACTTGTGTTGTTGTTCTTTTCAGGCTCTAGCTAACGTAATCTCGCCGCGTCAAGCTAACGGCAACAAAGACGTTTTCTGGCGCACTTATTTCCGGTGTTGCTTCCTGTTCCTTGGTTTACGCCCCCATGACAAAAAGCGGGGTGAAAGGTGCCCAGACTACTAGCGTGTAACTCGCGTGAGAATCGGCTGCGTTAAGCCCCGCCCTCCGATGACGAAGCCATGCCCTATTGGCCAAAGCTGAGTGTTATGATTGGAGCACTTCCTGCAATGCTCGATGTCTTGACTGACGCCGTCTGAGGGACATCGCGGAGTGAATATTGCTGCTTTTTATCGGCTTAAAACCGTGACAGTCTGTTGCACGTCAGTTCCTATTCGTGTATTTTGTTATGTAGCGTTATGTTGATCAAACGCTCTGTCGATGGTGCTCCTCTGCTGGCAGTATGTGAGCAAAGCAATGTCCATGTGAGCTGCTGGGGCACTGACGTTGCAGTGACATTTTGCTCGATAAAGACTAACGTTATCGTTAAACACACAAACAAGCAGGTTTCCTTTTTATTTACATAGATGTTTTGCAGATTGAGGCATCAGCTGATTGGCAGACGAGGTTTGTTTTGGAGAAGTCTCTTTACCATGCAGTTGAAGACCAGTGAATTCCAGTCCTTGTTCACGGATGGACTGAAGGGACTAGCAGGTGAGTTTTCACATTCGTCATTAGCCTTAAGGCTTCGAGGCTTGTTAAGATTAACATTACCAACATGTTCATATATATCCGCAGATTCATGTTTTAGTGGATACAAACATAATGTTAATGCTACCAATGCTTCAGAGAAAAACAACCAAATGTCCACTAAATCTGTGTGATGTTTCCAGAGCTGTTTGAGAAGCATCAGTATGAGCTGAGGATAGCGGGCGGTGCTGTGCGGGACCTCCTCTCTGGGAAGAGGCCAGAGGATGTGGACTTTGCCACCACCGCCACACCAGAGGAGATGAAGCACATCTTCCAGGCTGCAGGGATCAGGATGATCAACAACAAAGGAGAGAAGCACGGGACCATTACAGCTAGAGTAAGAGCATACCCACAAGTGTGATACTCTGCATGGCTGAGCATGCAGAGTGCAGCCACACTCCCCTCACCATGACAGAAATGATGAGCTTGCCTTCACCTTTGTCAGACGGCAGTTCCCAATCAGACTGGCTTTCTCAGTTACCATCAACAAAGGGCAAGGACAAGAGAATGACCGCGTTGGCATCTACATACCCACCCGATCTACTAGCACCCTCAGCCAGTTTTTTCTCATGGCCAGCTCTACACCGCCTGCTCCAGGGAAAAGCGAGCCAGCAGCATGAAAGTACTTATTGAAGGTGATAAGGAGGGAATAACAGACAACATTGTGTATAAGGAGCTGCTGTAATCCTGTACTCATACAAACTTTCCATAACTGTGCCCATGGCGCATCATCTCCAGTCTCCACCCTAGAAATCGAGCGTGCGCTAGTATATATATAATTGGAAGGTCAGATGGAAAAGCACCAAGAAAGTGTAAGGAATGTTGGCTAAAATAAATTATGAAGAGAAGAGAGTGCACACAGAGGAAAAACATTACAAATCAGTAATCACTATCGTATTCCATTATTATGTTAATCAATGACATTACCCGCAAAGCCATATGGGATGAGTAGTACATTCCCTCTTATTTATTTTATTTAATTTTATTCTTTATTTCGACAGGACAGTGCACATTCATGAACATCCATCTATATAGAAATACAGGGTAACTGTAAATATGCCGGAGTTAGCAGGAGCTAATTTTCATCCGCAGTCCTCATTACATAAAAAGAAACATACAATGAGACACAGCATGGTAAACGACAACAACACAGAAAAAGGATAAGCAGTACTAATACCATACTAAAAACTATGCTAAAATACACTACTAAAACTAATGCCAACAAGAGAATAAATACAGACTAAAATTAATACAAAACTAAAATGGTGAAGTACAGAGTGCAATAAGAGAATGTCCAATAGGGATTTAAGATGGGTTATGGGTGCATACTTGATTAGTTTTGAGCCATTCCTTGAGTTTTATTTTGAATGTAGGGTAGGTTGGGCATTCCCTTATTGCAGGTGGGAGGCCGTTCCAGATGTTCCCACCCACAACAGACAGAACGTTTTTGCCAAAGGCGGTGTGCCTGTATGAAATCTGGACATCACCTCTCTGGCACGCCCTAGTGATCATGCCGCCCACTGTTCTCAGCTTGTATTCACTCATGGGGGGGAGGCGCCAGTCCATGTAGACACTTAAAAACAAAACATGCAAAGATTTAAAATGATCAAAGTCAAGGAAATTATGCTTCTGCAGAATGTTGCATATATGGGAGGAGAGAGGTTTTTTCGCATATGTTTTCAGAGCTTTTTTGAAGAGGGATTCGATGGGCTTGAGGGCTGTATTACAGGCCAGAGACCAGGTTGTAAGGCAGTAGTCGATGTGGGAGAAAATCATGGCATGTAGGTACATCAGTGCAGCATTATCAGATAGTGAGTTGCAGATCTGTCTGAAGTTAGAGAGATGGAATTTAACTGAGTTGGTCATCTTTTTTACATGTTTCCTGACGGAGAGTTAAAAAAAACAATATGTATGTTCTGCATATAATGTTATAAGTTCATTGAATCAGCTGTTAGCGAGTTTGGCCTCTTTGTACTGTATTGTGTTGGACTTTTCTGTTCAATATTCTTATTGAGAAGTGCAGCCTGAAAAAGGCTCAGATAGAAAGAAGGGCAAAGGCCATCATGCACAGAATAACCACAAGTTTAGTATATTCATGAGCATACATACAGTACATGCCTGGTGACAAGGTTGCATATTAGATACTTTATAACAGCTTCCTCTTCTGTCATGACATGAGTGCAATATGTGCTCTGTTTCTCATCGTTTGTGTCATAATATCTATGATGTTTGTTGTCTTTCATAGCTACACAATGAGAACTTTGAAGTGACCACGTTGCGAGTTGACGTTCAGACAGATGGACGACACGCCGAGGTTGAATTCACCACCGACTGGCAGAAAGACGCTGAGCGGAGAGACCTCACCATCAACTCTATGTTTTTAGGTATCTCGCTGCATTTACTGTCCACTGAATGAAATGGAAATCGGCTACTCCTATAGATTTACCACTGTCACTTTTACCTGGTTTGTCACACAAAATTCCTTACCATGTTTTGTTGATTAATTTCTTTTCCTCACAGGGCTTGACGGCATGTTATATGACTATTTCAAAGGATATGAAGACCTGCAGAACCTTAAAGTGCAGTTTGTTGGCAGCGCCGAGCAGCGGATTCAAGAGGACTACTTGAGAATACTGCGGTATTTCAGGTAGGCTGACATGTTATAGATTGTAGGGGTCACCTCCCTTTCAACTTAATTCAAAATCCACACTGCTAAGCCATCCAATTAAGCATGTACATCTAGCATCCTACTATGCTGCAGTACTTGTGGTGCATGTGCTTGGTCAATGTGTCTGCCGGTCTGTGATTTCGCGATTCGTTTTTTTGTGCTTGCACTTTTAATATGTAGTTGACTGTTGATTTAATTTTAATTTTTTCCCATCGCGGACCACAATGAAAATAAGTGTTTTAATACTTTCTTGTGCTATCCTCTGCGGTCAAATATACATAAAGTACTGTAATTTTATATGTTTTACTTTGTTTATCTCAAATAAATTAAACTCAAAATCAATCAAGATAATAAAAATAATCTCCATTATCTAGTTGAATGGAAAGTGTATTGACCCCAAACATAACTAACTATTCAGCAAGTTGAGGAATGCCAACCAGCACATACTCCTATTGAGTACAATAACACTAAGAACAGTTTTCAACATCAATATTTTCTCAGGCCTCTTATCTTTATCCTACACCTCCCCCACATGGCTTTCTGTGCTTCCTCTGTTGTCACGCAGGTTCTACGGCAGGGTGGCGTTGGAGCCTGGCGACCATGAGCCTGACACACTGGAGGCCATCAGGGAGAACGGCCAGGGCCTGGCAACCATATCAGGAGAGCGCATCTGGGTTGAACTGAAGAAGATGGTGGTCGGCAGCCATGCTGCTCACCTGCTGGAGCTCATGTACAGCCTGGGACTGGCCCAGTACATCGGTGAGGAAAGGAGTTGATGTGATGCCTCTTGACTTGGTTTACAGAGTGTACAGTAGTGTCTGCTTTATTGGGTTCCTTTACCAACATGGCAAAACTACAGCACTGTGAATGCTATCAGTCAAATGCATTGTCATTCTAAATCATTAACGACATCACATTATCTCTAGATTTTAGTCCTATGTATTGAGCACTTGAGGATAGCCGCCAGTAATTATATATATATATATATTTGTTTTTGAAAATGTGCATGCATATTGCACTGCAGAGTTTGATGTTGGTAAAAAAGAAAGGGTAGCATGTGCTGTACCTCTCCTTGAGCTTATATTTGAGAGCATTTGGGCCAAGTTAAAGCACATAAGCAGTTCTCAGCCAGCCTCCCTCCATACATACAAGTCGTAAGATATTTCGCTGTGTCCTTTTATTCAGTGTGTGTGGAGGAAAAACGCTCCCTGCCCAAATCTCAAAGGAATGCCATATTGCATCAGGAAGCAAGTTGGCAGGCCTTCCCTGTAAACACAATCTTATGCCTAGATCCTTTTTTTTGTCTTGTTAACAAGCCAAAACATAATTGAAGTGATTCTTAAAAAGTAGTATGCCTATCAAAGTATCAGTATAGTGATTCTTATTGATAGAATGACATAACATAATAAAATTGTTATGTATTATTTAAGATTACTATCTACTTTACAAATATTGATATTGTTTGAGGTGTTTTTTTCAGGAGCGGTTGAAAAAGAAAAACATTACCCCCAAACTAAGCAGGTTTTACATGTCTTTGATTTCATTTACACTTTTGTCAGAATCAGGATGGGGAAGGGGAGGGGGGGGGGGGGGGTTGGGGGGAATTAACCAACAGTAATTCTCACATTTGATCACATCCCTAAAAAAAACACATCTGACAGTTCTGTTAAAAATACTGTACATCCAAATCGCCCTGCATTATTTTGGATTGTCTTGTGCATCTGGGTCTTGGGCATATTCTCAAACTGGACCAATCTTAAAAACACAGGTCACCGCCCAGTTGTTTCATTTTTGTAGCCTACAGTAATGTCAGTCCAGCCCATGCTGCCTGTCCCTGCTCCCCCTTAGGTTTGCCTCCAGATGGTGACATTGAGGCAATAAAGCGCGTGTGGCAGCACGCTAAGGACCACTCTCCCAAGCCCATGACCATCCTGGCCTCTCTGCTCCGCAGCCCCAAGGAGGTGGAGAAGATGGACCTGCGGCTGAAGGTGTCCAAGGAGGAGAAGACTCTGGCTCTGTTCCTGGTCAAACACAGACACGAGCTCCGCAAGAGCCAGGAGGACCCAGACAGTCTCAAACCATTCACCGACTTTATCATAGATGTAAGTCTGAGCATGTGTGTTTTACAAAAAAAATACAGAAGAGAAATAGTGGAATGCTGGCACAGTTTCAACACTTTACACTGTTAACAAATAGATTTTGGTGATGTACAGTACGTTGCATTCCTGGGCCCATTATTGTTTGGTGGTGTGTTTTTCAGATGACATGTCATGTCAAGATATTTCCAGCACAGCTGCAATGGAGTTTAACAGCAGAAAATGTTCAGCTATCTAAAACACAAACATTCATGATTCATCCAGAGTGAAATCCATCATACAACAACTAGAGATGCCAATTTCTCTACCAACAGCTGTAGTCTAAATAGATCAGAATGCAATGTAGAAGAAAAAAAATACACTACTCTCCTCAGTGCAAGAACATCTGCCTTTTATTTTCTTAAATTCAAGTCATATCGCCTTTACAGAGTCGGGAATTATTGGACTCCCAAAGTAAAGTGTGCGAGCTGCTCAAGTACCAAGGGGAGGACAAGCTGCTGGCTGAGCTGTGCAGATGGTCCATCCCTCGCCTCCCAGTCAACGGCCATGATCTGAGGAGGCTGGGCATCTCGGGCAAAGAGGTCGGCAGCAGCCTGCAGGAGCTCCGCGACGTCTGGAAGAAAAGTGGCTACCAGATGGACAAGGACGAACTCCTCAGTCACCTCAAGGCCTGAATGATCAGAAACACACGTGGAAGCCCATGTGTTGTTGCTGTTGTTGTTGTTGTGTGTTGTCGTCTACAGAAAGACTTGAGTGCTTTGCATCGGGGAGTCAAACATCTCATTGTACCACTCACAGCGGTTAACCAGACTGATGGTTATGAGAGAGGACCTACAAGAGCCGAGACTTGCACTGATGAATGCAATTTTGTCCTAAATGGTCCCAGAGCGATTTCAATTTAATCTTGCACAATAATATGCTCTCAGCGTCACAGCTGCCATCTGCATGAGGAAGTTTGTAATGCGGCTGATTTCACCATCTGCGTTATTACGTACGTGATTACTTAGAAAACAAAGCATTTATTTTGTATTCTCTAGGTGTCTTCTTCCATTTAATTAGAATAACCCCATTATCGGATGTGATTTATTATTTGTATGTGCAATCTTTTTATTTTGTATGAAAGGATGTTGCCCTACGTGGCAAGATTAAAGCTTATTATGGCTTCACAACCAATGGTCATTATTTCATTTATAGTGTGTAAAGTAAATAATGATACTTGTATCTTTGACAGTGTGGAACAAACATTTTGTGTGGTGGAGACTGAGTCAGGTTGCTCCTCCCTCTTGGCGGAGATGAGGAGATATAATATCTGCACTCCTGTAGGCTACTTCAGTTTCACTGGAGCCACACAGGCACAGCACTTGTTGCATACTGGAAATGTACCTACTGAGTCCCACGACGACTTCATTATTAGAATCACACATTTACATCCTAATCAATGGGATCAGAGATCAAGGCTCCATCTCTATACATTGTTTTTGGTGGTTTATTTGTGATATGCCTCCAACTCAGCTGGACTCCTCTGTTATCGGTATATAACGCTGGTCAACTCAACTACTGACTCACTCGTTTTATCGACAATGGCTTGGTTCAGTGTAAACGGTAATCTCACTATGGAGAGTGGAATACCAGGGTATGAGCTGTGGGATGAGCGCTTGGCTCAGGTGGAGATTGCTCTTTTGTCCATAATCTTCGTCACTGCAGGCATCCTGAACTTCGGGCTGCTGCTGGTGCTGTGGAAGCGCAGGAAGCAGCTGTCGAGGATGCACGTGTTCGTGTTCCACCTGTGCGTCTCCGACCTGGTGGTGACATTCTTCCAACTTTGTCCCCAGCTCCTGTGGGACATCACAGACAGGTTCATCGGTCCTGAGTGACTGAGGACTACTGTGAAGGCTGTCTTCCAGCAGGCTTTCTGCTTTATGTAATCGGCCACCAACCCGAATGAGGCCCAATGACTGGTCATATTCGGGAGTGAGTGCATTTAGACGGGTGCTAGGACGGACTTGTTTCCCCTGTTGTAGTGCCTTTAACTCCTCAGTGAAGCTATAAGCCTGTATCTTCAGCAGAGCAGTCTCCGTCGTGATGCGAGCGGAAGCTGACATAGCAGGTGCTGCCGCCCCGTGCAGGGACTGATAAGTGGCCTGTAATAGTTCAGTCCATGTCTGGTACTTAGCCGGGTCAGGCTCATCACTGCTGGTAATAGTGATGTTACCACAGAAAGTGTGTTTCTTCAGTTCTTCAGATTCTCCTGTATGCATGGCTGGGTTCACTGGCCAGTGGTCTGAGGATTGATACAAGAACAGCGGCCCCTGAGTCCAGCGAGTTGGCTGGGATAACTCATGAAGAATCTTTCCACGAGTGATGTCATCAGCGGGGTTCTGATCTGAATTGACATATCCCCAGGCGTCGGAATTGGTCAGATCCTGTATTTTTCGGTTACTCTTGTCCCGAAGAATACTTTATACTGGTGGGACTCAGATTGTATCCAGCTCAGTACTGTGGTTGAGTCTGACCACATGACTACCGACCATATGGGCATGGTGAGAGCTCGGTCTCCAGTGAGTGCAGCGCATAGTTCCAGGCGGGGCATTGACTGCTGTCGCTTGGGAGCAACGCGTGACCTAGCCATTATAAATTACACGTTTATGTGTCCCTCAGGATCCTCTACTCGCAGGTAGGCTACTGATCCATAGGCCTTCTCTGAGGCGTCGCAAAATATGTGAATATCCCTCACCGAAGCATCGCTGTCAGCGGCAGCTGGTACATAGCACCGGGGGAAGTTGATGTCCTGTAAATGACGAAGTTCACCTTCCCATGCCTGCCACACTGGAAGTAGCTCGTCTGCAATAGGGTCATCCCATTGTCTTTCTTTGGCCCACAACGCCTGAACCAGAACCTTCACACGTGTGGTGAAGGGAATGATGTATCCGAGTGGATCGTATTGGGTGGCGAGCACTCTATACACGTTCCGCATGGTGGGCTGACTGGGTGACACAGGCCGATATTTGTATCCCAGCGTGTCGGACGGACAGTGCCAGCGCAGACCGAGAGTGGACTCTCGAGGGTCAGCCCCTTCGGCGGTTAGCCACAGCTCACACGTTGTTGATCGTGCTTCAGCTGGGAGATGAGAGATTACCTCTGGCATATTGGAGGCCCACTGCCTAATCTCAAATCCGCCCTTTGCTAGGAGTGCTCTCAATCGGTCGAGGAGATCCTTTGCCTGCTGTGGTGAGCGGAGTGATTTGAGGCAGTTGTCCACATAGAATGATGTGAGCACTGTCTCCAGAAGATCCTCATGGCTACTTTGATGGTCTTTGACGTGACGTTGGACGGCGTAGATGGCACAGCAGGGACTACAAGCCGTGCCAAAAGATAGCACACGCCACTCGTGGGGCGACTGTGGCTCAGGAGGTAGAGCGGGTCATCCACCAATCAGAAGGTCGGCGGTTCGATCCCTGGCTCCTTCAGTCCGCATGTCAAAGTGTGCTTGGGCAAGACACTGAACCCCAAATTGCTCCCGATGGCTGTGCCAGCACAGCTTGCCGCCTTCGGTGTGTGAATGGGTGAATGTAGGCACATTGTAAAAGCGCTTTGGATAAAAGCGCTATATAAATGCAGTCCATTTACCATTTTATCACTCGTAAATATCGGGTGATCTATTTTTGTCCATATCTCGCCAGAGGAAGCGGACCAGTGGACGTCTTCGGGAAGGAGCCTGGGCCTGCGACTGGGCCTGACCTGGACTGGGCCTGCGACTGGGCCTGACCTGGACTGGGCCTGCGACTGGGCCTGACCTGGACTGGGCCTCAAGGCAGGTTCGCCCAGTCCAATCAAGGCTGGTTCTCCGCCCAGTCCAATCAAGGCTGGTTGTCCGCCCAGTCCAATCAAGGCTGGTTCTCCGCCCAGTCCAATCAAGGCTGGTAAGGCTGGTTCTCCGCCCAGTCCAATCAAGGCTGGTTCTCCGCCCAGTCCAATCAAGGCTGGTTCTCCACCCAGTCCAATCAAGGCTGGTTCTCCGCCCAGTCCAATCAAGGCTGGTTCTCCGCCCAGTCCAACCAAGGCTGGTTCTCCGCCCAGGTCCTAAATTGTTTTATTTTGAAGGGTGGCAGGAAGTGCTGATTCATTGGAATTATGGCCAGCCTTACTTCTTGTATTGACACTTCACACGCTATTATATAGACTTCAGACATACCTATACCTGTATTACAAGTGCTATATCACTCATGGTCTCACTCATAAATTTTACATATTATCTTTTGAGCAGCTGCAGCTCTTCTCTGTTAAAAAAACACATGCAAAAGGTGTACTGGAAGCAGGAATCCAGTACCAGATAAATGGTACCAGATAAATATAGACTAACAGTAACTCTGAGCAGGAGTGTTGCATGTTGAGTAGAGAGAATGATGTAGACAAAAAAACGCATTAAATTAGCTGTATCTCAGAAACCATACGAGGTACAGCTACGAAACTTGTTAGGGAGGTTCACAGAGGGTTCTTTTACTATCCACGAAAAAATTGCACCAATTGACAAGATGGTGGCGCTATAACAGCCCTATTTATGTTTTGGTTCATAACTTTTGAACCGTAGGGTCTATAATCAAAAACTTATTTTTTCCCTGGATTCCTTGGGCCGTTCCCGCATCTACTCACATAGGCCAACCCATAACTACTTAAAGCTACATTCAGCAATGTTTTTGTGTTCAAATAAGTGTTAAATGGCTCGATATTCTGACAGCAATCACTGAAATAGAGTGTTTGGTCAATGACTTGAAACCCCCAACCCCCCACTGTCCTCTATCTCTCTCCTGTAGTCCTGCAGGCTGGGCGGACGTATCTCCACAACTGTAACTCGTACAGACTCACGGATGGCGACATTGGATTCAGGGTGAAAAAATACATAGTCCTTTAAAGGGGTCGCGATTGGACCTTCCCTTTCTTACAAAATGTCAACTTTTCGCTGATTGGATAGTTTGAGGTCGGTGCCAATTTTGATCCAATCAAAGAAAAGTTGACATTTTCTAAGAAACTGAAATGAATGGCCATGTCCCCGCTATTTCTATCAGCCTGTCCTTGATGTATGACTTTGTGAAAATCAACTAAACTAAATAACATAGTTAGAAGGTTTTTGTGGATTTTGGTTTCCAGGGACTTTAAGCTTTATGAACTCAGGGCAGGCGTTGAGATAGTGATCCTGAGTAGTAGAGCAGTACGGGCAGTATGGTTTAAAGCGTTCTCTCCTCTTGCTTGTGGACTGAACCATATTAGAGTCAGTACTGGGAGAAGCTTTAGGTCAATGGAGGGAGGTCTGCAGGTGCTTGTTTGATGTGGAGTCACTGCTAAGGTAAACAGGCTGGTTTAACCATTTGGGGTTTGTAGAATTTATTTTCTCTCTGCACATTTTCTCTCGGCACAGTACGCATGTAGTCTGTTTGGTTAGACTCCACTGCACGTCAGGAAACCTGGATCGCTTGAGCCTTTCTATCAAGCCATTCAGCATGATCTGGCAGTGTATAAGTCTGGTCGCTCCCACTGCGGTTGATGCCCTTTGTCAGGCAGTATTCAGCAAAACTATCACGATAACCACTGGGCAGCTTGCCGAGGAGTGTATCTAAATGGGAACCACATCGTAATTCAAACTGGGCAGGACCGTCCATGTGGCTCAACATACCCACCAGCGTGTTAACTGCAGATGAGAACTATTGAAAGGCATGTGCATTGCCTATTTTCACTGGAGGTGATTGGAATATGGCTTTCAGCTCTCCTTCGACCAGCTGCCTCGGCTGACCATACCGCTGCTGTAAGGCATGCATTGCACTGGTGTACGGTGTGGGGTCATTAACATAACTCTTTGCCACCTGATAGGCACTAGGCAACTTAAGGTGATCAAGTAATATTTTGTATTTATAGTCCTCTGTTAGGTGCCTGTGTGGACCAAGTAAGCTATCTAGCTCCCTCTTTAACATGATAAAATCACTTTCCCTTCCAGAACTAAATAGAGGCAGCTTGGGCTTTGGAATGCCATATGAGGCGGCGATAGCCATTTCCATCATGTTGAGCGTTGCAGGATTATTGGAAGAGAAGCTGTAACCTGGGGCTGGTGATTGTGCATACATCGGTGCAGACTGTGGGTAGTATGCAGATGTCTGAGACCCAGGCTGTTGTGGTGGTTGAGCTATAGGGAGCTGTCCAGTGTATGGTACTGAATATACTGTTCCAAACCCTGTAGGTGGCTGTCTTAACTCAGGATGGTTGAATGAAACTGGTGCGAAACCTGCTGGGGGCCCAGTTGGAGCGGCTGCCTGATGTGCAAACTGAGTGAAGCTCAGCTGTTGAGGTGTTGCCTGAACAGGCTGTGGTGTGACTTGCGCAGGCCGAATTGCTGGATGCAGTGGCTGAGTAGCAAGCTGGACTGGCTGATAACCTGGTGGGACAGGGTGAGGAGCCTGCGGGACAGGCTGATGAGGAAACCCTGCCGTTGGCCTAGTCTGAAAGACAGGATGGGCCTGCTGCGGTGCAGGCTGAGATACAGGGCCGGTGGTTGCTTTAGGCAGCATGTTATGCTGGGGTGGAGGTAGCTGATCTGGATAGTGCTGTGATCCGTGCAGTGATGCGGGCATGATGGGCTGAGCTAGTTGATGCTCATAGGGTGTGTCCATATGCAATTGCTGTCTATATCCTCCATCAGTAGATTTCCAGCCTGTTTTATTATCCATAAGAGATGAGCTTCGGGGCATTACCGTTACTCTGTCTGGAATATAAGGGTGACTTGAATACTTAACGGGATATGATGTGTCATACTGTACATGCTGCTGCAAATTGGATTTACGTTTAGCACTGTCCATAGCCGTCTGCAGCTCATTCATTTGCCTTGTTACATCCTTCATACGGGCTTCCATGATTTCCAGTCTTTCCTCATGCATGTCAGAGGGTAGAAAGGGTGTAGAATAGTATGGGTGTTCTCCCTCGCCGAGTAGTAATGTCTCTGTTCCTCCTACAGCCCCCTCTTCAGTTGCTGTAATTGGTGCATGTTGTTTGAATGGATGGCCAACAATATAGTCCTCCAGATACCTCGGGACTTGATGAGTCCTGCTTGGGCGGGGACGTGTTATAATATGCTGTCCATCGTTGAAGTGTTGAAAAGCAGCCAAAAGCGCAGTTGAACACTTATCCAGGCTCGAAGGACCACTTGTTAAAGTCAATAGGCTATGGGTGACGATCTTCTGGCTGTGCACAACTGGCCTAATTTTCCTATTAGAGAAAACGCAGCAACTTCTCTCCTTCAGTGGAAAAGTTTATTCCAAACATGCGTTTTTATCCAAACATGAAAAGGTTGACCTTGTAGGCCTGTTCACGATGAGAGTGTGTGATATTGTCACCGACGCACCCTAGTTGTAACTAGGGTTGGGAACTTCATGCATTTTCCTTAACCGTTGCGCAAGGACCCCACTCAGGCCCGTAGCTACCATTGAGGACACCGAGGTCATGACCTCGGTATTTTCCACACCAATTTTTTTTTTTTTTTTTTTTTTTTTAAATAGCCCCGGTCCCTAGATCTATTAATCTGTCATTGATGTTTTAATGCGACAGTTGATCGGAAATGCAACAATTTGCTTCCTCTCTGTGTGCTATAGAAGGAAGAGAGATAACTCACAACATTCAGATTTTGCATTGAGGCTAGATTGGGGCTAGACTTTGGGGACAGTTCTATTGAAGTGAATAGGTAAGTAACTCCCCTGTAAGTGATGTTTGTGTAGATGGGCCATTGTATTTAATTGAGCAGTATTCTGCCATGTGACCTGTATGCAGAATATAAATTATATCATATGGGGAGACATTTATTTTTTGTAGGCTATCATTTTAAAGCAACAGCACAGTAAAGAGGATATTAATCTAACATGATGTATGTAGTTCTTTATAGATCTAGCCTCTTCATTTTGCTCTCAAAGTGCACCAGATTGAAGCATTTTACTTTAAAATGGATAAAATTTCCTATCCGGGGGGGCTCAGCCCCCCCTGGGCCCCCCACGCAGCGCTGAAATGACCTCGGTATTCCTCAAATATCTGGCTACGGGCCTGACCCCACTTCAAACAAACCAAATCCTATCAGCTAGTTCGATACACTAACTGAAGTAGGTACATATGGAGAGCCGGGACTGCCGTATCAACAAATAAATGAATAAATGTATAAATGAGCAGATAAATACATATATATGTATCATAAATATATGTAGAAATAAATGTAGATGACATAAATGTATATATATGTGTATTTTCCTATTTTTGTACGTTTTATATATTTATTTAATGATTTATTTGTGTATTTATACATTTATACATTTATTTATACATTTATACATTTATTTATACATTTATACATTTATTTATACATTTATACATTTATACATTTATTTATACATTTATACATTTATTTATACATTTATACATTTATTTATACATTTATACATTTATTTATGGCATTTATTTATGTCTCTTTTATTTTATTTATGTCTGTTTTATTTACCTCCCATTTATTTCTGTGCCTTGTATTTAGTGATGTCTCCTTTGTATTTAGTGATGCGTCCTTGCTTCCTTTCCTTTTCTGTATGCATTTCTGCCTACTCAATGCAAATTAGGGGGGCGGCCCTTGCATTTATGCCTGCTGCTCAATGCAGATTAGGGGGCTGGCCGTCATGGGCTCAAGTCTTTGCCTATTGGCTCGAATGCACATTGTCCTATCTGCTCCAAACTTGTCATGCATGATAAGTGTCCATGCCTGAAGATATCTGCACATCAATATCCATGGTATTTACACTCATAGCGCCACCTACTGGCAACAGGAAATGACATGTTTTACACTTACATGAACTGCTCAGAGTGGGTTGAACACATCCACCTCGGATGTGGTCAGAAAATCCTTAACCACCCAATGCAGCTTCATTGTGATGATTATGAGTGCTCATTATATGGCGTGGGCGTGGCGCCATGGCGAAGGTTGATGTTTCGCCGTCACACAGGAAGTTGGAGTAACTTCATTGTAGATTGTCCAATCTGCTCCAAACTTGTCATGCATGATAACTGTACATGCCTGAACACATCTAGATGTCAATATCCATTTATAGTCATAGCGCCCCCTACTGGCAACACAGAAAGTGCTTTGTAACTTGGCCCTACATGCTCACACGTGCACCAAACTTCACATGTTTGATGAGCATCCCAGCCTGAAGACATCTAGATGACCATTTGGAGTTAGAGGCAGGACGCCCCCTACTGGCCACACAGAAAGCGGTTTGTAACTCGGCCGTACATGGTCACACCCGCAACGAACTTCACATGTTTGATGAGCATTCCAGACTTCACACATGTACATGCCAATATAGCATTATAGGCAGAGCGCCCCCTACTGGCAACACATAAAGTTGATTGTAACTCAACTGAACGTTGTCCTATCTGCTCCAAACTTGTCGTGCATGATAAGTGTCCATGCCTGAAGATATCTGCAGATCAATATTCAGTGATAGTTACAGCGCCACCTACTGGCAAAAGGAAATGACAAGTTTTACACGTACATGAACTGCTCATAGTGGGTTGACCACATCCACCTCAGATGTGGTCAGAAAAACCTCAAGCTCTCGATTAACCTTCATTGTGAGGATTATGAGTAAGACATTGATATGTCAATATCCATTTATAGTCATAGCGCCCCCTACTGCCAACACATAGATAGTTTTGTAACTCGGCAGTACATGGTCCCCCGTGCACCAACATACACATGTTTGATGACCATCCCAGCCTGAAGACATCTAGATGACCATTTGGAGTTATAGGCAGAGCGCCCCCTACTGGCCACACAGGAAGTTGGAGTAACTTTATTGTAGATTGTCCAATCTGCTCCAAACGTGTCATGCATGATAAGTGTCCATGCCTGTACACATCTATATGTCAATATCCATTCATAGTCATAGCGCCCCCTACTGGCAACACAGAAAGTGGTTTGTAACTCGCTCCTACATGCTCACATGCGCACCAAACTTCACATGTTTGATGACCATTCCAGCCTGAATACATCTAGATGACAATTTGGAGTGATAGGCACAGCGCCCCCTACTGGCCACACAGAAAGCGGTTTGTAACTCGGCCGTACGTGGTCACACCCGCAACAAACTTCACATGTTTGATGACCATCCCAGACTTCACACATGTACACGCCAATATAGCATTATAGGCAGAGCGCCCCCTATTGGCAACAGGAAATTACATATTTTACACTTACATGAACTGCTCATTGTCCCAGCCTGAAGACATCTATATGTCAATATCCATTTATAGTCATAGCGCCCCCTACTGCCAACACAGAAAGTGGTTTGTAACTCGGCCCTACACAGTCCCACGCGCAACAAAATTCACATGTTTGATGACCATCCCAGCCTGAAAACATCTACATGACAATTTGGAGTGATAGGCAGAGCGCCCCCTTCTGGCCACACAGAAAGCGGTTTGTAACTCGGCCACACACAGTCACACCCGCACCCAACTTCACATGTTTGGTGAGCATCCCAGACTTCACGCACGTACACACCGTCACCGATATAGCATTAGAGGCAGAGCGCCCCCTATCGGCAACACAGGGAGTTGATTGTAACTCGACCGAACGTTGTCCTATCTGCTCCGAACCCCGACGCGCGGCGGGTGCAAGGGCCCACGACGCTGCCTGCAGCTTTAATTAGAGCCCGAGCACCGGCATGGTCGGTTGGCGAAGGACCTATTGTATTCCAAGGGATTATTATTAGGGGTCATGGATTTGTATCTGTTGTATCTGTTCTGATTATTATTATTTTTTTTTTATTCTTCTCCGGTAAAACTGTATGTACAGCAGAAACTGTAATGCTCAGCATAGCCAGACTGGGCACATAGATTGGAAATGTGCCTCACTACTCAGAAACAAAAAATTACCCATACCGGCCAGATGGTGGCGCTATAACAGACCATTTCGCGTTATGCTCCATATCTTCTGAACCGTGTGTCCTATACTCAAAATTTCACTTCTCAGGGATTCCTTGGATCAATATGCATCTATCTATGTAGGCCGCGCCCATTTGCGTCTGCCTAGATTTTCCACCATTTTGAATTTGATCAAAACCCTACTTTTGCTAACTCCTCCTAGACCGTTTGGCCAAATCACACAGTTTTGGAATGATAAATCTCTAAACTTTTAATGAAACACACCCCGACACTAAATTGCCCACAACTCATTAACCGGTCAATTACAACTACTGCTGCTACTACTGCTACCAGTCCCACTACTACCAACACTACTATTCCTACTACTGCTACTACTAGGCTACTACTACTACTGCTTGGAAACTGTCAGGTCACCGGATCTCAACCAAATTTTGTTTACTTGTGCACATACCAACTCTGAATAAATGTGCCTTATTTTGTGTTTATTATGTCTCATATATCCCCCATGTCACCGGATGCTTGGACCCCGCATCGCCGCTTGCGGCTATATTTATTGTTATTATACTTACACTTTGCGTGCATTTTTGAGGGTCTAAACATGCACAAAAAGTGGCCATCTTTGCACATCCGTCACAAGTGGCAAAAAATTTCAGATTTCAAGGTTTTTGGCCAGGGGCGTGGCTAAATGCCTCCATAGTGCCTCCTATAAACGGAATAGCCCTCGCACTAAGTTTCACCTACAGCTACGAAAATTGCAGGGCACATGTATCATGGCCAGACTGACGGAAAAGTCTCTTGGTGCCAGGATCCACACCCAACCGGAAGTCAGCCATTTTGCATTTACTGTGCAATATTTCAGACATATCACCCATTTCCAGGGGTCAGACTTTAACGAACTCCTCCTACGGGGTTCATCAGATCACCCTCAAACTTGCACAGCAGATAGAAGAGACCCCAATGATGAATAGTTATTAAAAGTTTGCATTTACCATGGACGGCGTGGGTGTAGCTACGCGGCGAAGATCGATGTCTCGCCATGACACACGAAGTCGCTGTCACTCGAATGCACATTGTCCTATCTGCTCCAAACTTGTCATGCATAACTGTCCATGCCTGAAGACATCTATATGTCAATAACCATTTACAGTCATAGCGCCACCTACTGGCAACAGGAAATTACATGTTTTACACTTACATGAACTGCTCAGAGTGGGTTGAACACATCCACCTCGGATGTGGTCAGAAAATCCTCTACCACCCAATGCAGCTTGGGCATGGCGAACGTTGATGTTTTGCCGTCACACAGGAAGTTGGATTAACTCCATTGGAGATTGTCCAATCTCTGCCAAACTGCACGTGCTTCATACGTGTCCCAGCCTGAAGACATCTATTTGTCAATATCCATTTAGAGTCATAGCGCCCCCTACTGGCAACTAGGGGGTACTCTGCCTATCACTCCAAATTGTCATGTAGATGTTTTCAGGCTGGGATGGTCATCAAACATGTGAATTTTGTTGCGCGTGGGACTGTGTAGGGCCGAGTTACAAACCACTTTCTGTGTTGGCAGTAGGGGGCGCTATGACTATAAATGGATATTGACATATAGATGTCTTCAGGCTGGGACAATGAGCAGTTCATGTAAGTGTAAAATATGTAATTTCCTGTTGCCAATAGGGGACGCTCTGCCTATAATGCTATATTGGCGTGTACATGTGTGAAGTCTGGGATGGTCATCAAACATGTGAAGTTTGGTGCGCATGTGAGCATGTAGGAGCGAGTTACAAACCACTTTCTGTGTTGCCAGTAGGGGGCACTATGACTATGAATGGATATTGACATATAGATGTGTACAGGCATGGACACTTATCATGCATGACACGTTTGGAGCAGATTGGACAATCTACAATAAAGTTACTCCAACTTCCTGTGTGGCCAGTAGGGGGCGCTCTGCCTATAACTCCAAATGGTCATCTAGATGTCTTCAGGCTGGGATGCTCATAAAACATGTGATGTTTGGTGCACGTGTGAGCATATAGGACCGAGTTACAAAAACCACTGTCTGTGTTGGCAGTAGGGGGCGCTATGACTATAAATGGATGTTGACATCTAGATGTCTTCAGGTATGTACACTGATCATTAGGGGTGTCACAATATATCGTCCCACGAAATTTCGCGATAGTAAAACGTCACGATATGTATCGTTGAGATGAAATCTCATATCGCGGAAAAAAAAAAAAAAAAAAAAAGTTTTTTTTTTTTTTTTTTTTTTTTCAAAAAATAGACTAAGAAACGTCTTTGTTCGTTGAAGTTCAATGTGTGGAAAGTAGTTCAGTTGAACAAGTCTCTGAAGAGACACATGAGAAGTTATACAGGAGAGAAACCATTCAATTGAGTTTCTGGCAAAACTGTTTACTTGACAGGAAAAACTGAAGATGCATAAAAAATAGATTAAGAAAAGTCTTGTTGTTTGAGTTTGAAGAAAAACTGAAGATGCATAATGAGAATTTATACTGCTGAGAAACCTTTTAGTTCAAAGTAAATCTAAGTGACGGTGTAACTCATTCTATTTCAAGATAAGCCTTATCTCCAATCTCATGTTTTTTCTAGTTGTTATTGTAATAACAATTTCCCACAACAGCATGTTTTGTATTTGTGCATTTCAAATAAAATACTACTTTTCCAGTCATATATTGTCATTATTCAAGTTTAAAAAAATATTGTTAAAATCGTATCGTATCGTATCGTTATCGTGAACCCAGTATCGTGATACGTATCGTATCGTGAACTGAGTGTATCGTGACACCCCTACTGATCATGCATGACAAGTTTGGAGCAGATTGGACAATCTACAATGGAGTTACTCCAACTCCCTGTGTGGCCAGAAGGGGGCGCTCTGCCTATCACTCCAAATGGTCATCCAGATGTCTTCAGGCTGGGATGGTCATCAAACATGTGTATGTTGGTGCACGGGGGACCATGTACTGCCGAGTTACAAAACTATCTATGTGTTGGCAGTAGGGGGTGCTATGACTATAAATGGATATTGACATATCAATGTCTTACTCATAATCCTCACAATGAAGGTTAATCGAGAGCTTGAGGTTTTTCTGACCACATCTGAGGTGGATGTGGTCAACCCACTATGAGCAGTTCATGTACGTGTAAAACTTGTCATTTCCTTTTGCCAGTAGGTGGCGCTGTAACTATCACTGAATATTGATCTGCAGATATCTTCAGGCATGGACACTTATCATGCACGACAAGTTTGGAGCAGATAGGACAACGTTCAGTTGAGTTACAATCAACTTTATGTGTTGCCAGTAGGGGGCGCTCTGCCTATAATGCTATATTGGCATGTACATGTGTGAAGTCTGGAATGCTCATCAAACATGTGAAGTTCGTTGCGGGTGTGACCATGTACGGCCGAGTTACAAACCGCTTTCTGTGTGGCCAGTAGGGGGCGTCCTGCCTCTAACTCCAAATGGTCATCTAGATGTCTTCAGGCTGGGATGCTCATCAAACATGTGAAGTTTGGTGCACGTGTGAGCATGTAGGGCCAAGTTACAAAGCACTTTCTGTGTTGCCAGTAGGGGGCGCTATGACTATAAATGGATATTGACATCTAGATGTGTTCAGGCATGTACAGTTATCATGCATGACAAGTTTGGAGCAGATTGGACAATCTACAATGAAGTTACTCCAACTTCCTGTGTGACGGCGAAACATCAACCTTCGCCATGGCGCCACGCCCACGCCATATAATGAGCACTCATAATCATCACAATGAAGCTGCATTGGGTGGTTAAGGATTTTCTGACCACATCCGAGGTGGATGTGTTCAACCCACTCTGAGCAGTTCATGTAAGTGTAAAACATGTCATTTCCTGTTGCCAGTAGGTGGCGCTATGAGTGTAAATACCATGGATATTGATGTGCAGATATCTTCAGGCATGGACACTTATCATGCATGACAAGTTTGGAGCAGATAGGACAATGTGCATTCGAGCCAATAGGCAAAGACTTGAGCCCATGACGGCCAGCCCCCTAATCTGCATTGAGCAGCAGGCATAAATGCAAGGGCCGCCCCCCTAATTTGCATTGAGTAGGCAGAAATGCATACAGAAAAGGAAAGGAAGCAAGGACGCATCACTAAATACAAAGGAGACATCACTAAATACAAGGCACAGAAATAAATGGGAGGTAAATAAAACAGACATAAATAAAATAAAAGAGACATAAATAAATGCCATAAATAAATGTATAAATGTATAAATAAATGTATAAATGTATAAATAAATGTATAAATGTATAAATAAATGTATAAATGTATACATGTATAAATAAATGTATAAATGTATAAATAAATGTATAAATGTATAAATAAATGTATAAATGTATAAATACACAAATAAATCATTAAATAAATATATAAAACGTACAAAAATAGGAAAATACACATATATATACATTTATGTCATCTACATTTGTTTCTACATATATTTATGATACATATATATGTATTTATCTGCTCACTTATACATTTATTCATTTATTTGTTGATACGGCAGTCCCGGCTCTCCATAGGGGTACAGTGGTCTGGACACTGGGCGCAGCGTGTAACGAGACTCGGCACTCAGAGCAGCAGCCTAAACAGCTTTTTCTCTGTAAGTACGTGGTGTAACAAGTTTGGGGGTGTTGTGTAGCTTCTGTTAGCCTCCTGGATAGCCAGCTAACATGACAGACTCAATCAAGCCACGGCAGTTGTGGGTTTGCGCAGACTGTTTATTCATTGCCAGGGCCGATCCTGGCCATTTGGGTTAGCCTGGGTAAACCCATCCCCCACGTGACCTGCTCTCAGACCTGTTCTCAGTCACTATGGTCTGGATTCCCACCATTGTTAAACGATTTCCTGCGGTTGTTGCCCCCCCCCGATAGACCACTCCATTACGCAACCATCATCCAACCAGTTTAGTGCACAGAGCACATGCGCA
This sequence comes from Poromitra crassiceps, assembly GCF_964638095.1. Classification (NCBI taxonomy): domain Eukaryota; kingdom Metazoa; phylum Chordata; class Actinopteri; order Beryciformes; family Melamphaidae; genus Poromitra; species Poromitra crassiceps. The sequence goes on from NC_139642.1 coordinate 43,657,324, forward strand.
GTGCAGCAGATGGCGTCATCACTCTGCGACCTTTGTTGTTAGCGCATGAGCTAACACTTTTCATTTCAGTACTGCTAGCACGCAAATGGTTACAACCAGCTACAAGAAGAGAGAACATCGCGTGACGGTGGTCAGGGAATGAAAGAGGAACAGGACAACTCCCCCCCCCATCCCGTTGGTCCGACCGTCCCGTATTGCTGGGATGGAATGTTGGCAGCCCTAGTCTACACGGACCCAAACCTCGATCCCTGCTGCAGATGGCCGCAGATCTGGAGAGATATTTGTGGCTGTGAAGAACAGTCATCATCTATACAGCTGCTGCCAACCTGATGAGGAAACAGGCGTGCTTGTTATGCTGGACACTGAATGCCAGTCTGCAGACTTCATCCTCCAGTGCTGTTCGCCTCAGGACTTGAAGGCCTAACGTTGTACCATGGACTGTATACATTCTGTGCTAATAATGCTAGCATGCTAACATCCTTTTCACACACACACACTGAATATACCGAAATGCTAGATTTGATCATGGACTTAACGCTAATGTTAATCCAAAACGGCCGCAGTCATAACGGTAAGGTGTGTTTGACCTAATTGAAATATTAACGTTAATGCCCTCACATTTCAGCGTGGTTACAGATAAACCTATTTAACGCTAGCTAGCTACATTACTGGCTTGATATCATATTCCAGATGCAACCTAGCTAGATAAGCTCCACACGGCTGTATGAGTAGCTACAATCAAATGTATCAAGCCTTGATATCATATTCCAACGTGAATTCAGCTGAGGGGTTCGCTCCAGAACGAGACTGTTGCGTTCAATATTTGTACACGTTACTGTGCAGTAACGGCAACTGTGTACTGTGCAATTCTGTATATTATACATAATCCAGATGTAACCTAGCTATAGCTAGACGTTAAGAGGTTAGCGTGAATGCGACTGAGACCTGACATTACTGAAGTGAATACAAGTGACCTATATTTTTCAATCCTGTTTTTGAATAAAAGTTGTGTTATACTTGAAAACCATGTCTTTGCTCCCTTATGTGTTCACAATTACAACAAATCTGTATGGTTTATCTGTTGGCATTAAACCGTGGTATTTCCTTGGGTGATATTCCATATTTGTCATTAAACCTAGCTGTTCACATAAATTTGCAATGATGATCGACCACGTGAGATATCACAAGTAGCCTACTTTTATTAAAAAATAAAATGCAAAGAGAGGTTTCCTTCTCTAACTATTGGTGCGTTCACAAAATATTTACACGAGATTTTTTTTATAAATAATAATCAATAACGTGGATAATGATGACATCTGCAGCTGCTGGACGAGAGACAGAAGAAACTACGAACGAAGATTGGAGCAGAGGACATTGACTACAGAGAAACTTAACCGACCAGCACTCTGCTTCAATCAATGAATGCTTATAAATAAACCATACACATGAGAATTACCGTTAACGTTACAGCATTTAATAACATAAATATGGTGATATCTGGTGGTCTGAAATTACTCTCTATCTACAGTAGGGTAACTGGCTCCTATATTGTGTCTTATTATTGTAACGTTTGAATCAGCGTTTCATAACTATAATAGCCTAATGTTACTGTAGCCTGGATGACGTCAGCTAATGCTACCCAGCCTTCCAGCGTTTATCTTCCATAATGCATTAAATCATAATCACAATGCGAAGACATTAGCTGATCACCACAGAGCTGCACAGACAAGTTTATCAGATAATTTCGCCGTAAAATGTGTCCAGGTGATCAGCTCTGAAGCCCCGGCTTGTATGGTCCGCTAAAATCCGATTTCGATATAGGTGTTATTTTGATCAATATTGTATAGCTGGCTAGACAGAGGAGTTTATCTGGAATCAGTGTGACAAGATCCCTGCTGCTAGCTTGTCTGCCTTTCTGTGTCAGAGTATCTAGCTACATTATCTGCATTACATGCTACACCATGCAAATATATTTCGATATAATTCAAACAATTAGCCCACTGTACTACTGGACTGTGTATTGCTGTGAATAAGTTAGATTTGATTGTGTAAAGTGTTACATGTTATATTTTTAACTGAGCTTTGCAGAATTACCTCAACACAATTGTGTTGTGTATCAGCTTTAAATATCCAATATATACAGCATTAAACAAACGACCAGCAGCATTCAAATGTGCAAAAACGTTATATTTATTGAAATGTGGTGATCTCATGTCACATTACATAATGTTATGCCCAAATGGTCTACTGCCCAGAAGCGTCACTTTACATGTTTGGTAGGGAATTATTTTAATTATGTTAAACCAGCGTTTATCTTCCATAATGCATTAAATCATAATCACAATGCTATGAAGACATTAGCTGATCACCACAGAGCAGCACAGACAAGTTTATCAGATAATTTCGCCATAAAATGTGTCCAGGTGATCAGCTCTGAAGCCCTGGCTTGTATGGTCCGCTAAAATCCGATTTCGATAACGCTAGGTGTTATTTTGATCAACAGACCTCAACCTCAACAGCTGTTTTCACTTGAATTTCCTCACGTAGTTGCATAGCCATATAGCTAGCCAGCTAGTAGCTAGCTCGGGAGCTATGCTTTAGAGAGGCCAAATGCTAACGGCTAGGTAGTGCTAAGCCGCTGCAGCTGTTACACGTCATTGACAAAGACGCACTCTCTGATTGGCCGATCACGGCAGGACTGATGTTGGCAGTCACGCCGTCACTCATTGGCTGCGGGGTGGCTGCGGGTCTGCGGGAGTCTTTAAACCGCCGCGGAAATCGTTCTGAATGGCCCGTTCGCTAGACGATAGTGACTGGGAACTGAGAGAGCAGGTCACGTGGTGGCTGGGTTTACCTAGGCTACATTTGGGTGCCCTAAGCGTAATTGTTCTGTGGTGCCCCCCCCCCCCCCCCGTAAAACTTTCAATAACTGTCAAACGAAAGACTGCAAAATCATTAATTATGAACGATACTAGTGTATCTCACATTTCATTACATGTGGGAAACAAACAATTGTTAGAATTACTGTACATGTCAGGAAACAAGTGATTGTTAAACTGTACATGCAAGCAGGGGCGGACTGGGATCATAATTCAGGCCGGGCATTAGATACCAAGCAGGCCAGGCCGATACAGGCCGACGTGCGTGAAAATGCGAAAAATGCGGGCTGTTTGAAGCCCAATTTGGGCCGTTTGAAGCCAGATTTGGGCTGTTTGAAGCCAGATTTGGACCGTCTGAAGCCCGATTTGGGCCAGTTGAAGCCAGATTTGGGCCAGTTGAAGCCAGATTTGGGCCGGTTGAAGCCAGATTTGGGCCGCTTGAAGCCCAATTTGGGCCGTTTGAAGCCCAATTTGGGCCGAGTCCAATTTTACAATGAGATGCACCCTGAATAAAGTAATAAAACCACTAGTAAACCAGTAGGCGGCGCCTGGCCTGCTGTTCAGTGAGTGGCCTGACTGAGGGCACCAAAAAAAAAAAATTTTTTTTTTTTTTGGTGCCCTCAGTCACGTGATGCCCTACGCAGTCTGCGTACTCTGCGTAATGGGTTGGAGCGGGCCTGTTCATTGCTAACACTTGTCGACCATATAAAGACCATATAAAGCCTGGTCTCTACGGCACTAATTCTCTACACACATGTAGAAGCTAGACATAGAGAACGCTAGTTCACACACACCAAGTTGTCACAGAGAAGAGTCTTGCGTCTTGCATGGAGGCAGACTGGAGGAGAATCATCAGACATAAAGTTGTTGCCTTAAAGCCAATACAATAACAAGGAGCGCCACACAGTGGACCAACATGTAATTGTACAAAGTGACTGTTACAGTGGGGTCAAGAACTAAAACGTAATTTAGCCACCTAAAACAACGGCCACCTAAACAAATCGATATCAGTGTACATGCACGCTCTATTTTGACAATTTTCAGCGCTTTACTTTTCCGCCAAACAGCAGTCTCATTCGGCACTATTTCCTCCCAATCGTAGGCTACAACTACCGTATTCCTCCGCTAAAAGTCTGCAGAGCACAGAGCCGCGGTTTACAAAACAGGAAGGCTTAGAAGAGAGACAAAACACTGACTTATGGCTCATTTCCACCACATATAACAGCACAGTACAGCTCTACTCGAACTGGTATTACTCGGCTCTACTTGATATATGCGGAGGCAAGTAAACTTGCTATTATATATGTGGTGGAAATGAGCCATAAGAAGGCGTTTGGGAAACACTTCTTTGGAGCCTTCTTAACTCCTTCTTAAGGAGTTCTTAAGAAGCTTCTTTGTTGGGAAACGCCAATAACTGTCAAATTAAATGAATGCCTGCAAAACTGTTTACAGTTTTCGTAGGCTATACGGGTGAGATCATGTGCAAAATAAATTAGCATTGCTTTTCGATGAAGTTCTCCTTTAAGTTTGGTCTTTTATTTCAGTTTACTGTTTATTTTTTATGGTTAGTTTTATTGCTAGTTTTAATTAACTATAACCATGATGTTCTCTGAAGAAAGGGCAGTTGGCTGATCTTTTACCACCCACTATGTACACAAGAGGGCAGCAAAATACACCAAATGCAAATGATCCAAGTAGGCTACTGTACTGTGTGTTGAACAGACTTATGTATGTTGGTATAATGTTCCTTCAAATCTAGAACTATGATTTAAATTCACAGTAAAACGGTACTGTAAAAAAGTGTCTTAATAATGTGTTATATCAGCTACACAACACTTATTTGAATACTGATTCATGCCAAGCTTTCAGGTGTAAACATTCATTGTTTTCATTTACTGTATCTATTTAACATGTATGCTATTTAACCAGATTAATTGAGAACAAATTCCCATTTACAATGATGACTTGGCCAGACACACTATAGCCTACAAGTCCATACAAATTTCATAATCACAATAAACAAACAACATGAGTCGGTTTGAAACATCACACAGGCTACATAATATAACAGCAGAAATCTATAGTATCAGAAAAAGCAAAAGTCATAAGCAAGTATAATCAAAACTGTCTTCTAATGATGATTTCCCTTTTATCTTGATCTATTGCATATTTTACATGGATATTATGCCTACATGTAATTCACATCAGAAATGTTTTGCAGTGGCAGCTGAGTGGCGCTTTCTGTTACCCTGGCCTGCACACATCACATTTCTCAAAATGTATTCTCAATCCATGCAGTATATAGTACTGTATATCAGCCAGCAACACACAGTAGTTGTGTTCATTAGTTTTAGGGTAGCTTATGTTCATTTTCTGGTGGAAAAATAATTAGGCCTATGTGTTGTTCGGTATTTTTTATGAAGTAATGTTGAAGCAGAATTTGTAACTACAGTAATATTGTACAGTAAGTAAAAGCGCAATGATGCCGTGCCATTGAAAACACAATCAGTGGATTAAGAGACATATTTCATTCTCAAACCAATAACAGATGGCATTGAGCATGAACACCGGAAGGTTATTTATTTTGACGTCATTGCTTACTGTATGTTCAGAAAGACCTTTCTGTGTGGAGTTTGCATGTTCTCCCCGTGCCTCCCGGGGGTTTCCTTCATATAGGAACCCCCTTCACCAAAACATGCAATATCCTGGTTGCTAATGTGGTTCCTCCTCTGGTCGTTAAGGGCGCCTGATCAGAGGGAGGGGAACTGGTTGGAATAGCGTGAACCTCCCACGTGCTATGTCCTACCGGTGAAGCTTCCTCTGTCAGGTGAAAAGTAGCGGCTGGCTAACTGCCCATGTCTCGGAGGAAGCATGGAGCCAGTTTCGGCTCTCCCCAGATCGGCAGAGGGTGGAGTAGCAACCAGGATAAATAAATTAAATTAGCACTAATGGGGGATAAAAATGGGATAAAAAATCGGGGAAAAAGAAAAAAAAGAAAGACCTGATGGGTAGTATGATAGATGGAGCAAGAATGAATATGAGAACTATGATCGAAAAATTGCCAATGCTTTTCATTACATATAATTATAGGACAATACTGAATGATATGGTCAAATCATAACAATGAGAGGAATGAACTAGCAACTGTATAAGAAATAGACTATTTGCCACAGATGATGTTCTGGGGGAAGGGGGAGGGGTCCCTTCTTATTGCAAAAATAGACACTGCATTGCCCGGAACATACTTAGTTTGCATGTGGATTATGTGTAAATTAACGTTTGTCACAAATGTTGTTCTTAAATAAATAAATAAATAAACTCACCACAACTGTAATACAGTACAGTAATTCATGTTACTTGGGACTTTATTTTATTTATTTGTTTATTTTTACTTTCCAACTCTGTTAAACTCCAACTAAGCTATACAATAACTTAGAAAAGGATTTTGCAAAATTAATGATAATGTGGTTAACAGTTCCCAATGATAAAAAAAGGCCCCAAAACAAAAACATGTTCAGTGAAACAAAAAAGAAAATCATGCCACAGTAGTGGAAAGTTCAAGTTTGCTGAATAAATGTACTGATAATAGTACTACTAGAATGGAAAGATTCTTTTGCTGAGCCAGTATTTTTTGCTGAAAAAGTACATTGCTTTTTCCCGGATTTCTTTTGTTTTCAGTCCATAGATTAATGGATTCAGTGTTGGGGGGAAAATCAATGTCGAAACTCCTATGAACTTCCTTAAATGTGGGGAAATGCCCCTCAATCTGTATGAGATGATGGTGAAAAGACCAAGACATTCCAGCAGGAGGAAAACAGCTAAATGTGTGGCACATGTCTGCAGCGCTTTGGCTCTTGTATCAGATCTTTTGCTCCTGAAACATGCAATGAGGATCTGAAGATATGTGTACAGAATCAATCCATTGCATAGCACCTGTGTAACAACAACTGTAAAAAGCCCATAAATGTTATTGATGATTGTATTTGCACAGACCAGAGTCAGCAAGGACGGATTGTCACAGTAGGTGTGTGTGATTAGAGATCTGCAGCGAGGCAAACGCAACAGCAGGAAAAAAAGCAAGCCCATTAGAATTAAATTAAAAAGCCACAATAATGTGATTATTTTCATAATGTGGGCATTTGTCATAATAGCATTGTATTTCAATGGGAGACATATAGCATTATACCTATCGTAAGCCATAGCAGTCAGAATGAACACAGCACCCACCCCATATGTATGAATAAAAAAAGCTTGAGCAACACAAGCAGAGTGTTGCATGGTCTTGGTGTCCCACAGTATTTCTTTAATCACCTGTGGAAAGAGTGCGGTGGATCCTATAAGGTCGTTGATGGGAAGGTTAAGCAGAATCATATACATGGGCTGGTGGAGGCATTTGTTCAGGACGATGGTGAGGATCAGGACAAGGTTGCAGAAAAGGATGATCATGTAGCTTAGAGATGCAAAAATAAACACAGGAATGACAGTTTGAGAGGGCAGGTTAAAGCTTTGCAGTGTCAAGACAGATGACATGTTGTAGAGGTCGCCCATTTTTTATTCTCTTCCTCCTGAAAAAAGAATATAAGAAAAATAATGAGTATAATCAATATTTAGTAGCATGGGAATTACTTCAAATTCATAATACATTCAGCAATAATTTGGGAAAATTGATAGACAGACAGTAATGTGACAAGAATAGAAATTCTAGTAAAATGTTATGATTAGCCAAAAATTATGATTAGCCATAAATTGTACAAAGGGATGTTGGTAAGGCAGTGAAGAAAGATCTTACCAAATGAATGAATGAATCCAACAGTAGACACACCTCAGTTAACTATGACATCTAAACCACATATTATTGTGATTTGTGGTTACAGTTTTGCATTAAAAGAAAAATACACAGTGAAGGTCATAGGCTACAGAAGCTAGTAAGATGTCAAGCTGAATAAATATTGGAATAAGAAACATTCCTGTACCCCAGCACTGACAATACCAACTAGCAATTGTTTAGTAGGGTTTGTGGCTTTATATGAGTAACTGAGACTCCCTTGAGTCGTCTGAGGTCATACAGCTGATCTGTTGATCATTATGTATATGACTTGAGCATTGTCTCACAAGGGGCCATGTTTTGGAAAATATGAAATTCAATAGCTTGTTTATTACATGTTTTGTGGCATCTGGGTTTGCAAGAGGTAGATGATTGCATATTTAAATCCATTTGACAGAACTGTAGAAAGAGTTACATTTTATTTTATTTTAATTCAGACAGTTATGTTGGCCGAGCAAGCGACCAACAACTCATTACACCTTCCTGGGCATCTTCAAAGTTTATTGAAAACTTTTGAAAATCCAGCATCAAATTGCAGGGTGCAGTTCCTTTCTAGGAAATCATTAGGAAATTGCAGACCTGGAAAATAAAGCGTTACCCAAACATCCTAATTGGAGAGCTGTATGCGTGTACTGTATGTACAGTATGTACAGTACATTGATAGTACTATGTCTGTCCCTATCTCCAGAGTTGCATGGCGCACCATTGTTGCGATCACCTCCAAACTTTGTCAAAACACTTTTCATAAATCTGGGGGGGGGGGGGGGTGGAGGGGGCAGGGGATTGGACCCACGCTAGCGCCCCCTATGGCAATCTACAACATTGCCATAGCAGTGCTATGGCAATGTTGTAGATTTTAAATGGCCACTGTCGCCTCACAGCAAGAAGGTCCTGGGTTCGATTGCCCCCTGGGACCCTGTGGGCGCTGAGGGTGTGTCCCCATTCCCATGTCCTCAGTGCCTACTGCCCAGGTGGGCTAGGTCGTCAAAAGGGCCTTTCTGTGTGGAGTTTGCATGTTCTCCCTGTGCTCCCCTGGGGTTTCCTCCAGATAGGAACCCCCGCTAAAAAAACATGCAAAAAACTGGATGAACACGGAGGGGCTGGAGACTTCGAAACTCTGCTGCAGACCCTCCAGGCTCAGCTGCTCTACCTTCTCCTAGCAGCTCTGCATCTTCACCAGGTGGAAGGCCAACATACTGATCTTCTCCATGTGGCTCACCACATTCTCCCTGAAGAAAGCATGGTAGATCTCGGAGAAGCCCTGGCTGGTCGGCTCTATCATGGCATCCAGGGTGGAGCTGATGTAGGGCTGGATGCTCACCTTCAGCAGCTTCTCTGCCTTGGGGTGGACCACCGCTCACATCTTGTTGGTGACATGCTCCTTGGTGGTGATGATCTGATCCATGTCTGTTCATATGGAGGCCTGCAGCATGGGATGTCGTGCCTCGCACCGCTGCACCACAGCCTTGTACTGGGTTTGGCCCTGGTGCTGCAACACATTGTACACCGTATCAGTGATCAGCATCCAGTTCCTCTGCCTCTCGTGCATCTTGCCTTTGAGTCAAGGGAGATGAGCTCCCTCAATTTTGGCAGGAGGCCCTCCATCACCAGGTTAGACAGTATCTGCGACGGTATGCCACATGTCATGTCCCAGGTGCTGTAGTGCCCATGAGCCTGGGCATAGAGTGCAGTGCGGTAGCCTCGCACTGCATTGGTGAAGGTCTGAACCAGGTATGGGCAACTTTGATGATAGAGAGGGCCACACAAAAAAGTATTCGCTACAGAGGGCCAGATTGTGACCGTGCACTTCCACCAGTAGCTTACTGTAACACCATCACCCCCAACTATCGCTACTAATTTGATGAAAAGGACTGGTAATCAAAGTTTATTGTACCAATATTTAGATTTTTCATATTCAAATTTAGTAATTCTTCCATTCAGATGACACCAGAAACTTTGCTCTAGCTTTAAAACAGCCTGCTACAGCAATTTGATGGGGTACATCACCCAAATATATGTCATATTAATCCGATTAGTAATGTTGCATGTGCAATGTGCATCCTGGATATAGTTTGTTACAATAGCATTAGCTCAAATGCTAACATTAAACAGTATGTGGATGGAGAATGCTAACACCATTAGCGCCATGTTCTGGGATGTACAGTAAAATAAAAATAGATTTGGGTGGTCTAACCTAACCTGATCAAAAGTGTCCGCCTTGTGTAAAAAAAAGAAGAGTAAAATGACCCAGGGGCCACACTGAGTGAGGTAGTGGCCCACTGGCCGGCAGTTGCCCACCCCTGGCACTCTGAACCTTGTTCTCCTCTGACAAACCATTGTTGGTTGGCTGACGTACATTTGAAAATCATGACCCATCCCTAATGTATGTGTATAAGTATGTGTATACCTAGAGGCACTGTGTTATCCCACCGGTCACTATTGTTGCCGTCAACATGTTTACTCATTCTATGACCACACTGAACAAAGTTGAGTAATTGCAAATGCATACATCAACACTAGACACCTTCAAGATTATGTGTGCCAAAAATTGTTGTCCTATCTTTATGTTAACATACTTTAATAACCTTTTGTTTGGGAGCTTTGATGCAGCCAAGCTCTTCGCCTGGTGCAAGCAGGAAGTAAACAGCTCTGGTCATGTGACAATTTACACTAAACATGTGACACTTCACATATTTCATTAAGACCATTTATTCTTTCAATATTTGCTGGAAATGCATTGATACATCATCCAAGAACATTTTTAGAGCCTTATAAGTTAAAAGGTTTTTTACGGTCACTATTATGACCAGTGGGATTATATGGCTTTGGACTACATACTCCATGGTTGCGGCCATTGTTGTGTGACATCAGACAACTGATTTCCAGCCTAGTGGGAGTAGATTTTTTTCTCCCAGTTTTCAAGTTGGAGAAGAAAAAAAATCCTCAGAGACCCATCACACCCTGGACACTGCCTGTTCGAGCTGCTGCTCTCAGGCAGGAGGACAATCAAAGCCAGGACAAACCGGCTAAAAAACAGTTTTTATCCGAGAGCAATAATTGCACGGAACGCTGCTACTTCTTAAATGCACTTTTGTTTTTGCTGCTAATCCTTAGTGCAATTCGGGAGACGTGCAATATGTGGCCAGGGCCAGAAATGTTTTAGATGCATGGATGTTTTACCCCTCTAATTCTTTTTACCATGACCCCCTTTTTTATTACCTTTTACCCATTGTCTGTCTTTGCGTATTGTCTGTCTGTTACTATAGCACTTTTTTTAACCTTTTACACTGTAGAGGATGCATTTTCCAATTTCATTGTTGTGTAAATGACAATGACAATAAAGGATCTTGAATCTTGAATCTTGAGCTCCTACTTTGAGTGCCGTTCCAGCGCACGTTCTCCTAGTAGGAGGCCAGAAAATCCGGAGGTCCCAGTTGTCTGGAAGGCAGCATTAGAACATGGTCTTTCACCCCTTTCTGACCCTTCACACATCATCAGCCTGCGCCACAGTCACACACAATCACATTTAGCTGAGAATACTCTCCGCAAGGGCTGCAGGCTTCATAATAACGCCTCACGGTGGCTTTGAGGTCAAGGGTCTGATGTATAATATGTTTGTAGTGTTAAAGTTGTGTGAACTGTCGCAGTTTTTAAAATGAAGTGAATCGAGTACAAAGTACAACAGTACAAAGTACAACACCCTGCTAGAGTGAGACAATCAAGGCTGGGTCCATAGGGTTCCACTATAAAGGCCTAGGGTGGAAAAACATAAAACGTAAACTGTGATTTCTCAAACAGTACAAAAGATCATTTAAAGCAGCTACGAGCAAGATTTTCGATTGTTATTAAACAGTATAATTACAATATTGATGCATCACATCTTACCTATAATAGTAGCTGAGACCAAAGCCGTGTGAATCGGAGATTGCTCTGTTGATGATTATAGAGTCTGTGTCTGTCTAACCTCGCATCACCAGGGGGCTCTCTCTCTCTATCTGTCTACCAGCGGGCCGGATAAACCCGGAAGTGAAACGAAACGGTTCACGGCAGCTCCCTGCCTTCCGCCGTTTCGCTCTACCTAGCAACAGACCATAAACAAGGAACACGCCATGCAGGGGCTCGCTACTCTCGCGAACATCTCTCATTATATTCTAACAGGTTTTTTGGAAGTTATTTTGTGGTTATGGCCGAAGTGGCTGCTGCAAACCGTTTCATTTCACTTCCTGATCTGCCCTGGCCACAGACAGACTAACACTGGCCTATTCACTCGGGGTTCAAGCGAGACTACTCTGCGTTGGTCTCGTCTACTATTACAGGTAAGATGTGATGCATCGATATTAAATTTAGACTGTTTAATAACAATCGAAAATCTTGCTCGTAGCTGCTTTAAAGCTGAATTGAGATGATAAGAGTCCTAAAAGTGGTCACTCGTTTAAAGTTTAAATGTGTAGCCCTATTTGCTACTTACCAATGATGATGTTGATTGGTAGAGTTTTTTCTCAGCATAACAGCACAGCTGTTCCTCTGGAAAAGCTCTGGAAAGTTGAGCAAAAACGAATGCAAGGTCAATGGGGTCACGCTCCTGTATGTACAAGCTGACTGAGGCTCACTAAAATGTCCTCCACAGTGCACACACACACACACACACACACACACACACACACACACACACACACACACACACACACACACACACACAGTGCACATAAAGTACATTTCAGTGAGCTTCAGTCAGCTTGTACATACAGGAGCATGACCCCATTGACCTCGCATTCGGTTTTCCCCAAATTTCCAGAGCTACTATGAGGAACAGGATGGATTGTGCTGAGAAAGAACTCTACCAGTCAGCATCATCATTGGTAAGTAGCAAATAGGGCTAGACTTTAAAACATGTGAACTATCCCAAAGTTTAAAGTATGGAGGAGTAGTTACAGTTCAAAGAGGACATGGTTTCACCATGAACTGCTGTTTACAACCAACAGCAGTCGAAATATGCATAGAAGCATACTCAGCAAAGTTTAATTTACAATTGAGATGACTTTTATTAACATTTATTAATTAAATCATTAGCACACGTGTAAAATAATGTTTTTCTTTTCCACTAGACTATAAAAGTATCCATAGACACATGCACAGACATTTGCTATTAAATAATCTTTGTGTCTTACCAATGAAATTACTAAGGTTGTATACCTCTTGCCTGTTGCATACCTGTTCCTCATACATCTCAGCTCTTTTGCCACTACATGTGGATCTGTCATTAACGTCTTTCCTTCACATCAGTGGCTGTCATTATTTTCCTCATCATATGAGGAATGACCTCAGCTGTTGTACATGAGCCTTACTATTTCCATCCAGGTTATGGTGATTTTCATATGAACAGAGAGAGAGAGAGAGAGAGAGAGAGAGAGAGAGAGAGAGAGAGCTAGAAATGTGTAACTTATTCACATTCATTGTTTTAATCTTTACAATTTATGTTCCAACATTATTTTGCCTGTACAAAAAAGATCTATGTATCTCTGCTAGACTTTCATGTCAAAATTAACACAGGCTGTGTCCATACAAGACAACCCTGTGGAAATACAACATGATGCATTGATTCATAATTTGCCATAAAAAGAATAAAGGTTACCCCACCTATTTTTGAAAGTGAATAGATACCGCACAACAGGGGCGGTTTAGACCCTTTTTGACCCAAAAAATAATCTCAGCCCACCCTAGAAAATTGAAGGTAATTTTTTTTTTTTTTTTAACAGTACAGTTTTTACATACACATTAAATTGATATGGATAGTCTATACCAGTGGTTCTCAAATGGGGGTCTGCAGACTTGGCTGTCATTGATTGTGTTGCATAGTGGTTTTCTGGACTGTTGACAAATTGTGATATTGTAAGTCGCTTTGGACAAAACAAAAGCGTCTGCTAAATGACGTAATGTAAATGTAATGTAATAAAAAAAAAATATATATATATATATATATATATATATTTTTTTTTTTGCAAAATCTTCATAGTTCAACGAAAATAGTTTATGCTTTAAATCTAAAATGGTTCATGTATTACATTCTAATAACAAACCTATCAAATTAAAAGTCAAGCACGTTACCGTGGAAACAATTAAGCTTAGCCCAAAGTCACAAATCAGAATGAGGGGGTCCCCGGTATATTTTCTATCTTGTAAGGGGTCCTTGGCTGAAAAACATTTGAGAACCTCTGGTCTATACCTCTTATTAGACTATACATACTCTGGTTGGTTGGTTGTTATATTTGCCTTTTGGTTGACAGCACAAAGAGGGAGAGAGGAGGATAGTGAGGGAGAGGAGGAGAGAGAGCAGGATGGAGTTGGCACAGAAAGAGAGAGAGCAAGAAGCGGGTGAGAAGTAGTCAAGACCCAGAATATCTTTATTGTCAGATTTGATTTTGAATTCCATGAGTATCTGTATTGTATCACAGTTAACATGAGACTCTGACTCAAAATAGTATTTTCTGCATTATCTAACAGTGGTAATTTCTTGTACATTACATAATGGCGAAGTTTAATAATTCTACATTTTGCTGGAGACCCCTAGAAACCCCTCAAGGACCCCTGGTGGTTGGTAAGAGGGGCTGGTTGAGCCAATGTTAAAACAATCTTTATTTATTATTTATTTTCTACTTTAAAACTCTATCTTTTAATTTGGTGCCAATAGCATTTGTAATGACACCTTTGTAAATGAAGTGATGGCTTTGTTGCTCAACATTAAAGTACATTTTCTCAGATTTGTTGGTGTCTTTCTAGTCACACAATTTAATAGTCAGTGTTTCCCATACACTGATCTATTTGTAGCGGTACACCCCAAATAGATTTTGACCACCACAAATACTGTCACATATTAATTTCAACTATAGTTGACTGCAAATTCCTGCTTTAGGGCTTACAGTATATTATTATCTTGTCTGAATATTATTCCAGCCAAAAAGTTAGGAAGTTCCCTTTTGATTTAATTTTACTGTTATTTTCAAAGCAAATGTTACTTCAGTTGAGTCCTCCCCTGGAAGTGATTTTGGTATATGGATCACTGTATTATTTAAGCAAGCAGAATTCTACTATATACCTGTATGCAGAATATATATATAGGGAGACAATTATTTTTTCATCATTTTAAACCACAGAACAGTAAAGAGGATATTAATGTGATGTGTGTAGTTCTTCATTTTGATCTAGTCTCTTCATTTTGATCTCAAAGTGCACTAGATAGATCAATTTTTACTTTAAAATGTACAAAATGTTCTCCCGGCAGTCCACCCTATATTCTCTTTGGGGGCTGAGCCCACCCAACGCTCTGATCCGAAAACCGCCCCTGCTGCACAAAGGCCAAAATTCAAAGGTTTTGTTTCTTGTCACTACTGGCTTCATCACACATTTCTCTTGAGGAAGCCCATTATACTCTGCCTGAGTTCTTTGGTTTTCAGTCCGTATATGAGCGGGTCCAAAAAGGGGGGGAAAACTAGAATTGAAACACCAAGAACCCTTCTCAAGTAAGGGTAACTGTGAAAGCGGTGAGAAATCACTGAAAAGCCAGAGTTGACCTGTAGGATTAAGAAAACGACTAGATGTGTGCCACAGGTCTGAAGGGCCTTACGTCGCGCGTCAGACTGCTTCGTCATCACACAAGTACGCAAGATCTGGATGTATGTGTACACAATGACAGTCAGTGATCCACCCAGCATGAGGGTTGTAAGGAATAGCCCATAGTAGTTGTTCACACTAGTGTCTTCACACACCAGCTTCATTAATGACGGATTATTACAGTATACATCCACAATTTTTCTCCTGCAGACTTTGAACCGTGCAACCAGACCCAGCAGTAGCAGGACCAATGAGAAATCTATGAGCCATATGAGAGTAATAATTCTCATCAAGTTATTTTGAGTTATGATAGAGTTATATCTCAAAGGAAAACATATAGCAATATACCTGTCATACGCCATGGCAGTTAAGATGAGTAAGTTTCCAGATCCATAGAGGTGAATCAGCAGAGCCTGAACGTAACATGCAGAATAGGAAATGGATCTGCTCTGTGACAAAATGCTGAACAGGAGCTGAGGGAAAAAAGCTGTGGCGCCCAACATGTCGCTTATGGGCAAGTTGGAGAGCAGGATGAACATGGGTTTATGGAGCTTCCTGTTCATGACAATAGTTGTTAATACCAGCAAATTGCAAAAGAGGATAATTACATATGTAAGGGTGCCAAGAAGGAATGTTGGGTAAATACTTGCAGGGGATAAAGCTAATGATTCCATTGTCAGTAAAGGCTCACAAGTAAGAGAGGCATTTGTACACATTATTAGGCTATAATAATTATACTATGATGTTGTTGTTGTCGTTGTGGTGTTGTTGTTGTTTGTTGCTGGTTTCTCCTGTTGGAAAAAGAAAAAGAATAAAAGGGTGATATTTCTCATAAACTTTCCACAGTGAAGGAACAACCTTAAACTGAAACAATATCATCATGCTTACTAAACAAGCAGTCTTCATAGATTAATTGTAGGTTAATTTTCCTGTCATCTGTTATCTTACCTCTTGCACAGTACGGTATGTTAAGCCTCCACAACAGTGTAAAAAGACAACACTTTTATTGGTGTCGAAACACAAGGACAACCCATCAGATTGCCCAAGAGTACATGGGTGGTTGACGTATGCCCCTGAAAGTTTTTCTTTTTCTTTTTTCCCCTTCGAATATTACATAATGACAATTATAGAGTTGTGTAGTACTGACTCTTAGATTTCCAAAATATATATGTTGTATTTTGGATTTGTGGTTGGAATATGAATTAATTCACCAATTTGTTGTATTATTAGTCCATGAATTTGATGGTGTGACATGAAAGTTATTGAATATAAAATGAAAATGGGGTATACTTTTCTTAAGTAACTCCGTTTATCATAATTCTTTATCATTACTATCTTGAGATCCAGCATTTCCTTATGCAAATTCATTACATTTTATATAAATTTTCTTAATCATCATAAGACATAATTATGTCCTCAATTCTTAGATTAATTCTGACAAACCCTGTTATAAATCTAACAAAATGCTTGTGACTCTTGCTGACACTATTTTCCATTGTGTTCCATTGAGATTTGTATGATTTATTACAAAAAAGCCTTTTTACTGTCGATTGAGCAATTGTGATGTCATCAGTGATCTCCTGGCTGACGCCTTATAAGTGGTGGGAGTATAAGTAGGGAGAAGAGGACAAGTGGCGCATCATCTCCAGAGTCCCCACCCTAGGAAACGAGCGTACTTACTTCCTAGTCTTCTTAGTTAAAATAGGCTAAGTGGGTGGTGTCTGTCTGTGGGCTCTGTGTCATCAGTGATAACATCAGTGATGTCACTTGAACAATTGTGATGTCATCAGTGATGTCACTCACGCAATTGTGATGTCATCAGTGATGTCCTCGAGCAACTGTGATTGCACCCACTGTGATGTCACTTATGCAGTTGTGATGTCACTCGAGCAACTGTGATGAGCTGATGGTGCACAGTTGCACGATGTCGCCTAGGTATACGTGGGCGGTGTCTGTCTGTCTGTCACGATTTTGGGAGCCCCTGCCATGGCCGATTTCCATAACTGCAGCCATAGCGCATCATCTCCCGAGTCTCCACCCTAGTAATTCTTAAATTCTGAGTAACTCAACTTTAAACTTTATTCAACTTTAAACTTTGTGAAGAGTGCTGGGGACACAATATATTATGCCATATATACTTTTTCATGTTTGGCTGAGAATTGTGAAAAAGTCAGTGATACATTGAATGTTCTATGTACAATACAAAAGACATTTGTGACAAATTACATTTTTATTTATTGGTGTTTGACACTTGGGACAGAAAAAGGCCATGTCACGTTAACCACCCACATGCAGAATTTCTTGTTGAACTGAAATAGTGGGTGAAAAAAACTTTATTATGGCTTTTCAAAAAAGTTGCTGTTAACTTTTCAAAGACAGAAACATAAATGACAGGCAAAGGAGTTGATTTTAAAATGTTGTTGCTTGCTTTTAAGCACAAAGCTGTTTTGTCTGCTAACTTTGTCTTTGGGCCGTGTACATACTATAGGCTATCACTGGAAACGATGACTGACAGGGTCATTTCACTAGTCATGGGGCTTCAATTTCAAAAATGATTGCACATTTCTACAGGTGACCTAGTTTGAATAATCAGAATTTATTCAAATCGGCACGATTCTTTAAATAACAATAACCACTCCAATACTGGGGCATAATTGCAACAGCATGATACTCACATGAATGTGATTTCCATAAAGTGAGTCTTCTGATCATATTTAATCATAAACCTCTGTGTTACTTTACATATTTACAGTTCGTTTATCACACTAAACTACAATGTGATGTACATCCTCCTGACAAAGAAAACATGTATGCTGATATTTGATATAAGCCTGAAATAAAATAATTGTCAGTAAGAATAACAATTTTGGATTTTCAGCTTCACACAAAAGATCTCTTTTTGCATAATTAAAGTTGTGTACACTGCAAAAATATATTATGTTCCGTGGTAAACCAGAGGATGATAGAACATGTGATATAGCAAAACTTGAGAAGTGAAAGTAATTAAGATTTTGTTAATTTGTTTTGATTAGATGAATATGAATGACTATAATTGTCTCAGAAAATTGGACTCTGCAAATTTTGTTTGTGAAATGTATTGAAAACATCAGCATTCTTTGTATGTGTTATGCTTATTTGTGTTTGTTTCAGATGATCTTTATGCGTACAAATGCAGCATGATGTGAATATAGAGTTTATTGCATTGTACACTCCATGTGAGGCACTTCAGAGTACATACTTGAATAAAAATAAGTATCAACATCACTGCCAGTACTACAGAGTTCTCCTTTACAAAAAATAAAATAAAACACAGCCTATCTTATTCAGTGTGAAGAGGAATAGACTAGAATTATAGAGGCAGTTTAACTGAACACTTTAAATAAAATAAAATATTGCTGTACAGTGAGACTTGAATACCCCAGTCTGCCCAGGTTCACATAACAAATACAAACACAAACACAAACACAAATACAATACAATACAATACAATACAATACAATACAATACAATAGATCACAATGGGGGTGGGGGGTATTCTAAAGTTGTAAGAAGAGTAACCTACATAGCTCATTAACATGTTCTGACTGTACCTTGAAGTAACAGCCTTATATATTAAAACATATTAAAACACATACAAACACAATTACTCAATCAATACATTTTTCAATCAATCAATTTTATATTTATATAGCGCCAAATCCAGCAGGTATAAGACCAGTCAAGTCTTTAACGCTCTTAAAACTTGCCACAGTATATTCCCCAAGTTATGCAAAACATCATCAGACTCTTTTTTGTTGTTGTTTTCCATAGAGTC
Organism: Poromitra crassiceps; assembly: GCF_964638095.1. Lineage (NCBI taxonomy): Eukaryota > Metazoa > Chordata > Actinopteri > Beryciformes > Melamphaidae > Poromitra > Poromitra crassiceps. The sequence continues at coordinate 43,676,450 of NC_139642.1, forward strand.
AAAATGTATAGAATGAAAAAATTATAGTAAATGTGCAACATAATTTCCAGCATTTCCACACAAAAATGAAGTTTCTTAATGGTTCCTTATTATGTCTCTCTCGCTCTCTCTCTCTCTCTCTCTCTCTCTCTCTCTCTCTCTCTCTCTCTCTCTCTCTCCCTGAAACTTTGACTCACCACATTTGAAATTCAATCAGTCTTTTTCATATCACCTTATGTAGAAGAGACAGTCTGGCTTGAGAGACTAACAGGAAGTGTACACAATCGGAAACAAATTATGTTTACACTTCCTGTGGCAGAGCTTATCCCTGCAGCCTGCTTCCAGTGAGTCACACTAGCTTTGACCACAGCCGATCTCTGGTTTGAGCAGGTAAAACAGCCGGCGTTATGAACAGGAAGTCGTAGCACAAACGGGTCAAGTGGGCGAGGCTACATAAGGTGAATAGAATGGACAGGTTTTCATCGGCTCTGGTAGTACTTTGAGTGATACATCAAGAGGAGTTGTTTTACAATGTACTAATGTGGTCCAAGACTGTATGTGTCCAAGCATCTGCAGAGGAAGTAAATTATCCATCAACAACCTATTTTAAAACTCTGGGTTAAATCACACTGTTTATTTGCATCAACTACTCAATTATCATGATTCACTTTTTTCTCCCAAGGTTTTCCTAGTAGGAATAAAAAAAAAACTCAGTATGCTACTGGTCTTCCATACCCCGAACTGGTGTTCACGGTGGTTGTGTCCAAAAGGTTACACTGTTACAGCAGCTGTGTATGATGGCAGTAATTTAGACACTTTATTTTCATAGACTTTTAGGAGAGTGCTTCGTATTTCACTCGTATTCAGCCCGTAAACAATTGGATTCAAAAGTGGAGGCACAAGAAATATTAGCATACCCATTATCTTTTGTAAGTCAGCCGAGACATTTTTAAACCTGTGTGACAAAATGGTGAACGTCCCCACAACCTCAAATATGATGAATATGACCAACTGGGCAACACATGTGTTCACAGCTTTCGTCTTTGCCTCAGACTTCCTTGTGACCATGCAAGTGATCAGAATCTTCACATAGGAAAATATCTGAACAGACACACTTACAAGTTGCATGACAGCTGTGTTAAACAACCCGATGATATTATTGATTGTGGTGTTGCCGCATGTGAGCTTCAGGAGAGAGGGGTTATCACAGAACACATTCATAATAGCAGATCTACACATGGGAAGCCTCGTCTGCAAAGAGAACAGTGATAAAATCAAGACAAAGTCAAGCCCCCAAACCAGAGAGATGATACAAACAACGACTCTGGGTGTCATAACTGAGTTGTAGCGTAAGGGCATACAGATGGCGACATAACGGTCAAAGGCCATCGCTGCAAGAATAAACAAAACTCCTCCACCATACATGTGGAGCAGAAAGCCTTGCAAAACACAGAGAGGATAGTAAACCGTATTTGTCCCTGTCACAATGTCTGAAAGCACCTTCGGGAGCATTGCAGTTATGCCGATCAGATCGTTGAGTGGAAGACTAAACAGGATGAAATACATTGGCTTGTGAAGGTTCCTCTGCAGAAGAATCAAACTCAACAACATCAGATTGCAAAATATGCAGATAAAATAGACAACAATACCAAGAAAAAATATAGGATACTTCCCTCCGGGCGGAATAATAAATGGGTCCAGGCTTAACTCAGAGCTGACACCAAGGGATTCGTTTTTCATATTTTCTTAGCTGTTTCTGAAAAACCTAGAAGAAAAAACATGGACTCAGCAAGTAAATGTCTGAAGCAGTTAAGAGTTAGACTACATCTCCTGGACAAAATATGAGATGTCACTTTGAAAGTGTTGCGACATAAAATGTTCTGAACTGCCCTGCCCATCTTGCTGTATTTAATATCACCAGAAGACTTGCTTACATCACTTGTTTCCTCCTCTGGGATGGTGGGGGGCTTTGTGAAGGTCAGATCAACATGATAGTTTTCATTTGAAATCCTTTTAATCCTTTTATACCTGCAGTATGACACATTTCATTCACATGTCAATTATATGTTTCAAAAGATGTTAAAGGTATAATGGAAGAAGTGATTTATTTATGTTGAAGCAGCCAAGCTACATGTATATTGTATCTACTGTATGTTGTTTTCCTTTCCTTTGGAGTTGTGGGTATGCTGTCAAGAGGCCAACGAGCTTTCAAACATATGCAGAGTTATCAAGGGGCTTATTCCTGTTATCAAACAGTTACTACATAATAGCCTACCTGGTAAGGTTTGAGCAACAAAAAATGCAATATTGATAACAAATAATCGTTCTTCAATGTATAAACGTAGTCCTTCACGCACCCCTCCAGTCAGTCAACATTCGCACGTCATCCAATTCTGTGCTATACACCAAGGAGATATGTCTGGAAAAACAGCGCAAGTTACGCCGGAAACACTATTCCCTCCCTAGCTTACCTGCAAGGATAACGTTTTAGCCGCATGAAATGGTTAACAAGTTAATGTTTTGGTCACTCAGTGGCGTTTTGAGGCTGACAGGCTTACAGGCAGGGCTTAGCTAACGTTAGCTAACATGGCGCAGTAATACTGTGATGCAGTCGCAGGTGATGCGGTCGCGGTATTTTACAAGGGCTTCGAACGCGCCTCAGCCAATCACAATCAAGGACCGGAACTATCGGGTTTATTGTTACTGTCAAAGGCCGACCTTTTCCTCCTTACAATGCATCTAACCTTGAATTACTTCAGCAGGATTACATTTTGAAACAAGGACAAATTCAAGAATGACAACTTCAACTAGGTTAACACAAACACTGAGGCCTTATTTCAAATAAAGGAAAACCATATCCAAGCTTAGGGTGCTTTCCAAGGCCGTAGCCACCGATTCAACATTGGGGGGGACGGCTGAAAAATTTGGCCACTTTGTCGCCAGATTAGAGGAATATTAACATTAAGATTAGACTGTTGTGATGTCATTATTCACCTTTTCTCACTCACCTCCTTGTCACCTCTCCCTCCCTGCCCGGGTTGTAGCGGGCTCATTTTTAAAGCTAGAGCGAAGCTACTGATATCATATGAAACTAGAAGATCTAATGCATCCATTGATACCAACCAGGACATGCTAGCTTGTCAGCAAGGGGGGTAAATACCGCTCCAAACGTAGACAAAGTTTTGGAAAGGGAAAAACGGACATGGCCATGTTCAATGGCCATGCCCTTGACCTGTCACCTCAAGATATCTGAATAATAATGGGTTCTATTGGTACCCCAGTCTCCCTTTACAGACATGCCCACTTTATGCTAATCCATTTTATTCTTCCCAAAAAATGCATGCATTATAAATGTGTTATTTTTGCCTATTCTGAATATTTCTGCATATAGGACCCCTAAACAATATTGGAATTGCCGAAATTGAGTGTGACTGGAAAGCTGAGAGTCTTGTAAATTCAATTAGCCCAATTGTATTCATGTGTGATGATGTTAGTCCACATCATCTACATTGTGTCTTGTGTCTGGTATGTGTGTGTTGAGGCTCTACTTTAGCAATACAGTCATGTAAATCGGTGCTATTTATTGCCATAGTAAAATTCACTTTGTATGTGTGTGTGTGTGGGGGGGGGCACACTTCAAGTCTGGGTCACCTTGGGGCATCACACTGTGTTAATCCGGACCTGATGATGAGCGCATCTGAAATAGCTAGTCAGCAACTAACAAATCAACACAAGGTAGCAGTTTACATATCAATAAGGATAGAACAATGGCCATCAAGAAAAGCACAGCAGCTCACAGTATGAATGAATGAACTGCCCCTAATCAGACACACAGACTGGTGACATTTTCCAACATAACTAACAAGACCAACATCAGGACATCCAAACAAGTTATGACAGAGAGCAATGTCATTGGACCACATTGGACAAATACATTTGCATATTTCTCCCAGGATGCATTGCCGCTTGTTCCTTCCAAACGTTTTACATGAAAGTAACTAACCTAATTAAATGAGTGGTGGGTGGAAATAATAGACTATTCTTATTTAAACATGCAGTTTTGAATCATTCAATAAAGACAAATTAAAAATAGACTATAACTGGACACCCTAAGTGATACACACATGTTATGGGAGTGGTAGTTCCTTGCTCTGCTCTCCCCTAGGAGCGCTGGTTCCGAAGTAATGCCATGAACAGCTGTATTGCGCAGTAAATCTCTGTTTTCTTATTTTTTTACATCAATTTATTGGGGGGACACATTTATCAGGCTTAAATATTGGGGGGGATTTGTCGTTCTCAATGTATATTGCCGCTACGGCCCTGGTGATTTCACACTGGCGTTCCAGACCAGTACTGTTCCCGAGCACACTTGTCCCCAAATTGATACCAGGTCCGGAACGTTTGATGAGTGTGAACGTTGCGTTCTGTTCCGTTCCATTCCCGTGCACGGAAGAAATGTTGGAATGTGAAAGCTGACCTGCAGGGGAGAGGGTAGGGGGGCAATCCTACTCGGGTGCGGAACGAAACGGAACTAGCGAGAAAGCACCCTGAGTGTAATGAAAAGGGTTTATGTGGCACCTTTCTCAATTTCAATAGAACAATAATAACCCTCTCTTCATGGTGCAAAACAGTCCAGTTCAAACATTTTTCCTCAACATGGATTCCGACCCACACGATCCACCATCTTATCACATCATAGACTTGTGACATCCGTGATGATGTCACTGCTGATGATGTCACAATGTCTATGACATCACTGATGATGTCACAATGACATCACTGATGATGCCACAATGACTATGACATAGTGGGAAGCAGGGAAGGGATGGTGATGTCACAATGGCTGTGAGTGTGAAGGCCTAAAAACTTAAAATATCACTGTGGCATTTTTTCCCCCAGTTCTTTTTGCAACAGATTTATTCCAGAGCCATGAAAAGGTTTTGGCAATGTTTTTAGGCGATCGCAACTCTGGAAAAACAGACAGACAGCTCTCCAATTATACTAGATTCTGAGGCTTTTGGTTGCACCTTTCACCCATACGGGCCTCTTTAAATACTTAAATATGTACTTTTTTAATAGGTTTGATTTCTTTACAGTCACTTTTGCCCATTTTTTTTTTCATCTGTGATGTCTCTATGATGATGATGATGATGATGATGATGATGATTATTAATAATAAACTGATATATGATGATAAAACAGTTAAGTTAGATATAATAATAATATTGTTATTATTTGAGGCTTTAGATAGAGATGAAAAACAAAATTGCCTTTAGAGAGTCATATTTTCCATGAGCTTGTTGTTGGGCTAATGCAACACTATGGATACATTACAATGTGGCAGGATTACATCAGCCAGCTGCATCATCGTTCTGTAAAAACACATTTATTAATGAGCCCCTTTGAGGTACGATTAATGATGTGTTATTAACTGTCTCGCAATGTAATTAATCCCTGGACAATTCAAAAACCTGTTGATGACATTCTTTACTATTTGCTAATGAGGGTGTTGTTTAATAAAACCCAGGGGGAGGCGAGGCTCTAACATGTGAGATCACCAGATTACAACTCACTAGTGTTTGATTAAACATTAAAACATTTCAACAACTTAGGTTTATGATTTAGCAGTTGTGTACTACAATAATCCTTGCCGAACAGGTGTTTCATCCATGCATTGCAGGTCTACAGTGTATAAAGCAGTAAATCCACATTTCTCAACTTTATAGATGACAGAAAGGTATAGTGTATGGTAAGAATTGTATTGGTCAACCTGTCCATATTTGTAGGATGCACCCAAAGGAAATAAATGTAAAGGAATACTAATTGAAACTGAACACTGAAGTGGTCACATCAGGGCACTGAGAACATGCACAAAAAGGCTGTAAGGACATCAGGACAGGCTAATCATCTCACCCAAGAGAAATGGACACGATGGACTCTGAGTACCTTAATAATTGAGTTGAGCCTCTAATTACCAGTGTTGGGGGTAACTCATTACAAAGGTAACATATTACATGTAATATATTACTTTTAGCAGTAACTCAGTAATACAACGTATTACTTATAGGATTTCAGTAATATTATACCAGTTACTTTGTCAAGTAACTCAAGTTAATGTACAAATTGAGTTACATTTGATTAAATCAAAGCACATATTTAAAAAAGATACAATCATTTCCTAATCAAACTGTGTGTTTTTATGCAAATAACCACTATAGATGACAATAACAAAAGAAAAGAATAACATTTAGAAATTTGGATTGTTTACACTGATTTCAAGGTGGTTGAAATAATTTTTCGGGATGGTTCCGGGGCGGCAATGTCATTCTGCTGCTGCTGTTGTTGGTGGTGAAAGTAATGCAAAGGTAGTGTAATAAGTAACGAGTTACTCTACACAGAAAGTAATATTGTAAAGTAACTTATTACTTTCAAATGACAGTAACTAGTAATATGTAGTATATTACATTTTGAAAGTAACTTGCCCAACTACTTATGGTGAACCTGAAATATTAGATCTATCAAATTATAGGTCTGTTACTGTTTATGGATGCCAGATATATCTAAACATCATTGCATCGGATTTCGTTTCAAAATCTTTACTGAAAACTACAAATTACTACATTTTGTTACTATTATAATTATTATTATTAGTAGTAGTAGTAGTAGTAGTAGTAGTAGTACTCAGCATAACAAATGTTGCCAACATGGGAGATGGCAGGGCCCTCCATATGAAGAATGATCTCCCTCATCACTAAGCCACCCTACCGCCCAAATATGACATAGTCGTAGTAGCCTAATCGCCTACATAATCTAATCTATAATCTGTACAAATACTGAACAACCCAAACATTAAAAATAAAAAGGCTGTAGTTATTTAAATTCAATTTAAACCATACAATAGGCCCTCAAATATTCTCAAATTAAAGGGATAGTTAAAAAAAATTGAACCCTAGGCTAGCCCTATTTGCTACTTACCAATGATGTTGATAGGTAGAGAATCCTTTCGCAGCACAATCCATGGTATTCCTCATAGTAGCTCCAGATAGTTAGCCACAAACCAATACAAGGTCAATGGGGTCTGTGCAAGCTGACTGAGGCTCACTGGGCCCCGAAGGATTTTCAGATTTCAAAGTGGGCCACGGCATTTCTTAAGTTTGGGACCCGCTGCTCTGTAAAATCATTGTGCCATTCCCTAATCAAAGTAGTTCAGTGGCCGTTCACCTGGGCAAAACCATCTTCTGATTCGTCGAATTGCACGAAATTTGGGACTGCACCAAAGTCATGTGCTAGTTATTAGGATTAGGATTTATTAAATTACGCCTAGCCTAGGCTTAACCACTACCCAATAAGTTAAAGTTAGACTAACATTTGCTTCCCCTTTTCAACTTTACATCTCTTTCCCTACATGCCTAGTGCATTGATGTGACAGTGAGACTCACTCACCTATGTGTTTGCAAGTTAACTGTCTACCCAGGGGTAACAGTCAACTTACAAGTCGTTGTCTTCTTGTTCTTGACCACCCGCCGGTTTGGCGTCTTCAGTTGGCCCAGCCTAGATGTTGCTTGTGCTCGTTTTCATTCAACAGATGTCTTGGAATTCCACCCCAAGACATAGTAGTGTTGCAGTAGATGATTCAATCATCTATTATTGGTTCCAGAAGTTGCATCAAAGTCTATCCTGTCATGTAGTGTTGCATGCCACTCTCATAGCGTCCGCTACCTTATAGTTAGCATACGGTCTTACTAGTCATTAGCTGCATTGCTACTTCTCCATCAGCTCCACCAGGTGTGTTCATCTCAGTGTTTTCACACACACAACCAGCTCTCATCCAGTGTCAACTTCAGCTACCAAACTGCTTTGTTCCATGTGGTTCATTTTTCGGCCTAGTGATCAAGTCATTGGATGGCGTGATTTCATGGACAAGAGAAACCTTTACCCCATTATGTCAGTACTCACCCTACACTACTCTATGCCTCCACCTAGCGGTAAACCTGCAGTACTACATTATAATACTAAACACTATTGATGAAGCTTAATATGTACTAATAGTAAACGGGAAAGATGGCACTCTAATAAATAAGGCAATTCTCTCTATTAATATGATTAATCATTTCTTGTCTGAAAGACAGCGTAACACAGGGATCACTGTGTGTGTGTGTGTGTGTGTGTGTGTGTGTGTGTGTGTGTGTGTGTGTGTCTGTGTGTGTGTGTGTGTGTGTGTGTGTGTGTGTGTGTGTGTGTGTGTGTGTGTGTGTGTGTGTGTCTGTGTGTGTGTGTGTGTGTGTGAGAGAGAGAGAGCGAGAGAGAGAGAGAGATCTTTCTCTCCTAGTCTTGCATTAACATTGATAGCCTGGAATATCAATACTGTAGTTATCAATTGAAACCACCAAATCAATGAAAATCTGAAAACAGTTAAACCTACAAGGAGCTGTCATCAGATAGTTGCACTGTATGTAATGACCTATGCAGTTCTTCATGGAACCTTAACCTTTAACCTTCAGTTTGTCAAGACCTGAATTTAAAATTATTCTAATAGCAAACAATAGATATCTGTGTAAATCAGCCTAACTCCTGTTAAATAAAACATTGTGGTACAGCAGAAGGAGGAAACTTGTAGATGGTGTCCAGTGGCGTGTCCAGGCCATTTTGACTGGGGTGGCCCAGGTGGGGCACAGGCTCAAACAAGTGTGACACGTAGGTGTGAGGAGTGTGAGTGCAGCCTTTTAGGAAGGATAGAAAGGTTTTCCCTCGCCAACATTTTGCCTATCTTTGTAGCGGTATTTAGCCCCATTGCCACGAGCTAGAATGACTTGGTTGGTAGCAATGCCTTAGGTCTTCTAGTTTAATATGATATCAGTATCTTACTCTAGCTTTAAAAACAAGCCCGCTACAGCCACTGAAAGACAGTAATGTCGGCCACAGATGCCAGCACCCTCAGGATTTTTGGGGGTGGCCAATTAGATTTCAGGGGTGACCAGTGCCACCCCTGGCCACTCACTAGAAACGCCCGTGATGGTGTCTCCATGTTAAATGTCACTCTGACCTCACTGTTTGACTTTGATGACACTTTAATGATGAAAGATGTAACATGGATAAAAGGAGTCCGAATTATTTGCCGGGTCTGGATTCCCTCCTCCACAGACAAGGTAATGTCGTCTTCTGGAGCAAATCCTTTGTGTCGTTAATGCACACCACTGTGACTGCTTGGTTTTAGTTTTTATTGAGCATTTGTGTACAGTATATGCATATAGGCCACCCACTTGTTATCTGGTTTTGGATAAATTACAAATGAGTGCGTGATTGAACCAACAACAAGATCTGTATCGTGGTGTATTAATTTAACATCTTTAATTTAATTGTGATTTAATTGTCATAGACAAACAAATGGTTTTGATGCAGATGTATCTCTCTCTCTCTGTCTCTCTCTCTCTCTCTCTCTCTCTCTCTCTCTCTCGTGGTGTGGCACCTGTCATGACCATGAATCTTTCTAACATGTTTTCTTGTTGTTTTTCTTCTCACAGGTTTAGCCTTCACAATAGAAATAACAGAATGGAAAGCAACATCACCATTTCAAGCAATGTCCTGAAAGTGCAGGGCTTTAACATCTCTCCACAGTTTACATACCCTCTGTTTTTCTTACTGCTGTTGGTCTACTTTTCCATCCTCGTTTCCAACATCGGAGTGCTTGTGCTCATTATCACCGAGAAGAGTTTGCACCAGCCGATGTACATTCTCTACTGCAACCTGTCTGTTAACGATCTAATAGGCAACACGGTCTTACTGCCTCGGCTAATGACTGACATCCTTTCGACAGAGCGCCTCATCACATACAACCAGTGTGTGGCTCAGGCGTTTTGCGCCCACACGTTCGGCTCAGCCTCACATATGATACTGATCATTATGGCAGTGGACAGATATGTGGCCATATGTCACCCCTTAAGGTACAGCTCAATCATGACTCCCAGAACTGTGATTGGACTCTCCACCTCTGCATGGGGAATGTCAATAGTGCTGGTGTCTATTCTGATAGGACTCACTGTGAGACTGTCCCGCTGCCGATCAGTCATACAAAACGCCGCCTGTGACAACGCATCATTGTTCAAGCTTTCCTGCGAGGACGTGACCATCAACAACGTCTACGGCCTCTTCTTCACAGTGCTGCTATTTTCTTCCTCTATGGGAAGCATCATTATCACCTATTTTAGAATAGCTCTCTGCTGCTGGGTCAAAAGGAACAAAGAGTTGAATAGCAGAGCGCTGCAGACCTGTGCGAGCCATCTGGTCCTTTATCTCGTTATGCTGTGGTCAGGGTTTGTAACCATCATAATGCATCGTTTCCCAAATTACCCAGATTTGAAGAAGATTGCATACATCTTATTTCATGTCGTCCCCGCTAATTTAAATCCAATCATCTATGGGATGCAAACAAGGTCATTACGGGATAAAATTGTGCAAATACTAAACAGAAAGGTGACTCAGTCCTCTTAACACCTCTTGTCTTTGTTTTCTGTCTAAAGCCAGGCTTGAAAGTAAAAGCCACACAGTAATACTTTTTCACCTGTGTCAGGATTGCTTTAGCCTGTATGTATCTTCAACATAATGTAGAATGTTTTATATCCCCATAAACTGAACCAGTTTCCATTGCAACAACTCATTCTTTAGTACTACAGTAGTGTCAGTGACATTAGTGTTTTCAAGTCATTACACACCATTGGCAAGCACATCAGTTGTCTTGGTGTGTGTTTTCTGTGGCCTCTCTTGGTGTAAAGCAAGGGAAAGAGCCCCTTATCCAAGTTGGGGTTCCCTTGAAGATGAATTAATGACCAATTACTAGAAATGATTTAAGACGAGAGTTTACTTCACTATACTCTTGGAAAGCATGTGGAATATATTGTTTGTTGTCTTACTACAGGTAAGTGTCCGATGAGTAAACAAAGCATCCCATGATCTTCATTTTTGTAACCATATTTCATGTTGTAAGGGCACAGTGGCACAATGGTTGCATTCTTGCCTCGGACTCTCATCTCACAGCAAGAAGGTCCGGGGACGCTGTTGGCACTGGGGGTATGTCTCCTCATGTCTTCGGTGCCTGGTGCCCAGGTGGACTATCTCATGACAAGGGCCTTTCTGTGTGGAGTTGCATGTTCTGCCCGTGCTCACCTGGAGTTTCCTCCATATAACATCAATATATTGCCCCCCACTAAAAACATGCCAGAAGATTGTCGTCTGACCAGCGGCGGTTGGAAGAAGTTGGTCCCCGGCTGCTTCATTGCAGCTGAAGATGGAGGAGGATGAGCCAGGATGGGAAAAATGCGGAGGGAAAATTTTGCTGCGCCACTAAGCATGCGCACGCGCGCGCGCGCGCGTGTGTGTGTGTGTGCATGCATTGGTGCATTGTGACAAATAAAAGACGCTTTGTCTGTCCTGTACCTTTAATTTGTAAGGATTTCTTATTCCTAATAACTCAGTTCAATGTGATGATTAGGGGGGCAAGTACAGATGAATGAAACTTGGAGGCTGTAGGATGATGGTTACTGGCTGAGTGTTTCCCTGTCTTTCCTTGGCCCCTGTAGCTACATCTTCATTAGACTGAGCTTTTCCATGGAATACAATACAAAAAAAATGGCTAGGAAATCAGTTCCATGTATGTATGTATGTATGTATGTGTAGTATAATAAACCAAACAAAGGAGGTGATGAGTGATCTGAAATACTCTGTGTAGAAACTCTCAAACAAGATCAGTACTGACCTGTGTCTGAAAGCCAGAGCAGCATGGTCTTTGTATACTCCATATAGGCCTAATCATTTTAGCTTTGATCATTGCATAGTTCATTAAAAAAAACACTGAAAAACAATTCCTGTATGCAGCACATTTGTTAGTTTTGTCCTTTTCTCATTTTTAGTCTACAGTATAATTATGTTAATCGCAAAAAAATGAAATCCTGACCAGGCAGTGACTATGTGTATATAGTATAAACATCTATGCAAATTATTTGCATACATTTGAACTGTCTCTATGGTTTTATATTATGTAGAGTACATTACCTCTATTTTATCTTGTCTATTTTCATCTTAATATAATATCTTCTCTCATTCTTTCCTACTTTTTTATGAGAATACCAAATGGATTTCTACATGTAACTGTAATTGAAATTGACTGAAGTGTTGACAGGATAAAGAGTATGAATAAACATTATGTATGTATTTATTTATGAGGTGCAGAAATTTGTTTTAATGTTTCATGAATAATTATTTATTTTTTCAATTAAAAACTTAGCTGTCAATGTCTGTGGAAATTAGTTAGAGATTATTTTTTAACTGTTCTGAAACTCCACCGAATTATTTTAACATCTATTACAACACCTAAACTGAACCGCATTTTTGACTATTTTTGACTGTGGTTGTAAAATTAATTGACATACATTAATATGGATGATGATGATGATGATGATGATTTATTGTTTTCATTATTATTTCATTCATCAGTAGTGAAGGCTAGATTAGTGAGGAGCAGTATGGGTTCATGCCAGGAAGAAGCACAACAGACGCATTGTTTGCCCTGAGAATGCTGATGGAAAAGTATAGAGAAGGCCAGAAGGAGTTACATTGCGTCTTTGTAGACCTAGAGAAGGCATACGACAGGGTACCAAGAGAGGAGGTGTGGTACTGTATGAGGAAGTCAGGAGTGGCTGAAAAGTATGTGAGAGTAGTGCAGGACATGTATGAGGGCAGTGCGACGGTCGTGAGGTGTGCAGTGGGAGTGACTGAGGGGTTCAAGGTTGGGGTGGGATTGCACCAAGGGTCGGCCCTCAGCCCATTCTTGTTCGCAATGGTGATGGACAGGCTCACAGACGAGGTCAGGCAGGAGTCCACGTGGACTATAATGTTTGCAGACGACATAGCAATCAGTAGTGAGAGCAGGGAGCAGGTGGAAGAAAATCTAGAGAAGTGGAGACATGCGCTGGAGAGAAGAGGGATGAAAATAAGTAGAAGTAAGACAGAGTATATGTGTGTGAACGGGAGGGAAGATGGAGGGGGGGTGAAGATGCAGGGAGTAGAGGTACCAAAAGTGGAGGAGTTTAGATACTTGGGGTCAACCGTGCAGAGTAGTGGGGACTGTGGCAAGGAGGTAAAGAAGAGAGTGCAGGCGGGGTGGTGCGGGTGGAGAAGGATGACTGGGGTGATCTGTGACAGAAGGGTACCAGCGAGAGTGAAGGGAAAGGTCTACAGCAGGGTAGTGAGACCAGCCATGCTGTACGGTCTAGAGATGGTGGCACTGACAAACAGGCAGGTGGCAGAGCTGGAGGTGGCAGAGATGAAGATGTTACGCTTCTCTCTGGGAGTGACGAGGTTGGACAAGATAAAGAACGATTACATCCGAGGAACCGCCCATGTTGAGCAGTTTGGACAGAAAGTGAGAGAGGCAAGACTGAGATGGTATGGACATGTGCGGAGGAGGGAGGTGGGGTACATTGGGAGGAGGATGCTGGAGATGGAGCTGCCAGGAAAGAGGAGGAGAGGAAGGCCCAAGAGGAGGTTCATGGACGCAGTGAAAGAGGACATGCAGGCAGCGGGCGTGACGGAGGACGATGCAGAGGACAGAAACCGATGGAAACAGATGATCCGCTGTGGCGACCCCTGACGGGAATAGCCGAAAGAAGAAGAAGAAGAAGAAGAAGATTATTATTTCATTCATCACCCTGTTGGGTTTGTGGTAATGGGGATGCATTAAAGAAAGTCATGTGTTTTCATTAAAGATTTGTGTGCAGGACAAATAATATTGCAATGTCACTGAGACAGATTCCTCTAGCCTACATTTATTGTACTTGGCTAATACAGTGATTCCGACTACAATTGTCAATTTTAACAGATGGTTTTAAAATATAGGTCAGTATGATACATCACATCAACTTCTCTTCATTGTGCAAATATCTTCTGATAGCTTTATTGTAACCAGAACAGAAGTGTAGTGTAGCCCTGCCTCCAGAAATGATGTGTGTCACCAGAAATAAATGTGAGGTTGTCCCCCTTTGACACCTAAATGGCCTCTAAATAACAAAACTGCATATATGCACATTTTGGATGGAAGACTGCATTCTCACCTTCAATCACTGCCTTGCTTCAAAATAGGGTAACTATAAAAATATTACAATGAATATTTTACAGTCTCAGATACTGTAACTACCCTCTTGGACCTGATGGATATTGCTATATATAGTAATAGAATAGTACTGAAACTGCTTGGGTCAGTAGCCTATACTCATATATATTTAACCCTTAGGCTTATTGCCATCTCTTTTCACTTAAGCACAATAGTCAGCTCTCCCAGAGTTACTAAATTATCCCAGTGAGATCATGTTATTACCGGCAGGCCTACATGTCTGTCTGTAATAGTGTTCAAAACTTCATTCAACTTACTTAATTTCTATCAAACTTTTTGTAGGTGCTGAATTCAGCTGTCTCTTGACCCTTTACTCTATCCATCCCATACATCACAATTCAGTTATCTTGGTAACCCTTTATTTTACAGGTACCCTAGTTACATATGAACTATTTGTAATTACACATGAACACCAAATGTAATTACACAGTAATTACCAATAGTTATAAATGAAGTTCATATGTAGTTACATTGTAACAGACCTGTAAAATGGAGTGAGTCTGTTCAACTGTAGTTCATATGTAGTTACATTGTAACAGACCTGTAAAATGGAGTGAGTCTGTTCAACTGTAGTTCATATGTAGTTACATTGTAACAGACCTGTAAAATGGAGTGAGTCTGTTCAACTGTAGTTCATATGTAGTTACATTGTAACAGACCTGTAAAGTGGAGTGAGACCGTTCAACTGTAGTTCATATGTAGTTACATGGTACCGGACCTGTAAAGTGGAGTGAGACTGTTCAACTGTAGTTCATATGTAGTTACATGGTACCGGACCTGTAAAGTGGAGTGAGTCTGTTCAACTGTAGTTCATATGTAGTTACATGGTACCAGACCTGGACCTGTAAATAAGCTCCTGGCTGGGACAGAGATTGCTAAAACCCAGTGGTGGATTCGAACCACTGAACTTCTGATTGCAAAGCAGGCGGCTTTTACCCCTCAGCCACGAGGGCTTTCCAAATTTCATGGTGGAGTTTAAGAGGATAACTGTATGTCAGTCAGATGTAGTTGCTGTCACTTCATAGCTTTGTTATTATACACAGAGACTTGGGGGAAAATATTGATACTTTATTTAGTTGTAGGTATGATTTTGTCCAGAATTCCCATACAAAAATTCTAATAAAAGTATTGTAGATATAGAGGTAACAGTGAAACTATAATCAAAATAGCCATTCTTCTACATTCTAATTGTTAGCTTATTGTAAATGAGTCATTTCCCCATCAATTTCCCAATTTCTCAATTTGTTGGGGACCCAGTCGAAGCCCCTCAAAGACCCCTTTGGTCACCAGACCCCCGGATCATCTCTCCCCAAAGTCTATACCCAGCCCAGCCCCCCCACCCCCCAAAGTCTATAAATCCCCTAATCCGCATAAGGGGGGAACTCCCCCCTATTTGCTAAATAAATTGTATGAACTGTGCTCTAGAAACATTTAGTTATATTTAAAGATTTTAAATAAAAAAATTCATTCTAATAATTTTCGGAATTGTGGTGTAAATAGTCCCACGAGCCATTTACAGCTCATGGGGGGGAGGGGGGGGGGGGGGGGGGGGGGCTGGCACTGGCACAGTCACACTGCAGAAATGCATTCACATTAATCAATATTGCCTGTCT
Source organism: Poromitra crassiceps (assembly GCF_964638095.1). Taxonomy (NCBI): domain Eukaryota; kingdom Metazoa; phylum Chordata; class Actinopteri; order Beryciformes; family Melamphaidae; genus Poromitra; species Poromitra crassiceps. The sequence continues at coordinate 43,692,203 of NC_139642.1, forward strand.
TTCAAGCTACAACTAACACAGTATCAACATTTCCCCCCAAGATAAAGCTAGGAAGTGACAAACTACATGTGACTGACATACAGTTATCCTCCCAAACTCCACTAAGAAAGTTGGAAAGCCCTCGTGGCTGAGTGGTTAAAGCCGCTTGCTTTGCAATCTGAAGTTCAGTGGTTCGAATCCACCACTGGGTTTTAGCAATCTCTGTCCCAGGCCAGAGCTTCTTTACAGGTCCGGTACCATGTAACTACATATGACCTACAGTTAAATAGACTCACTCCACTTTACAGGTCCGGTACCATGTAACTACATATGAACTACAGTTGAATAGACTCACTCCACTTTACAGGTCCGTTACAATGTAACTACATATGAACTACAGTTGAATAGACTCACTCCACTTTACAGGTATGTTACCATGTAACTACATATGAACTACAGTTGAATAGACTCACTCCACTTTACAGGTCCGGTACCATGTAACTACATATGAACTACAGTTGAACAGACTCACTCCATTTTACAGGTCTGTTACAATGTAACTACATATGAACATAATTTATAACTATTGGTAATTACTGTGTAATTACATTTGGTGTTCATGTGTAATTACACATAGTTCATATGTAACTAGAGTACCTGTAAAATAAAGGGTTACCGTTATCTTTAAATATTGTTTAGTCCTTGAGAGAGTATTCATATATGCTTTTATTTTAGGAACAATGTTCAGTTTTATCCTTGATACAACATATCAGCGAGCGAGAGAGAGAGAGAGAGAGAGAGAGAAATTATGTCATTTCCAAAGTCGTGCTTGCAGTATTATCCTTTGGATTTGTGAATTATACTAAATGTCTATATGGTAAAAAAAAAAAGTAACTACACAACATACAGACTGAACATTTGTAAGCCGTGAAAGAGGAAAGTAATTGCATGTCATGGTTAGAGTTCTCTCTCTGTCTCTCTCTCTCTCTCTCTCTCTCTCTCTCTCTCTCTCTCTCTCTCTCTCTCTTCAAACCAACTTTCAGAGTGCAGTCAACTCTGGGTAGCTTTTGTGTATGTCTCTGAAAGTGCAAATGTCAAAATGATTCAAAACAGAATTCTACTCCAGTGACTAACTAACCAATATAGCCTGCCCTGCTGTTTTCCTTTGGTTTGGAAGAAGTGTGCAGTATAAAGATCTGGGATAATACACAGCATGACCTAGGGGGATTAAAAAAGATAATCCATGTGATTTACAGTAAGAACCTGCAACATTTGTTCTGATTTCATGTACACAACCTAGTGTGATTCTAATTCTTGACCTATTGACTGTCATCCTTGAGGCTTCAGAATGTAATGATGTCTTGGACTATTTTCAATAATGAAGACTACTTAACAGCTAACGCCCAGTTCACGTCATATCACAGTGCACGCCCCCTTTCTTTGAGGTTGTATAACCCATTCATTGTTAGGCTCGCCCCCTTTCTCTGATGCGGTCTCCTCACCCATTCACAGTTTGCCACACATGTGGCAATCACCAATCAGCCCAAACCATTCCTCTCCAGCTGATCCCAATCACCTAATCAGCGTAGTATATCAGGGTCCATGTTTTGTACTCTGTTTGCTATGTGCTGTGTATGTGCCATATGTCATTCTCAGTTGCTGATCATCATCCTGAAGCAGTTTTTGCCCCACCTCCTCCCCAGACCACCACCATCGTCATGACTCCTGATTGAAGAATTCCCTATGGGGGATTTCCTATCCTATTCTTCACTGACGACGCCCTCATCATCTCAGGAGAGCGTCATCATATCATAGAGTCATATGCCAAAATTAATTTGTTGTATCATTAAAGACTTGTTAAACTTTCTACTAGTCTCTCATGATTGAATTTCCTAAAGCTGTTGGTGAGCCAGCATAACCTTGCGAGGCAGCTGGATTTGCGAGATCACGATCACACAGAAATCCATCTTGCCATACTGCCAGATATGCGTTTGAATCCATCTCAGCAGTGGGCTGGATGCCCAGACCAATCAGCATTGGGGCATCTACGGGCGGGATTTAGGTGTGATGACAGCGAGAAGCGAGCCTGTGATAGACAGATGTTTCATCCAATCACCTACCAGGTATTTTTTGGAAGCACATGCCCTTTTCCAAACAGTTTCCAATGACGAGTTCCCAGATGGCTCGCTGTAAACTGCCCTTTAGTCATTATTCTGACGTTAATTGTGCATTATCCAGAGAACACATCACACCCATCCTCCAACATCTCCACTGGCTCCCCATTCAACACCGCATCCACTTCAAAATCCTGCTCATCACCTACAAAGCCCTCAATAATCTGGCCCCCTCTTACCTAACAGATCTCCTCCAGCGCCACTCCCCCACCCGCCGTCTCCGCTCTGCTGATGCCAACCTCCTAACCCCCATCACCAAAACCAAGCACCGCACCACGGGGGACAGAGCCTTTGCCATCGCTGCCCCAACCCTCTGGAACTCTCTGCCCCTCAATATCAGAAACTCGGACTCACTCACCTCCTTCAAAACCCAACTCAAATCCCACCTCTTCAAAACAGCCTACAATATCTGACTTCTACCTCTAACCACCATTCCATCTCTGCAATCTATTGACTTGTATTTGTTTTCGTTCTTGTTATTTAGTTTTGTTTATTGTATTACTTTTCTATGTATTGTAAAGCGTCTTTGAGTTCCCCAGAAAAGCGCTATATAAAACTTATGTATTATTATTATTATTATTATTATGTGCGCTATGAGGGGGGTAGCCTGGGTAAACCCATCCCCCACGTGACCTGCTCTCAGACCTGTTCTCAGTCACTATGTGTGACTGGGAACTGAGAGAGCAGGTCACGTGGGGGCTGGGTTTACCTAGGCTATGAGGGGGGGGCCTTCTATGCGTCCAGGCCCAGGGGCTCGTCATGACATAATACGCTTATGGCCATAATCACATCATTTTGGGTTTTGTTTGTATCACAAGTGCCCTTTGGTATCAATAAAATAATGTATTGTTTTTGGGACTATCCACCTGTTGTTTTACTGTCCTGCTGAGACACAATATAACAGTGGTTATTATCATTTGCTCATGCCAGAGTACTTCAAATTTCAAGTTAAAATATACATAGTAATGTCATTACGTTTATATATTCTTTCATCCCTTTTTTGAATCCCTTGATTTATAATGTCACAAATAAAGAAGAATGTATTTTTGTATGAAAACGAATGCAGTAATGCTGATTGACAATTAAAAGCACAAATGTGAATGGATATGGTGGAAAACACAGCAAAGGTGGACTAGTTTTCTTTGCAGATGTAAATAACCTTCACACTGCATGGGGAGGAACTTAAGGAATGCAAGTTCTCACAACAAAACCCATAAACAAGACAATTATCAAACTGATGCAATTAAATTATCCTCATGGTGGAAGTAGGATTTATTATTACATCAAATGTAGTACATAGTGAACCTTGTGCTGACTCATCTCAATAGTCCTGCAGTTAGACGGCTTTACCCATGATGAGAAGGCTCATGAGAAACACCATTATGAAAAACATCCACATGAAGAAGCGGTCTAAAACCTTGGCTACCTTTTTCCACTCCCCAGTTCTTTTCTGCGTAGCTCTCTGATCTCTGTAGCAGTTGGCAATGTACTCAATGTTACGCAGCAGCTGCTTCTCGTCGTTGTCTTGACTGTTGCAGGAAACCACTCTCTCTTTATCCTCTCCGTCACTCAAACCTCCCCTCCTCTGTCTGCTTGTAGGCCCCTCGGAGTCTCCACAGTCCATGCTCATGAACACACCATTCTTCCAAGTGCTGTAGTGGTTTGTAGGGATCGTCCCCAATGAGCCCATCATCTGCTCCATGTCCTCTCTCACTTCTGTCATCCTGGAGCCCACGCCCTCTTGTCCTCTCTCCGCTTGGAGTAAATATTCTTCTCTGCTCGGGCCAGCTTGTCCATTCATGGTGCAGTTGGTGTTCTTCACAGACGGAGGCTCCTGTTTCTCTGGCTGCGGTGACAGGCAATCCTCCCCTACTTCATAAACAAAGCACATTCTGGCCAGATACTGCAGAATGACTTTCTTGGCCCACTTGGGCACCGGCTTGGCGTCCGGGCCGCAGTGGTGTATGTTCATGATGAAGATGGTCAGGGCGGTGGAGGCTGTGACCATGGTCATGGTCGCAATGTAATACTTTCCTGTGGAAGAAATAGACCGAAACATAAAGGTGTGCGGAATTCTCTGTGGAGTTGAACCTTACAGTCCTCACTATGGATGGGACTATATAGTGAAATTCAATATATTGCAATACAAATATGTGACAATACGTCACATGGGGCAAAACAAATCATTATTAGCTACATTTCATTCTGCTGTAATGATCACAAATCATTGTTGTTTACATTCTAACAAGCCAATGCCATTGCTAGAAAGATGGGGGACTCAGAAAAAAGTCTTTGTTGTCGGTTCTTTATAACATAATATTGTGGTTTCATCGAATCATGAAACCCATATTGCGAATCGAATGGTATTGTGAGATAAGAATATCATCCCTTCCCTTGCACATATATTGGAATTCATTGCCACACATTCTTCCCCACATTCTTCCCCATGGTCTCAATGTGAACCCATTCGATCACCCTTACCAATAAGTGGTACATTCTCGGACGGTGGCATGATCTCTGCCACCAACAGCTGGAAGACGGTGAGGGCCAGCATCACAGTGACGCCCAGTGACACCTTCTCCCCAGAGTCAGCGGGCAGGTAGAAGCCCAGTGGGGCGAGGAAGGAGATCATCACACACGGGATGAGCAAGTTGAAGACATAGAAGGACGCTCTCCTCTTCAGCTTCAGCGTGTAGGTCACATCAGGGTAAGGGTCAGCGCAGCAGCCATACAGAATGACGCTCTTCTTGGCCGGCATGCCCAGCACCTCCCACTCTACATTCTCCACCAGGTCGGCCAGGTCGGCGCTATCCATGGCGTTCAGGATGTCCAGCTGGTTGCCGTTGTAGGTCCAGGAGCCGTAGGTGAACCTGCACTGCTGGGCATCGAAGGGGAAGAATGACACGTCCACTTTGCACGAGCTCTTGGTAATAGCTGGGGAATCCCACATTATCTGGCCATCATGCCGGATCACCACATTGGTGTCCATGGAGCCAGTGAAATGATCGTCAGCACTGGGGGGAAAAACACAGAGAAAACACTTCGAGGAAACAAGATTAGAGTAATGAGTTTCACACTCATACCAAAAACAAATTGATCATTTCCATAATCATACCAAAAGCATTGCTATTTCTTTTTATTCACACAGAAAAATAAAGGTGCCAAAAGATTATCCTTCTGAGTGATACCAGAGAAGAACCATTGCTGGGTCAACAAACAACCTTTCAGACCAAGGTTCTTTACAGAACCATTTCATCACTCCTTTGCTTCCACACCATCATGTCTTCATCTACCCTTGTATAGCCTTATTTGCAAGTGCACAATATATACTATATACTATGGAGGGTTTGGTTATTTTTCACATTAATGCCATCACCCGCACCACCCAATAACTAAGAACACTTTTAAGGTTTCTTTGTGGAACCAGAAATGGTTCCAGTTCGCATTATGTTTCTGCGTGTTCAAGAGCAGTTGAGGTTTTGATAGATGTGGTAGACAGACCTAAATTACAGACAGGTCTAATATTTTGGTGTAGGTAGAGAATGATTCAATAAGAAAAGTGATCAGGAGGCAAAGGCACAAGCACACCAACTGAGAGAAGAGTCAACACACTACAAAAAATGTAAGTAAGTTGTACTCGCTGTCTCAGTTTTGTTTCTGCGTTTTATAACTTTCCAGTAAAGCTAAAATGTCTCTATCTACTGGGTATCTGTGCCAGGAAGTGATTACATGGTTTCAATTATACCATCAGGTCATCATGGGCCACCACTAGGAATTATTAGGTCCCTGACAAGACGTGACACAGAGACCCCCCCCCCCTCCCACTCATTGTCTTTACTTGAGTGACACTGTAGTCTTTTACGGCCCCCTCCTTTTCCCCACAATAATGGTGGCTCTGATTTGAATGGTTTGACATATTTTACTGTTTTTATTGGCAGTTGGACAGCTATTAGGCTAATTAGCCTACTTCACATTCAATACACTGGTGTATAAAAAGCAGGCAGAGGCATGAACACTCCCCTGAATAATGGCTGCAAGGAGTGTTCAGCTTGTGCCTTGGCTTTACACTGACCGAGAGGAGCAACTGTGGGACAGAGGGAGCGCAGAACCTTCCAGATTAACCCAAAACCAGTCCGACCTACTTGTTATATAGGACTATATCAGGTCTCCATATATAACTACTAGGTATGCGGATGGTATTGAGTCCATCATAATCATCTGTACTCCATGTGAGGTGTGCATCAATCCACACCTGCCGTATCCACAAATATGCAGTCAAAATTTGGTTACGCTCATCCTGTAAAACATTGTAAAAAATAAAATGTTAGACTAGCAAATGTAACACAACAAGAAAGGTACCAAAACAGGATATGATAAACAAAATATAAAAATAGCATGTAGTAATTTGCACAGATAACTTGCACTATAATGACATCTTCTGGCTACTTGTGTAAACTGCAGTGTTTTACCATATCGATGATTTGCGACAGAGTGACCTGCAGGGTGACATTCAGAATGTTGTTTGTGTCCTCCACAGGCCTCAGTGCACTGGTATAGTTGGTGAATAAATCATTCAGGAGCTTCTGTGCCAATTTCCCATCGGCACACCAGCAGCCTAGGACAGGGGGAGAGGTGATAATTTAGACAAGGACCACAAGGCTTAGACCTGCTGCATTTCAAGTGAGTATAACACAACAGTTTTTCTATGTCTTCTCTTCCAGTCGGGGTCATCCCGTATGTTCCCTCAGCCCTGTGAATCTTTTTTCCCCCATTCAAAATAAGGCCCTATGGTCCCTGAATGTTTTTTTATGAGGCCCTCAGCCCTATGTTCCCTCAGCATCAGGGTTAGAAGGTAGGGTTATGTACACAACATTTATTTTCCCAGGATGGCGAAGGCATGACCCGCCCTACTCTGCCTCTGATTGGGTTAGCCCTTGTTCACACCATACACCGAAGCCATGCTCAAGCTATGCTGAAGCCACGCAGTTTAATTTCGGTGTCCTTGTTAACAGGTGAGACCGTTCACACCAGCCGCACACGTGCCACGCTCCACCCACGCTCAAGTCACGCTGAAGCGATCGTTCAGGATTCTGTTCTATTTTCCAAGCATGGAGCGTGAAGCTGCCAGGCATGAAGTAAATGCAAGTTGTGGGCGGGGCAAGGCACGCCGAGCGAGGCGCTGACAAAAAAGAGTACTTCTTGTGTAGCGTGACACTCAGCTTCTGTTACGCATCGCTTCAGCTCTGCTTCTGTTAAGCGCCTGGTGTGAACAAAGGCTTAGGTTTAGGCATGGGGAGTAATGATTGGGTTAGGTACACAAAATTGCTTTTCCCAGGATGGTGAAGGCATGACCTACCTTACTCTGCCTCTGATTTGGTTAGGTTTAGGCATGGGGAGTGATGCTTGGTTAGGTTTAGGCATGGGGAGCCATGATTGGTGAAGTGATGATTGGTTAAGATGTTAAAGTTATGACAGGGTTAGGGTTAGGGTTAGGCAGAGTAGGGTGGGTCATGCCCTTTGCCAGTCTGGGAAAAGAAATATCGCATTAGGTCCTGATCTGAGGGAACACAGGCCTGAGGGAACACAGGGCTGAGGGAACACAGGGCTGAGGGAACACAGGGCTGAGGGAACATAGACACGCTTAACACAAATCAAATGTTTAGGATCATCTGATTTGATCATTGTCTAACTGAGCAGTGGAAACTGATGAGTTAAATGGCAGTATCCTGCAGCACAAAGGCAATGACATGGATGCTGGGGTGGGGAAAAGGGAAAATATCAGAGAACATGTGAACAAATGACAGATGGCGAAAAGGGGGCAAAGGGGACTTCAGGCTGCCCTTCTGTAAAGCTGTAGAAAGAGATCAGGCAAATCTGCCATTATGGAGCAGGCTTCCTCTGCTTATCCTGAGTGGGCATGTGTTTACTGAACTATTAATCCATGAAAACCATATCATATCAGTATCAAAAGCAACATAAACAGCAAGCTTAAACACAGATGGGCTATGACCACAGGGATATGAGCATAGCCTAAGTCACTTCTAAATGATTTTGTGGTTGATTTTTTGGTTTGCTTTTTGTTTTTGTTTTTTTGCTTAAGATGTAGTAAATTCCCTATTTAAATTCCATTGTATGTGTATCATACAAGGAAACTATAAATTAACGGTAGCCTATTAGAGTCCTTGGGTTTCATACGGGAAGTAGGCCCAGGGTATATAATATTATTCTGCATTAATTCCACAAAATCACATGGGAACTTGAAAGAAAGAATGAATGAATGCTTGTAACAATTAATTAATAAATAAATAAATTTAATTTTAATCACTAAGTTCAAAGCACTTTCAGAAGAGCCAGATGTCACATGAATCGTTTAGGCTAAAGCCTTTTGAGCTGATAGAGAAAGTCCACATTAAGGATTATGGTTGATAGCACAATCCCTAAACAACTGTCTGCAAGTTTGCGTGGGAGAGGAATGGAAAGCTGAAAACAGACAAGACCAAACAGTGGGGTTTCGATGCTCTAGAAAATTGCAAAAATAGGCTATAAGCATGTTGTTTACGTCTTTTTATTATACTTTACTTTACTTTACTTTATTGGTTTATTGTGACGGGACAATGCACATTAATGGACATGTTCAGAAATACAGAAGCCTCTATATACAAAAACATGTAAATATGCCGGAGTTAGCTAATGCTAATTTACATCCGTAGTCCCCAATAAATATCAAAACAGTCACTCATTACATTCATTCAACGCACAAACTGAAATATACATGTAACGTGTCGTCGCAAAAGATACCACAGCATTACAGACATCAAAATTACAGCAAAACACAGACAGGATGTACGCAACAAACTGATATACCTGTAGCGTGTCATCGCAAGAGATACCACACATTACAGACATCAAAATTACAGCAAAACACAGACAGGATGTACATGCAGCATGTCAGTGCTAAAAGTAGAATACTACACCTTCCATTCGACAGGTTACAAGATAACAATACATAGAAACAATATGAAGGCTACTCTACTCTCTCTTAAGTGTTACACTTAAGTGGTGAAGTGCCTAGTGCAGGAAGAGAAGAAGATTTGGAAGGCAGCTATTAAGCTAGTGTTCACAAATTTGGTTTGTTTTAAGCCATATTTTGAGCTGGCTTTTGAATGCCGCAAAAGTGGGGCTTTCCCTAATAGCCATAGGAAGTGTGTTCCAGCTAGTGCTGCCATTGATCGACCAGGTGTTTTTTGAGAACGTGGATTTTCTAGCTTGGACTTCGCAGTCCCCCCTAGCTGCTGCCCTTGTGCTCAAATTTCTATTCTTCCTTCTAATGAACTCCCCTAGAGGAGGAGGAGCCAAGCCGTGTAAACATTTATAGATTAGACACGTGCTTTTAAATGTTCTAAAATTGTTAAAGCTAAGGAGCTGATATTTCTCTAAGATTTCACAGTGATGATGTGATTGTGGTTTTTTGTCAAACACCTTGATGGCTTTTTTATAGAGCTGTTCAAGGGGTTTGAGCACAGTGACACCAGCGAAGGACCAAACAGTGGAGCAGTAGTCTATGTGAGAGAGGATCATACAGTGGAGATAGGCTTTAGCCGCATCCGTTGTGATAAAGGGCCTGATTTGTTTGAAATTCTGTATGTTAAATCTAACTGTATTGGACACCTTTTTTACATGTTTTTTGAAAGTGAGGTTAGAGTCCAAAATAACTCCAAGGTACTTGAACTGTGGTACCAGTTCCAGTTCTTCTCTCTCCAGGAATACATAGGATCTGCTCAACTTATTTGGTCGCTTGGTGAACATCATACATACAGTTTTCTTTGTGTTGAGCATGAGACATGAGTCTCGTAACCATGCTTGTACCTGGGCCAATGCACTAGTTAGCTTGGATGCAGTTAACATGGCATCCTTACCTTGCGCAATGATGGCTGCATCGTCAGCATACATCAGGACGCCTAATTCCTTACAAACATCTGGGAGGTCATTTATATATAAGGAGAACAGTAAAGGCCCTAAAATAGATCCTTGAGGGACACCGACATGATTGTTAAGGTAAGTAGATTTAACACCGTCAACAGAGACACACTGTGTTCTGTTTGAAAGATATGACTTGAACCATAACAAAGCATCCGCTGAGAAATTGAAATAAGAGAGTTTAGATAGTAGAACCTGATGGTTGACAGTGTCGAAAGCCTTCTTGAGGTCAAGAAATACAGTTCCTACACATGGATTTTTGTCTAAAAGGCACTTAACCCTTTCAGTGAAAAGGCAGTTCGCCGTTTCAGTGGAGTGGTTAGCCCGGAATCCAAACTGCATTGGATGTAACATGGAGGGGCCATTGTCAAGATGTGAAATCAATTGGCTCGCAATCCATTTCTCCGCGATCTTAGAGATGATTGGCAGGATGCTTATAGGCCGATAGTTGGCCACAAGCGTTTTGGACCCGGATTTAAAAATGGGTGCCACGGTAGCTACTTTCCATGATGATGGAACTGAATTTTGACTGATTGACTGATTGATCATGATGGTGATGGGTGGAGCTAAGGCATCGATGTGCGTTTTCACAAAGTTGGTATCAATTCCATGTACATCCCTAGCTTTGGAGCCTTTGAGGGCACCAGTGATCTTTAAGACGTCAGCTTCTGAAATAGAACTAATCTGGAAAATTGGTTTATCCTTATCTAATTGACATGGTAGGATGGTAGAAGGACTAAAGGAGGTTGTGATCTCTGAAACACTGTCTATGAAATAATTATTAAAAGAGTTTCCCACTGCCGTGGGATCCTTTACCAGGACACCGTTTAGTTCTAGTTCAGGTGCCTTACTCTCCTGTTTGTTGTTTTTTCCTAGCAGTTTGTTCAAGATTTGCCATGTTTTTTTCCCGTTGCCTTTTGCACTTTCAATAATAGAGATAAAGAAGTTAGCCTTAGCTTTTCTTATAGCTTGTGTAGCTTTGTTACGCGCATGAGTGAATTTTTGCCTGTCGGTAGACAATCTGGAATGCAGGCTTTGTTTGAGCAGCTGATCTCTAGATTTTATAAGAGTTCTACAGTGGTTATCTAACCATGGTAAGCTGCCACCTTCCTTGGTCCTACGGCTCCCTCTACTGGCAAAAGAGGACATCACCTCCTTGAGTTTGTTATCAAAGGAATCACAGCTAGAGTCTATATTGGTGGAGGACAGAATTTCCATCCAGTCTACAGTTTTCAATGCAGCATTGAAATTCTGTGTCTGGTTCTTGGGGATAACATTATAAGCTGTGTGGGGTGTACCTCTATGAGAATTTACGAACCTCAGTTTGGTAAGCTTTCTTGAGAAAAAAATACAATTATGGTCCGATAGGCCCGTCAGAAAATTAAAGGTCTTAGGGATTCTGTCTGGTTTGTTAGTGAAAACTAAATCAATTCTAGTCTGGGAAGAGTTCGTTATTCTAGTAGGCTTCTCTATGAGTTGCACTAGATTGTGGTACTCTGTGGTTCGTTTGAGGTTACTTCTGTCTCTTTTATTATCCCAGTTAACGTTAAAGTCACCTAATAAAATGATCTCTTTGTTGGAATCACATGAATTCAACATGGTTTTTAGATGGTCATAGAACTCAACTTTGGCACTCGGGTGTCGATACAGGCAAAATAAAATAAAAGACATTTCGTGTGATAAACTGATTTCTACACCAACACAGTCAAACATAATGTTCGCTGGCAATTCTAACTGTCTGCAAGTTAAGCTGTTCTTAACATATAATAGTACGCCTCCACCTTTGCCTTATAGTTGATGGATCAAATCCTGTCTATTATTAAGGGCTATGCAAATGTCCTTAACATATCATGCATCTACACTCAGGCAATGTTAGTGATGCTCCTTCCCTTTCTCCCAGTCATTCTCTTTAATTGATACAATCTTGGCCTATTTCGTATTAAAACAAACAAAAAAGCAACAACCAGAAAACAGTGGAATCGTTGCAAGAAAAAAATGAGATCATGTCAGCATCTTAGGCTACATAATTTAAAAGGCATAGCCTAAATAATGAAATAAACAAACTTACTTGCGAAAACACTGATAAATAGCAGAAGCCGAAATAAAGTCTGGATTCTCCATAGTTTCATCCTGCTGAAACAGGTTCTCGATCCAAAGACCACAGTCAAATAAAGACTGCAGTTACATGGACATGTCCAAATAGGCCACCAAGTGCACCGTTAATGCTTGATAGAAAAGGAGAGGGGCGGGACGGTGGCAGATTGACCGATAACCGAAGTGTGCCACCATGTGTTTGTTTCCCCAATAGGCTCACAGACAGTAGCCTAGATTAATACACATTGATAGCAAACTTGAATACGGTAGCCTATCCTATGTGAAAAATGTACATAGGACTAACGAGTCCGTCTACATTTACAACATAAAAGCAATGACGTTGTCTCACTCTCGTGACGGTTTGCACAGCTTCAGCACCAAGGATAGTTCCCGTCATCTTGTGCGACATATTTCTAAAATAATAAGCCGCACAGAACAGTAGGCTGCACAATACATTGTTTTGTGCTTGTCTTTGTAACAATATCTCTTTTGAAAGGGACACATTTCATCCATTATTCAGCGCATAGCCCTTTATCTGTGCATGCTCTATGCCTATGCATGATTTTGATAGGCTGCGCCGCCCAACCGCAACCGCTCACTTTCTCTTCCGGGTAGCCTACTGCATGGCATTTCTCCGTCCGCGCATTTTCCTTTTATTATCATCTGTCGCACGCACAGCATCGATGTAGCGTTAGATGCAGGCCTGTCATTTGATAATATCAATTGCACTGGAAAACTACGTGGGATTTAAATGTCCTGTCCTAGGATGGGTGGCTATATGATGACAACACCCTGCAGTTATTTGTTGTGGACTATGCAGATCCATCGTGCAGCCTACTATAGCCTAATAATAGGCTAATAATAGCGTAATAAAGTGCTTACACCGTGCACAGAGTGGAGGTAAGATTACCCCCCTTTTCCCCTCCATATTTTAGGCTAATCTTATGCATAAAAATGTTCCAAGATATAGTAGTTATAATGAAGAACTGTGCACACCTGAGGCATATTTTGCATACATTTTCTTGTTATATTCTCATTTTTTATATCGCAATTTTTTTTTTTCCAATTGTTTTCTGACTTGGAGAAATACGAGAAAGTTATTTGTGCCAGCCTATGTCCCATTCAGTCTTCGAGTATAGTGTAGGCTACAAGGTTAAAATATTTTTTGTTTTTGTTTTGTTTTTTTTACCACTGCTGCAGATCCAGCTAGATAGGATGCTGCAAGGTTCACATATCTTTGGGCATGAGAGGCCCCTGGTCATCAGATTATCATTCTCCACCTGTGTTTTGGGAACTGTCTGCCTACCACTGCTTGGCCTAACAACGTGCGTCTTCATATCCTCTTTTTTCCATTTTGAGGACTCTACTGGCACACATTGTCAGGTATAAACAAATCCTTGCCTTGAAGAATGTCCAATCAAATGTATGGCTGCCTGAACTGACATCACATCACATCACATCACATCACATCACATCACATCACATCACATCACATCACATCACATCACATCACATCACATTACATCACATCACATCACACAAATCTTTACTGTGTGTCCTTAGGTTCCTAACTACCTGCCATCTATCAGTGCCTCAATAAGCCTGAGCCCTGAGTGCCACATCTGGCGATTCTGCATCGGACTGCACTCAGCACCCAGGTTCCTGGTGGCTTTTACCTATTTTAAATTTTACAAGACCCGCTTTGCCTCCAGGTTCCCAGAGAGTTCACTCAGCTGCTTGAATCTTGCCTTTTCCATCTCTGAAATCTTTGGCCTCTTGCTCCTCACTTATGTGTCGTCCAGTGAGACGTACTGTGAGTATGATCTATATATATTTTTAATTATTTGAATAGAATCTTCTAAGCATTGACTGTGGTTTTTCCCTTTCAAACACTGCAGGCAGAATTTGATTGACATTTTGATAGAATTATTGACTATAAGTTTTTAATGAGGCTTTTAACATATTTGTGTTGGTAATGCTTGTAAATATAGAAGGTAGACCTGTGGGTTGACTTCTCATGGTTTATGAAAACTCTAAGAAATCCTATTGAACTACCGCACAATTTTCAAGAATAATATAGTAGTACAACAAAATGAGAGCAATATCAAATCAGCAAGTTTAAACGAGTTCATTTTCAGCTGTGTATTGAAGATAATTCGCTCATGAGGATCAATCAGGCAGGTTGATGCAAAGTTGATTGAAAGTTTTTAATTAGGTTGACAACATGTATTGATTGATGTATTTGTTCCTCTGTTAAAAAGACCCTTTCCCTCTCTCTTTATATCCATTTTCTCCTTAGTTGTACATAAGGAAGGCTTTGTCCTGTTCCTTGTCAGCTCTCTTATCCACATGTTGATAACCTGCCGGCTGTGGAATGTTATCAAGAAGTATTCACTAAGTCCTGAGGTGAGGAACGCCCTGTCAAACACACACACTTCACTTCAGACATCTCTCATGCTATGTGCATCTGACACATGAGAGGAACACTTGAATCAAGCAGAGCTTATTACCTTCTAAAACTATTTAACATCCTTAAGGGCATAGTTTGTGTGCTTATCAAGTATTTCATCCGGCATATTTTAGTGCTTAATAATACTAATTCATTAGTAACTGATTAGCAACCATATATATTTTTTCTCTCTTAGGACGCTAAGTCTTACCATTGGAAAGTGCGTATCTTGCTTCTCTTCGTATCCTTCTGTGCTTTTGCTGCATACTTTTTTTGGAAGCACAACGTGTACTGTGAATCAGGGAGTAAGTATAGTAGCATCAACACATTCTGAGTTAACCTGTCAGTCTTTGCGATTGTGTTTAAAGGGAAATGTCACAAAATTTAAGAATCTACTGTATGTTGCTATATGAAAAGTAAATATTTGTGAAAGACTGAAAATAATGTAGGCACATAACTTGATGGCAAAATCTTTTGATGAAAACATGTCTATTATCCTATTGTACCCCCTCCCCGCACTTTTTTCTCATATAGGCTACACATTCTTTGCCCTGTTTGAATATCTGGTGGTCTTCTCCAATATGGCCTTCCACCTCACAGCAGTGTGGGACTTTAAGAGTCGAGAGGTCATGGTCATTTCATCCTCTGAGGACAAAGACTTCTGACTAGAGACTCAAGGAGTAAGTACCAAGTGTACAACCGCTCCAGCAACACCTACTGATAATGGCCTTGACCCTGTTCAAGAGGAAGAAGAATGGAAAGGTTTTTTCCATATATTTCCATGGTGACATCCAGTCCCCAAAAGTGGGTAGATGTCAGACTTAAGACAAAAAGATGCTTTCCTTTGCATCATAGTCTGATTAAATTAAATTTAATTTCATGACACTTTGTAATGTACGGTTTTAACTTTTGTACAATATGCAGCAAATTTGTGGTCATAATGTGTGCCAAAGTAAAGTTGTGGTTCTGTAGTAGTAGTATCAGTGCTATAATGGAAGTCAGGATGCCTACCCCATTTCTATTGTATTCCACTGCAACCCATATTGGAGTAAAAACTTGCATAATACTACTATACTACTGTTTGCCCTGTAGTAGAATTAAAATGTATCAAAAGAGCATTCCCATATAAGTCAATATCACCATTTGTAGGTGTGGCTGGTACATTTAACATACAGTACATGTATACTGATTGTCGTAATGATTAACATTTGTGTATTGTATTATGAATTTAAATGTGGTATTTATTTTGAGCATAGAGTCAGACATGAAATAATGCTCGAGTTTCTGCCAAAATTATATGCTATTTTACAGCATTCAGATTGACCAAAAGTGATTGCCATGATCACCCAGACATGACGTGGTTACCTATTATTTATTAGCACTCTTTATATTACAGCTTGCCTGGCTGTTTGGGTATATTCATAAGGTAGCCTATATAAATGCTGCTTATGTGAAAACATTGTATATATTAACATCCATGACTTTAGCATTAGATAGCTTTAATTTGTAATGTATATTTCAGCAATATGTAGTGAAGGTATTTTTATCATTTAAAGATTACATTTATAAAAGTCTTCTAATCTTCAGTATTTGTATTATCTATATTACATGTGCCCTGTTGTTAATCCAGGTATTATGATCACACACCTCTTACCTAACTGTGACTGTAACTACAAGTTAAGGCTACTAGC
The DNA here is from genome assembly GCF_964638095.1 of Poromitra crassiceps. Classification (NCBI taxonomy): domain Eukaryota; kingdom Metazoa; phylum Chordata; class Actinopteri; order Beryciformes; family Melamphaidae; genus Poromitra; species Poromitra crassiceps. The sequence goes on from NC_139642.1 coordinate 43,708,567, forward strand.
ACGGAGGTGGGGGGTGAGAGAGATGAAAGCACAGAGATATCACATGAAAAGTGCATACTCCAGGGATTACATGAATTTACATATCTTATTTTATTAGGAAATATTGTAAAATGTTTTTTAAATTCAATAGGATTTTAGATTGGTAAATAAAAACACTGAGGTTGTCATCAACAACACTTATAGTGACTAATTTGAAATGTATTCATTGTTGATGATATTGGTCTGATTGCACATTGTAAGTATGAAAAAAATAGGCTACAATAAAAAAAAGTTTTGTATATAATAATAATCCTATTGGATTTTTTTAAATCTCCTGCGACATGACAAGGTCTACCTAGATAATATTCCGATAAGATATGCCAGTTACTGAGATATTTCGATATTAGATACTAGATTGTTGAATAACAATTCATTTTACAAGGGATGCGATGTAACGGTCTTCAACAGGGGGTCCAGCGGCGCCCCCAGGGGGTCCACAGAGATACTGCAGGGGTCCGCCAATTTTTGTCAAAATAGTTTGTGAAAAAAAACAAAATAGGCATCTCGCGCGCTCGATTCCTGGGCTCGCCCACCCTGCAGCTCGCATACACAGCTCGGCTGTTGCGTGGCCTCACCTGCCCTATTGGCGCATGCGCAATGTCTCGCTCTCTCTCACTCTCTCTCTCCCTCAGTCTCTCTCCCCCTCTCTCTCCCTCAGTCTCTCCCCTCTCTCCCTCGCCTCCCTCTCCCTCAGTCTCTCTCCCTCTCCCTCAGTCTCTCTCCCCCTCTCCTCTCTCCCTCAGTCGCCCTCGTCTCCCTCTTTCTCTCCCTCAGTCTCTCTCCCCCTCTCTCTCCCTCAGTCGCTCTCTCCCCCTCTCCTCTCTCCCTCTCCCTCAGTCACTCGTGTGTGTGTGTGTGTGTGTGTGTGTCACTGATGACATCATCAGTGATGTCACAATTATGTCACAATGCCTATGCATGACATCACTGATGACATCATCACTGATGACATCATTGATTACATCATCAGTGATGTCATCAGTGACATCATCACTGAACTATAGCCTTGTGTGTGTGTGTGTGTGTGTGTGTGTGTGTGTGTGTGTGTGTGTGTGTGTGTGTGTGTGTGTGTGTGTGTGTGTGTGTGTGTGTGTGTGTGTGTGTGTGTGTGTGTGTGTGAATGAATTTATGACATCACTGATGATGTAATCAGTGGGACAGACATAGAAACAGAGAAACAGACAGAGCCTGAGCTCTCTTGATGGTGATTATTTTAGACAAAAAATAATGTTAAGTGAACTCCAAGCATTAATAGGCGATAATAAGCTAATTTTGAAACAAAAATGATTTACAAAGCGACCCCGCCAGATGGCAGACTTGAGCTTTTTTTTAATCTATCAGTTCACACTCCAGAAGTTAGGGGGCAGCACTTGTGACTGTAACATACCAGGGACGCCGCTGTCTCGAAGAAGATAAAGCCCACATCGCTCCACATTTCTGCGGTTTTCTCGTTCAGTCAGTCGGCGGAGAAGAGCAAAAAGCTTGTGCAAGAGGAGGAGGTGGAGCCCGCGGTGCTTTGACTCTGCCAGGGGACCAGACCAGGCATCTGCCGCAATGTTAACACAGAGCTGAACCCACCGATCTGTTGGCTCGGGTGTATGACAGGTAAGGGAAACTTGTTTTGTTTGTTAACGTTGATTCTATAACACATAAAGACGCCTAGCACAGCCTAGACGTCTTTGGTTACGTCCCGTGCCAGGCGATAGCCCGATGGCTAACGTTTATTAGCCTTCGTCCGAGCTAGAAAATGCAGTGATAGTCGACACTAGTGATTCAAAACACGGAAATGTCGCTGCGATCATTTTGCGATGCTTGGTATTGATGCTAGCCTGGCAATATAACACACTGTCTAAGTAAATATGCCCCCTCTCTTCCCTCTTTCAGCCCACGTTATCTACCAAACCTAGTAGCTAACATGGGTAATTGCAGTAACGTTAGCTAAATGCGGTTTGTCAAGCACTGGTGTTGACCAGGCAGCAGCTGTCACTTTTTATAATCTTGGTATTTGTCTGTCGCTTGCAAGCATGCTGGAAAGAGGAAGAAATGCAGGGTTAGCAAAGATGACAACATTAGTTTCACTTACAGTAACGTTACCATACCAAGCTTGGCAAGAAGGAAGAACAATGAGACTTGAGTTATACTGACGTGTGTCTGCTGCAAGAAATCTTTGCGTAACGTTATTTCTTGGTCTGCACCAGCCCAGATTCGTATCGCTTCGGTCTGAGTAAAGTTACAGTATTGGTTACAGTATTTTAAGAGACAAAGAGGATACGTTACGCTACGAACGGCTGTTTGATAATATGAACATCAATTAATCATTTGCGCTAGTCATGCTATAATATTACCAGTCGTGTCAGAATATTCAAATACTGTAAATCCTGTGCCTCTTTTTCCAGCAAACATCAGTCATGGAGTTCAGCAAATTGGCGACCTTATGGATTTTTTGCTTGTGTCTCTGTGGGGAAAGTTCACCCACATCGGACAATCCTCATGTTGATTATGTGGTGTCAGGTGAGTGCCCATGTGACCCAATAATTGACCAAATTTAATTTTAGGGATGTTGGCTCCATCGATCACACGATAGACCAGCAGTAGTACGATATTACGTGACATATCTGTGAAATTGTGCAGGCTCTAAATGTAGCCATGCTGTCGCTGAGAATAGTCGGGCAGGCATTCTCCATTAAGCCCTGTCCTCCACTTAGATCATATTAAGGCACCCAGTCAAACAGAGCTAATACATCTTGGTAGTTTAGTGGAGTGAATGGGCAGGGTTCACTAGCAGTAGCTTTTATACCAGTTTGTTATAAAACTATTCTCAGTGTATGAATATGAAGAACAATAATACATTGTTGTTGTTGTTGTTTTTTTACAATTTGACAATAATACCTCCAACAAAGTAATTGTTACGCTTCATAACACTTTTATTAAGTAACTGGTGATAAGAAATCATGCAGAATGCACAATACTAACTTTACACTGGTTTACATATGCATGCGCATGCACTCACAAACTTGTGTGTGTCAGTGAGTCACCAGAACTACTTGCCCACAGTAACCTACTATATAGGCTTGCATTCAAAAGAACCAGCATAAAAACTAAGGTTAAGTGTGCCCTCTCATAACTAAATGGCATAGATGCCTTTTTATTTCAAGTACTAGTCAACATAAAAATGTGCCATCATGGAAGTGTATGTTTTCTTTAACACAAACACAAACATTTTGTCAGGTCCTGGCACGTATATTGGGAAGGGCCATGTCTTTTTAGATGAAGTCTGCTATCACCTCGTACTCTCGCCTCACTCCAGTCCAAACCTGATTTCCCATGAACGATGATGGCATCAATTCACACTGTGGTTGCATGTCATAAGACAGCATATCTTGCACTACCAAAGGATCAGCTGATAATGAAGCCTGCATCTATTTCCCCACAAATATCAAGTGCTTACAGTGTAGCTTACTGTCCCAATTTTTTTTGAAAATGTTAGTGTTTATAAGATCTAACTATTGCTCTAATATCTATTTTTAGTTGTAAATGTCAGTATGGCAAACGACTGAGCAAAGGCCACTCCCCTGGTTGTGGTAGCTTGGTCGTAATACTTGTTAGTGGCACAGAATGTTTTGGTAAAACATGTTGAGACATTATCTATGTCGTATGTTCTATGCACTTAAGTTATAAGCTTTACTCGTGTCAATGTCACATAGGCTACAGTCAATGTAAGAGTTGATTCTTCACAGTGGCATTCAAAGCTTGCCAGGCATTTTGAGTGACGCTAGAAACTGGTAGCTACAGCAGTTGGGAAGTAGGGTCGGTGTGTTTCCCATCTATATGCAGACACACAGAATTACTTGCGTAACTTGAGCTTGTAAAAAAAAAGAAGGCTGGTATGTAAATATCTTATCTTGTGTTAGGGTTTGCAAACCAAATGTGAAAGAGGGGCAGGTTGATTGAGTGTATGATGAGTAGTAGGTGGTAAGCTTGCTGTTGGCTAACTGTCACTCTTTGTTTAACATTGTGTGTGCATGCGTGCGAGAGAGAGAGTGAAAGAGAGAGTTAATGCCTTTTTGTTATGTGGTTTTGCAGGTGCTTTTGTTACTCTGGAATGCTTAAACTGTTTGGCCAAAAGTTCACTTTTTACCACCCAGAAGTCGACTTTATACATCCTCCTAGTGATGCACCGTTATGAACATTTTGGCAGATACGATAACCAATATTAACATTTATGGCCGATATATTTACAGATGATGACAAAAAAGGAAGCAACCAAGGCTGTTGCGGCACACAGGCCTTCATCAGGGTGACTACGGAAATGTGACAAAGCAAAGACATTATACTGTATAAGGAAATGACATGTTCATTACCATAATGTATTGAGCAGACAGGAAGATGGGTGCATTACCATATAAGGAGTGAGCAGGTAACCCCAGCAATGACATAGGGTTTTTTCTTCCTCCATTTTCCTCCACCATTTTGAATGGCTCAACCCTATGCTGTCATTGCTGGGGTTACCTGCTCACTCCTTATATGGTAATGCACCCATCTTACTGTCTGCTCAATCCATTATGATAATGAACATGTCATTTTCTGCCACATCTTAAATGTCTTTGCTTTGTCCCATTTCTGGTTAGTCAAGATTCAAGATTTTTATTGTCACTCCGTAGTACAAGTATCACGTGTGAAATTCTTGTGCTGTGGACTCCGTTTACAACATAGTACAAATATAACAGGGCATATGAGTGCAAAAACAACAAGAGACACAACAAGCAAAAGGCAATAGTCTGGGGCACCACCCCTCTACCAAAGAGCACATTGTTGGTTTTTACTCAGCCTACAAAAGACACACTCCTTTTTCTGCCTTTTCGATATTTACAGATGTTGATATGATCTGTATAAAAACAACTTTCTATGATAATGAAATAGTGTACAGTACATACTAGGGCTGTTCCGGGCGTCCAGGTAGTGTAGCGGTAGATTCCCTGTCTGCCAACGCGAGGGGCACAGGTTCGCACTTCGCACCCCCGTGTTACCTCCGGCTTGGTCGGCCATCCATACAGGCACGATTGGCTGGTGTCTGCTGGAGGGAAGCCGGATTGAGGGTATTTGACCTGGTCGCTGCACTAGCGCCTCCTCTGGTCGGTCGGGGCGCCTGTGAGGGGAACTGGTGGGAATAGCGTGATCCTCCCACATGCTACGTCCTGCCAGTGAAGCTCCCACTGTCAGGTGAAAAGAAGCACCTGGCTACTGCGCATGTCTCGGAGGAAGCATGGTGCTAGTCTACGGCTCTCCCCAGAACGGCAGAGGGTGGAGCAGCAACCAGGGCAGCAGAGGGAAAAATTGGCGAAGTACAATTGGGGAGAAAATGGGGTAAAAAAAAAAAAGGCTGTCCCGAATACCATATTTAGAGTGTCGACGCTTCGGGGAGATAAAATCGATCATAATCAAAAAACATGTACACACTGTGAATTTGAAAAAGTAATGTCTATTTATTTCCAAAACATTTAGAAAAGCCCATAAATATAAATCATAGATTTACCATATTGCTTCCTCCTCTCAATATGAACATTTTGGCCGATATGATAACTGATATTAACATTTCTATTATTTTGCTCATCGGACCGATACGATGTATAAAAAATGTACTAACATCAGCCGTCCGATACTGATATGATTGCCGATATATCGTGCATTCCTACATCCTCCTTTTGCTGTTGTTGCTTCACGAAGAGCAACGGTGTCAAACACAAATGGCCTCTCACACACGCACACGCACACACACACACACACACACACACACACACACACACACACACACACAACTCTCTGTGTGTGTATTAGAAATGATAGTATAGTTCATTTACATTTGAGGTATTCAGCTGACTCATCCAGAGCGACTTGCAGTGAGTTAGCAGGTTGGGCTTTGGTGTATATGCTCAAAGGACACTGCAACAGGACACATAGACGTTCCTGAACACACGCTGGCTGTTGCACGGATTGAAACGGTGACAGGCTTTACATTCTGTTTGGTCTCACCAGCCACTAAGCCAGCCTGCTTCCCCATGACAAAGTTCTGGGAATTGAGGAACCATGGACGGCGAAACATGAGAGTGGATGAGTGTGAGAGGGAGAATCATGTTGTAAGTGCTGGCTCAGTGCTTAGCGCTAGCAACTGATTGCTCAGTATTTGAGTAGGTGGCAATAATTAACAATGAAACAATTTCAAATTGTCAATTGAAACATATGCACCTGAGCTTGGACAGTGAGTTACATTTTGCTCACTGCCACCCCAAGCAGTTGTGAGGATGAGGCAGGCAGCATAAAAAGCAAAGTTTATGTCTAGAAATTGATCAGTGTCTTAATTTAGAATGTGGATTATATTTTGGTATCACTAATTCAAAAGTGGGTGTTTTGACCAGATAAGTTTCACCCCCAAAAAATACCCATTAGAATGACCTAGAATCAAGTATTCTATTTAATAAAGCTGTTATCTAGTGGTCACTGGTCAGTTATGCTCTATCCCACGTTTTGCTGCAGTGCAGTAGAACATTTTGTGTTGGCAAATTCTTCAATTGAGCTGTGTTTAAGCCATTTGGAATGCAATCAAACAAGGCTTTCACTGTGAGAAATGTTCTTTCTGCCAAGAAGCAGAACCTTAAAAGGAGTCATTGACTTAGTTTGCTGTCTATACCTGCATTATGTAATATATTCCTTTGTAAAGAATTCATGTCTGGGAGATGATTTAAGCAGGCAGAAACCATCCATGAATGGGTTGAGACTGAGAGTGAAACCCACTTACTTGCGCATGTTTGAGAGCAAGGCTAACTCCTTAACCTTCACGTTTTGTCATGATGTCTGTGTAACTAGGCGTCGGCGATAGAATTCAAACTCAAGTGTGCTGTATTGGAGATGCCCTTCTGAGGATCTAAGGGGCAATGACTTCAGTTCAACCAAACCGAACGATAAAATACACATTTAAACGTGTTGTTACAGGTAGCTTGTCATGCTCTTTCACATAACTCCTGAGTGTCTGCAGTGCACGGCAAACAAGCCTTCCTCTGAGTGGGAGTGGCGGCATTATCTCTGATCTGTGGCCGAGGATTTGCAATCCCTCAGGAGAGAGGGGGGACACAGACAGGCTCCACTAGCTAGCTGTTTCATAAGCACCATGACAAGGCTAAACCATTGACTGCTGCTGGCATGGGACAGGTTCATGAGAGTAGTGAAAATAAATAAGGTCAACCTCCTGCCTCGGCTAGTGCTGTGTTTGGCTTGAGCAGTTTATTTTTTGTGTCCCTTACTGCCGTTTGAAGTGACCTCCTTAAAGACAGACAGGCAGTACGATAATGGCAACAACGATTATGCTGATTCACGATTAGCTATCCTGGATCACGATTAACATAAACATAATTATTTGCTTAGGCTTCAGGATACAAAATTATTTTATTGCACTTTTGCTCCTTAACTTATAATTCGACTTTAGTTTTAACTTTTTTCGGTGCAGTATTTTTTTCAAGTAGCAGCAGCTGGGAAAAAGTCTTACTATCTCACTCAATTAAAATATAAAATAATGACTATGTGGTGCAGCTACAACTGTAAGGGCCGGTTCACATGCCACGTATTTTGCACGAGGTGTGCGGCAGACGTGAGGCCGATGTGCCTTTTTGGCGCACTGAGATAAAAACATCCAACTTTTTGGATCTCCACAAGTGCATCACATGTCACACAGCCTGAAAACGAAAGAGAGAGGGATGTATGTAATGATTCATGGTGAGATCTTTCTGCTCCACGTGTAGGTCAAGAAGTAAAGCTACTATGACAGTTTTACTGCGATGGTAATACATTTTTTAAGATAACAACAAACGTGAAATTGTTGTCTTTGGTTGCTTGGCAACGCCAGGCGCACCTGTAGCGCAACCGTCCATCACACTTGATAAACGTTCACGCCTCACGTTTTCAAACGCTGCATGTGAATCGACCCTAAGGCAAATTTGGCATTGGATCTATACTTGTTGTGTACAAGTCAATCAAAATCCTGAAAATATTAAAATAACTGAAGGTACATAAAATGTAAACTAATAAAACTTGATATTTAAACTAGGAAAAACCCGTTTTGAAAGGTCCCTGAAAATAAAAATGCACGATAAATAATAATAATAATTATTAGATGGCCTATATTCGATCTGTGTAGGACTGTAAGTCTGAACAATCTTGTCATCTGAATTCTTATCCACTCAATGAATGAAAGGCCTGTGGTAATATAAACAAGGCTGTTGGCCAAAGGGATATTGCAGTTCCGTTTTCTTAGCAAGAGAGAAGGGGTAAGTGCAGGGCAATCCCACAGGGGACGTTTCAAAGCTGGCTCTACTCACAAAGGACAAAAAGTTAATAATAACCATAGAACTTTGCGACCACATCATAAGATTACTTTTTAATGTTCCTCAAAAGACCTGTTGTGTAGTTTAAATGAGTACTTGAGTTGATTACACAAATGCTTGATTTTAAATATCCCTCTTCTATCTTGTGCTTTGTTGTGTATATTTGTGCATGCACATCAACAGCTGTCTTGACAGGGCTGACATTTCCTGTTATTATTTATTGCAAAGAGTGGTTTTGTTCCTGACCGTGCCGAGATAAGAGCATGACATGCTTGCTGCTGCGTTAAGGTTTTCCTCTAATCGTATAAGAACAGCAGGAACCCTGACTGTCAAACATCTGCTCAACATCATTCATTCTAGCTGTGGTTAGAGCACCAAACTGACAATGTAGCTGCCCGCTGGCAAGAAGAATGTCAGTTTAGTTGCTCTTTGGGTAGTTTGGAGACTCAGGAGGATGAGGCTTTGGAGTAGTTCACGCTTTGCTCCTATCAAGTTAACAAACACTTACATTCTAACTAAGCCGTTGTGCATTTCAGTGGACAAGCTTTTGTTTACGATAGGAAAACAAATGTATTTATTCATTTAGAGGCCAATTCTCTATAACAGAAAATGAAGGTTGATGATTTCTCCTCTTATTTTGTTATCAATATTATTATTAGTAGTAGTAGCAGAACCAAGTTGCAACATATTTTTGCGGTTAGACTTGCAATCTTAGCAATCTTACACAATATTCTGTGGCATACTTGTTTCCAAGATCAGTAGGCCAAGATCAGTAGGCCAATAGAAAAGCTTTATTTTCACAGAGAAACTTGAATTGCTAAATACTATTGATAATGCCTTGTTAACATTACATTACATCATTTAGCAGACGCTTTGATCTCAATCAGTACCCAAGTTGTCTCTCAGTAACATCTTGATATGACTGTGTTTCTCCACCAGAACTCTGTCGCTTTGATGAGCCACTGTGCAAGGACGAGAATGCCATTCTCAGCTTTGAGGCTATCCGTAGTATCCACAAGCAGATGGATGATGATGCAAATGGCAATGTGGACGTAGCAGAGACAGACGGGGTAAGTACCAGCCTGGATTGTCATCGTCTACAGGTGTGGGTAGGGGTGGGGATATGGCAAAAATATCATCTCACAATTTTTTTCAGGCAGGATCCTGATCCGCGATTCTTTTTCATGTTGGTTAACACATTGAGTGCCAGTGCTAAAAAAATGTAACGAGGAGTGCCAAGGACGTCTGTGGACGTCCTAAAATCATAATTCATATTATTCCATAATTCTGCTGTTTAAGGTCGTACCTAGCCAGTGAGCATGAATCCCTTCAAGGGATCACACGGCGCCACCTTAAACATCGTCACGGGAGCTGCGCCACCCACCTCAGATCCTTTACTTTGTGCAGGAGACAGCAGGGAAAGACGTGATCAAAGTGGAAACCGATGCATGCTTCAGCCAGAGCCGTATAGATTGCTCTGTCTGCAGCGGAGCGGACAGTTGGCTCGGCTGCATCCGTGCCCACAACTGAGCTCTTTTGCTTCTATCTATCTTCTATCTATCTGTTTCTCCACACGATTCCCTGCCAGAAAGCCAGCACCCGAAGCCGAACGGCCAAGCCCTTTTCGTTCAGTCGCGTTTGGCATTTCCTTGTTGCGCTAGGATCCGTCCGGGGCAAAAACGGAGTCAGACTCTGTGCGTGTGGGGAGGAGCCCGCAGCTCAGAGGTGGAGAGGGGGGGAGCAGGCTGCACAGAAACCACACCACGCCACCACATCAGAAAACACCAGCCAGAGTCAGTGAATGTGCTCGAAATTAGAGTGCAAAAAGTATTCATAAAAGTCACTATATCTTGAAAAGTAAAAAAAAACGGCAGAAAACCCTTGAAAGTGCACTTCTTACAGAGGCTGTCATTTCATAATGGAACTGTCTAGAAACAAAATTTCTTCTTTGGAAGAAGCAGGAGTGTTCAATGTTTCATTAGAGTCCAGCCCTCTCAATATAGCCCTAATAGAAAAAATTCTATAGCTGTTTTCATCTGAATGGAAGTGAATCTGGCACAGGCTCCAGACAATTTTACTGAAGCGCTGTGGCACTCAATGTGCTAAAGACTATTTTGCAAGTTACTGAACAGTAACTTACAGGGCTGGGCGATGTGGACCAAAATTCATATGTATTTTTAGGCTGAATGGCATACATGTCTTGGTATTTTTGGTCAAGTGGGGTAAACGTTCAGTTGTAAGTCAAAGCCACATGTCAGATGTCACAAGCACAATAATAGAACAGCTAGAACAGTCTGGCAAGTTCAGAAAATGACATCACTGTAATGCAGCGTTAAGACAAGACGTATGCCATATCACAATATTATGATATTCAAAAAGACAATATCTAGTCTCATATCACAATCTGGATGGAATATGGCTATATTGCCCAGCCCTGCTAGGGGGGTGGGTGCTCTGTTGAAGGAGATACTATTGTTTGTATGGTCACATCATCTGGCTCCGTGTGAAGCGGCTTACAGGTATCATTACTGTAATCCATCTGAAGGAATCCTTGCCAAGATGGTCAAGGTAAATGGGATAAGTTACCGATAGCTGTAATGTCCTTAACTTAACTAGCACAGAGTTAAGTGAAGGATTTGTCGGCCACACTTAACATTTTCACTTCAGTGCTCGTCTTGTTGGTGTTTTTTGACAAATAATTAACTTAAGTCACACACTGACTGTAGCTTGCATGTACTGTATGCTGTTGATGTTGGTGTTGCTATGTTTGTACAAGTCCATTATAATCAGACTATGTAGTTTGTATTATTGGTTGTATCAAAAAAAAATAGTGTTGGCTGAATACAGTGACATTTTTGTGTGAACTTCAACAAAAGCACATTATTAAGAAATCACAGTTTAAATGTGCAAAGAGGGCTTGTGAGACGTTGGGTCTGGTGCGACATAGGGCTGGGCCATACAGGTGAAATCAATATCACAATAATCGTAAGGATTTTTCCATATCGCTTTATATCACAATATGTCTCACGTATGCAAAATCACACAATCAAATGAAACCGAATGGTAAAGTTAGGTGTGATGTCAAACAAAACTGACATTTCCAAATAATATCCCTACAGTACCATACCTCATTTTTACCGAGGCGTCAACACTCGACACGACCTAAATACAGGCCGGGGGGGGAACAAAGGGAAAAACACCAAAACTTTGGCCCATGCATGCACACATTTTGTAGACAGTGGGAAACGGTGATTGACATGGCAAAGCAGTAAAATAAAGCAAAAATTGGCATTTTACACTCAAGTTAACTCCCAGGCCGACTCTACATCAACTTAGAAAGCTTAGAAGAAGAAAAAACAAACAAACTTAGAAACCCCTATGATAATAATATTCCTTGCCTTGTCTATGCTACAACTAAATAGTGTCTTTGTTGCTTGTTTAGTTTGAAAGCCGATCATTTGTCCAAAAAGCATTTACATGTCATTATAGGCTGACATGGTGTGTGAATTAGTCTCGAGTAAGTGCATTACAGTCTCCTAGCAGAGACCCAGTTTGTCACAATAAAATCTGACAAATTCAAGGTGTTAGACTGGTCTGGATGTCTCAAGGTAATAAATAAGGATGCGTTAAGAGACGTCAGTGCCAGGTGCAGCGTCCTCTACAGCACTCTACACTCTGATCCCGACTGAGTCAGAAAAAGAGAATACAGAAGTATGTGTGTAGTGTGTGTATACAATCTATGCATTTTCCCATCCCTATCAAATTAATGTGAAATGAGTGTGTGGTTATGTTCACTCTTTCCAAAAACAAAAGGCACATTTTACATAACTGGATCAGTCGCAAGTTAACTCTCTCATCTTCCTCTCTAACGTTATGTCAGTGAGTACGTTTACATGCACACTAATAAACCAATCATCTGATTTATAGAGTTACCAGATTATTCAAGTGTTCATGTAAACAGCATAGTCTAATTTGCTTGATCGGATAAAAGCCGTTATTGGATTATGAGAAATCCGATAAACACACCAAGCTTTTTGCAGAATCTTCAGTTTTATTCAATGCATGTTTATACAGTTAATCTGATTCTGTTTTTAATATGCGCATGTGCAAAAATGTAAAAAGCGGATGCAGTGAAAACGCAAACATCGCGAGCGGCAGCTCTAAAACCCTTTTTCGGAGTGAAGCCGAAACTAACTTCATGGTCAACAACATGAAAAATATGAAGAACCTTTATCTCTTAGATGGGAGAAAATATAGAAATGGCAGAGGTGGGGTTTTCAAGAAGTGCAGAACAGATTTACTGTCGCTGGAAATCTGAGGGAAGCTTATTACAAATGAGACCCAACGACACCAGTGGGTCCGATTCAGGGACATGCCAATATTGACGCTCTAGAAGATATTTTGGGTCACAGACCTTTTTCATCCCATGTTGAAAACCCGACAGGCCATTTTGAAAATAACAGGGAGTTTGAGTTTTGCGTCATGTACTTGGAGAGAAATCCAACTAATTGACTGAATCATGTAAACTTCGGATTATCATTTTACTAAATTGCACGTCAATAAGATTATTGCCATTACCTGATTATTCCCAGTTATCAGATTATTGTGTGCATGTACAGTAAACACACTCAGGGTCACGCTGTTTTTCTGGCACAGTGCCACTAAAAAGGTTTCCCGTTATCGAGGTGTAACCCATCAAGGGGAGAGAGCTCCGGTGTCTCCTCGCTCCACCGGTGGCGCTGCTGACATAATTGTCGCTGCACAGCACTGCGCTTCTTGGCGTCAACCTTTTATATCGGACAATTTCATTTTTATTTGTATGTTTTATGTTTAGAAGGGGTCAGCTCTCCTAGCTGCAGCATTAAACACTGCTGTGACATGTTGACACTCAACAAACTGTTTCTGGTTGGTGCCAACTGAGGCCACTGGGGACATTTCTCTTTTCTGCCGTCGTCTATTACCGTAATTATCATAATGCATTGCAGTAAAAAAAAAAAAAAACAGCAGAAGCACATCAGGAAACAAGGAGGCTTCATTCTAAAATATGAACAAATATACTTATCAAACAGAGGGGATTAGAAATACAGGCCTGTCTCTAATATAAGCCTGCTTCCAAAAAGACCTGGCACCCTCTGTAGTTGAGGTAAATAAAGGCCTGGATGAGCCAACAATAGAGGAAATGTGGTATTGAATGATCGCCCAGCACTAGTGCTACACTGACAGCATTGTGGCCTGCAGCAGACAGCCTGCAGTCCTTTGAGCTTCCATCCTGAGCCTCTAGTCTGAACTCCATGTTGTGGCCTTGAGGAGGCCTCCCCTGGAGCCTCATGGCAGGTTGCTTCAGTTGGTTGCATTTGGTTCAGGCTAGAAGCAAACCAAGCAGCCGTTCACTCACAGCAGTCTCTGTGCTTTTGGAAGAGGCACTGACTTGGCTTGCAGAAATCCCTGAGGCGAAGAATCAAGTGCACTGCAGTGAACACTCATATCGGTCGTGGCTTTGAGCCAGGAAATTGAAAGCTCAAAACGGTTGAGAGCACTTCAAGACAGTGGTCCTGCTTCCTGTTATGTTTCAGTGATTGAATAATGAGGTGATTGCTAATGCCATACTGAGGTTAGAATCGGCACGTGGCTCTTCTAAACTGAGTCCTGGGCCAATGCTATATTACACAGAGAAGCTGCTAGATTGCTAGTGTTTTCTGCAGCATGCTATATCACCTGCAGTGCAGACCATCTTTCAGCCCTGTAGTGAAACACTCCCACACAAATCTATCAAGAAAGATAGGCATCATCATCATGACTTATATTATTACTGTCCTCCACTCATATTGCATGAGTTGGATTTTGTGGGGGTGCAAGTTGTTATGTAGATTTTCCTCTTCTGAAAAGAATCCAACCTGGTGGTTAAGAATAAGATGACCTATAACATAATGGAAGTAGTGTTGGTAATTGCAGGTTTAAACTGTAGAGTGCAGACTGTACTAATGGGCAACTCCCTCAAATCATTTTCATTTGACTTGTTATTGGAAAGTTTGATTTTTGCAGTGATGTGTCAGAACAAATATATATACGGTAGTCTAAATGTGTCTGTAATATAGGCAGACGCACAGTGTTTACCTTCTATATGTTTTCTGCACCAAGGAATTCCCGTTCGTCTGCTTGCAGAAACTGCTGCCCAGTACAGTATGGGTCATTAACGCTCGTTAAGGCTCTTGACGTGATTCTCTGTGGATGTGCACAATACAGAAAAAATAAAAATAAACAATCTGTAGTTTGAACAGCCGCCCTCGAGCAGACCATCTGTCCACTTCAGTGTCAGTCTGAGACGGAAGTGCCTGGAATAAATTGCAGAGCTCTCGGTGCAGGAAAACATGTAGAGGAGGTAAACACTGTGCATCTGCATATATTACCAACATTGTAATGATACAAAGTGGGTTGAGAATTGCCAAAGCCTTCCTTGAATAAGTCAAAGGGAAACCTGTGTAATGTCAATCCAGCCTAGCCATTGACAACAAGTTTGCCAACAAATTCTCAATACGGTCAAAACTCTCGGCAGTGTTCAATAAGGTATTTTTCCACTATCTTTACTGGGTGATTAAGACACAGATGTTGTATTGTACAATAACTGTTAACATGAGTGAAGAGGGATTTTGGTTCCGTTTCAGGTCATTAAATCTCTAGTGGGAAACGTTATGCACAGGCTTAAAGATACAGATTTCTTGCAGTCATTTTGCTGCTATGGTAGAGTGTACAGAGTGTATACCGTAAATTCCGGACTATAAGACGCACCGGTGTATAAGCCGCGGGACCAAAATTGACTATTTTTTTCTTCTATAAGCCGCACCGGACTATAAGCCGCGGGTGTTTTGATGTTTAATTACCATATGAAAGGGTTCGTGCACAGAGAGGAATGTCGGGAAAGAGATCGCTGTTTGGGGAAGCTCCCATTTATTAACATTTCAACAAAACAAAACAAAAGTCAGGTCACTAATCCCCAGACAAAATCACACAACAATAGGCTACCGTATATGTGCAGCAAACCTGTAACCAGAGAAGTCAAGTCACTAATCCTCGTCTTCCTCTTCTTCCTGCGTACTGAAACCACCAAAGTCCTCATCTTCAGTGTCGGAAACGAACAGGTTCAGGGTGGCTTCGTCAACCACTCTCCTCTCTCCTTCAGGTGCCATGGCACGAGTCCGATACCTCACGAGTCCGACACCTCACGAGTCCGAAAAAAGAGGCTAACTTCCCCCAGACCCTAACCCAAAACCTAACCTCTCCCACCCCCACGCCTAAACCTAACATCCCCCAGACCCTAACCCAAAACCTAACCTCTCCCACCCCCACGCCTAAACCTAACCTCCCCCAGACCCTAACCCAAAACCATGAGGTGTCGGACTCGTGAGGTATCGGACTCGTGAGGTATCGGACTAGGGGGCAGTCCCCGTGGCGTCATCCTCTTCATCCCGCAGCAGTCCAGCGTTTTGGAACCCGTTGGTAATTGTGGATGTTTTCACACTCCTATAATATTCCGTGATCTTCCTTTGTGTGAATTCGCCGAAGTTTGTGATTTTCTCCTGATAGTCGGGAGGGAGTTGTTCAGTAGTTCTCCCCCGGACGGACAGTCCCTTTTGCCCAGGTTACGCGCGGCTGCTCTGTTTGATCGGCGGCTGCTCTCTTTTAATGCGAGATTGACTGCTTTCAACTTGAAAGCTGCCTCGTGTGAATTTCTGCGTACCTTCCCCATGGTAAGTGAGAGTGTTGCTTCTACTGCTCGTCTTGTTGTGAATATTCCTTGATCTTCCTTTGTGTGAATTCGCCGAAGTTTGTGATTTTCTCCTGGTAGTCGGGGGAGGGAGTTGTTGCCCGAGTGGCCGTTTGCTTACCGTAATTACCATATGTAAGTGGTCACGCACAGAGGGGATTGTCGGGAAGAGATGGCTGTTTGAGGAAGCTCCCATTTACCGTATTACAACATTTCAACAAAACAACATAACACAACACCACCGTTGTTTATTTTTACAGTGCACACAGTGTCCGCGGTGTGGTGAAAAGAGGGCAAGAGAGGAAATTAAAACAGAAGTGGATTTATAGTTAGAAAGAGTGCTAAAAAAGAGAGATTTTTTTTTTTTTTTTTTTTTTTTTCTGAAAAAATCCATAGATAAGACGCACCGTTATATAAGCCGCAGGGGCCAAAAAACGGGAAAAAAGCCGCGGCTTATAGTCCGGAATTTACGGTAGTTGAGATATTTATAGTATTTTATGGTCCTTTCACAGTGAGTGAAGAAAGTGCACACATAGGCCTTTTGAATTGCCTTTTATGGAAGATCCACAATGAACCTACATGTTGCTGTGACCAGACCGTCGTGATAAAACTGGTCACAATGCTCAGCGCTCACAATCAATCCAAGCCAGTCTACAGCAAGCTTGCAAAATTGATGGAAAGTGTAAAGTGTCTTTGGCCTCAGGATTGTTATTCAGCCTAACACTACTGAAGAGGACTGTTGTTCAGGATGTGTGCATTGGCTGTGGGCTGATAAGGGTTGAATCCTTTGTGAGGTTAAAGTAAAACTAAAGCATTCCACTGAGTAGAGCACTCTCATTCCATTGAAATGAAGTAACTGCTCTTGGTGATTCACATAAGACTTTTATTGTCTTTGTAACCACTATAAAACATCCCTGTCATTCCAGTTCTTGAGAGAGGATCTCAACTACCATGATCCCAAGGCCAAGCATAACACCTTCCATGGAGACGACCAGTTCATCAGCGTTGAGGACTTGTGGAACGCATGGAAAGGCTCTGAAGGTACGGCACTGCAGCCTCTCTTTTTCCAGCAGCAACTGCACAAAGCACGCCTTCTCCCAGACACATTTTGCTCTTTGCATCTTTTTGCGTAAATCAGTCTGAGTTACACACTCTAGCCACTTCTTAACATGCAGTGGAATCCGTATTATAACCAGCTCCTAGCCGGTTGGCCTGCATGTTAAACAACAATTAGCCGGCCTACGCGCACTCCCGCGAGTCCGTATCATATTCATCTCGGTCGCCGGTATAGGATACGCATAATAGGAAAAGCAGCTGCTGTTAAACACTGGCAGCTCATAATCCCGATCATGTCTGAGTGGGCGGGTGGTGGCACTTCACGTTCACTAGTTTATTAATTAATGAATCGTTCGGGCAATCGCTTATATCAACGAATTAAACGAGCAAACTCACGGTTTCCTCAAGTGCTGCAAACGGCTTTGAATTGTTTGGTAGAGCCTAGGGATCCCAATGCGCTTCAGCTATGCAGGCAGGCAGGTCCGGTGCATCACAGCGAGGAGAGGAGAGAGCTTACTGCTGCGCTGCTGATCCATGTCAGAAAAAGTGAGACATAGGCCTAGCCTAACTTTTGTGGGGAGAAATACATTGAAAACTAGTCAGATATGACTTGAATGCCACTTGTAAAATAAATCACCCACAGTGATTGACGACGGTCCGACCACTATTTTGACTGGGCGGCTTTATGTAACAAAGGCGGAAGCGCTCATTTTTGGCATACTGCCACCCCTCGCGGGCGGAATGGACCCTCGAGTTAAAACGGCATGTTTTTGAATGGAGTTTGGTTAAAGATTTGCTAAAGCCGTTTCAATTTAGCACAGCGCTGACGACGACTCACACGACAACTATTTGCCTTGTAGGGAATAACGTGCATGCTCCGCACCCCCTCCCCCCGCCCACTGGCAGAGAGAATACTGACCATTTCCAGCTGTTTCTAAACAAAGACCCCTCATGTTTAAAAAGGTAAAACCGGAAAATATCCTGCTAGCCAGACATGATCCAGACTTCATGTTTAAAAGCCACTTCTGAATCTCACGCTGCAGTCTGCACACTCTGAATCTCACTCTGCACACTCTGAATCTTACTCTGCACACACTCTGAATCTCACTCTGCACACTCTGAATCTCACTCTGAATCTCACTCTGCACACTCTGAATCTCACTCTGAATCTCACTCTGCACACTCTGAATCTCACTCTGCACACACTCTGAATCTCACTCTGAATCTCACTCTGCACACTCTGAATCTCTGCACACTCTGAATCTCACTCTGCACACTCTGAATCTCACTCTGAATCTCACTCTGCACACTGAATCTCACTCTGAATCTCACTCTGCACACTCTGAATCTCACTCTGCACACTCTGAATCTCACTCTGAATCTCACTCTGCACACTCTGAATCTCACTCTTCACACTCTGAATCTCACTCTGCACACTTTTGATATGCTGCTCTGCCCATACTGATTGTTTGTTTGCACTATGCTGATAATACTTGTGCTTTTGGCTCTCAGTCCCAGCAGACTGCAGTGTTTCTGATAGTCATCAAAAGTACAGTTCAGCTTTGATTCCATGACCAAAAAAAGAACAGGGTGGGTGGGTCACGGTTTTTCTCTGTAGAGACTCCTCATCAGCCAAATATTTTCTGTCTTTCAACATTTTTTTTTACAATGACAAAAAAATCTGAATGCTGTCTGTCAAAATTACAGACACCAAGAAAGTCTAACGCAACCTCTGCTCCTCATTCACCCAACAATGGAGCAAGGCAGTTGACCAGCCGGCATATCAGCATTGTGAAGCAAAGTGCAGTCCTCCACGTATCAGCTCCTGGCAGAGGAGGAGTCATCGAGTCTGTCAACACAACATGCACAGTCACACGTGACCCTACTCTCACCTCCTCCTGCCATGGGTTTAGCTGGCCTGTCGTGTTCTCTTTAAGAGCAGTGTCCATTACACTGACTGACTCATGCCTTTTCACACCCTTTGCTTTAGCTTCCCTTCTTTTCTCCCTTTTTTGCTTCTATGCTTCTGTCTGACTTACCCCGCAATGCAGCTTCTTGTTCGGGTTCAGGAGGTCCTGCGCCAGCTGGGTCTTTGTTCAGGCCGGCAGCACGCTGTACATTGACACAGGCAGCCCAAACAGACTCCATGCCAGGAGGTTTCCCTTCCCCTGTTTTTATTGAGAGCAAGCCAGTGTATATGTTATGATAGCGGACACCTCGTAGCTGATTTAGGATATAGGTGTGTACATGGTCATAAAATGTTGAGTGCAATCACAGATGTCCCTCTCAAGTCTCAAGTTGCGTACTCTGTGATGGATAGCCCTATCTGCTGGGTACTGTAGGTGTCAGAGGAGCGAGTCAGCGAGGACTTGACGTTCATGTTTTTGGGTTGTCTTTTCCCCCTTCAGTGTATAACTGGACGGTGGACGAGGTGGTGGAGTGGCTCATCACCTATGTGGAGCTGCCACAGTATGTGGAAGCCTTTCGCAAGATGCATTTTAATGGAAGCGCCATGCCAAGGTAAGTGATATTACAAGCTGCTGATGTTTGTCCTAACCTGCAGCACAATTCTGAAGTGTGACCAGTTCATCCCTGTCCGGTGAAAATCTTATCACCAAAATAACAACTTTTCACAAAGTAGGAAAAACAGCCTTGTTTTCATCTTGGCCATCATTTTTTTAGTTTATCCAGTGGGGTTTGAATTAATTCTACCACCAAGCATGGCATCCAATCACTATATCTACAGCTGTTATCCAGTGGGATTTGAATTAATTCTACCACCAAGCATGGCATCCAATCACTATATCTACAGCTGTTGAAGTACCGTAGTACAATCAGTGCATTAAACAATTAGTGTAGCTTCGCCCTAATTGGTCGGATTCTGAAGATTTGTTAAGGACTTGAATTACACATACTTGGAAATAGATTACACCCGTTTATTGAATAGTTTTTTTTCCCTTCTGACTGGTGGGGCTTACCACCTCTCAAACTATTTTGGACTGAGGTAAGTATTATCTGCTGTTTTGAATGAAAACATAGGCTACAACTTGAAACAGCTGAATAACTTGGATGCAGTTGCACCAAAATTAATGATGCACTTTGTAGAATCTAAATAGAGAATGGCATGTGACAAATGGCCCTCTCTCTTGGCACTGTCTATAACATACTTGAATAAATAATTTGTAGGCCAACAGTTGCATATTGACAAATAAACATTGAGAAGAGTGGAACTGATTGCTGAGTGTAGTTTTGTATTTTAGCATTTTTCCAGCTTTTCTATCTGAAATATTAACATAAATTAGGCTATAGTTGTGTTTCCAAATTTGGTGATCTCGGACAAGATTAGAGAATTGTCAAGAGGAATTGAAAATGGCATTGGTATAAATAAAACCCCATTGATTTTTAACTCTAGTCAAAACACTTCAAAGGTGAGATTATTCTGCTGAGGCACAGAAACAGTCCCAAATACTAAGAAATGTCACAGTACATTTGTGTTTTAGAAAAAAGGCAGATGCTCCTGTGCTCCTCACTGTTTCTACCAAGTACCAAACTTATTTTAAAACTCGCTGCGTCTCTGTTCTTCTTCAGGCTTGCTGTGAAGAATGCCACTCTGACGCTCTCTATTCTGAAGATACTGGATCGCAGCCACGTTCAGAAGATGCAGCTCAAATCTTTGGACACTGTACTGTTTGGAGCCCCACTGAGTAAGTGAGGTTCTTCTGTTTTACTTCCTGTAGCTAATCTATTTGAATGAGCTGTGTGAATGTAATGTCTGAGTACTGTAAAACGTTCATTCCATCATCATCAATATGCAGTATTGCACAGTGGAGCCTTGCCATATTGTGACTTGTGTTAATAATACCATTACAGATGACTAGCTTCAAGACATTGAGGAAGTAGAATTGGACAAAGAGTTGCATGGTGCAGAGATCAATAGTAAAATGTCATTATGCCATGTTTGGCCATGAGCAACAGTCATAGCAGACAAGCAAAAACAATGGCCTTCATTTAGTCAACCTAAGCTTGTATTTCCCTTATCGTCCTGGGGCCGGTTGCACCAAGTGGTCTTAACTATGCCTGGTCGTAACTCCTACGTCGGTCTTAGTTAAGACCAGTCTTTAGAGTGGATTTACGCCTGTTGCACCAACACGGCTTACGTCTGGTCTTAACTACGCGGGTCGTAGCAATGCGCGTCCATGTGATTTGCCAGGGAATGCACCCTGATTGGATGATGTTGCAAAAATGTGCCTCGCGACCTGCTTGGAGCGTCACTGTGCCACTACGCTCTATCAGCCACTACTGTATGTGCATCACTACACCCTCCCTCATCCCACCCTCCCTCGCTCCGGGGAAAAAATGGCGGTGATTGAGCCAGACATTCTGAATGAAATTGAATGTAACGTTCCCAATTCTATGTATTAAATTCTAAAAAATTAACGGCAACATTTGGGAAGGCTAAGCCACACAACTAGTTAGTTATAATCTAACATCGTGCTTCAAAGACGGAGAACTGGCTGTGTTACGACGATGACGGTAAGGACTCAAAAAGGTCTCCCCGGAGATCTCTGTTACAGGCAGGCTCTACGCCTCCTCCTGACCAGGCGTAAGAGTTACGCCTGGTCGTAGTGAAAAGAAGGCTTAAGCCGTCTTGGTGCAACCGGCGTAGCCGTTAGGTCGTAAAGTTACGACCAACTTAGCTTAAGACCAGTGTAAGACCAGTTGGTGCAACTGGCCCCTGATGTTTTTGTCAACTTTTTATTCCATGGCTTTTAAATCAACGTTGAGTGTCCCAGTTTATTAGTTTAGTTTTAACCCCACCTGTCAGTTGTCACATGCTAACCCTCCAAAAGACAATGTAGTTTACTGTGCCATAATCAAAACTACTACTGTAGCATCTTCTTAAGAAATCCAGTTCATTCTCTCTTTCAAAGTGTTTCCTAATGTCTTCAGGGATAAGCCATTGGTATTCCAGTTCAGTCGTTTTTTTGTTGTTTGTTTTTTGTTTTGTCTTAAACGTGATATTGAAATTCATGGTTTGGTTCTTAGGTAATCTCAATACTGACAATAACAGAATTTACTAACTGCTTAATGAAAGGGAGTCATAGATAAACCATGAGGTGTTTGAAAATGCCCGGCCATGTCATTCACAGTAACACCAGCCAACAACAAAATGTTTTTTAGGCTGAATGATGTTGCTCCTGTTCATCGACACCCCATTTACACCGTTTTTTTAAATATGACCTGTATCCGGATATGTTATCTGGATGTTATCTGGATAGGGAAAAATGCATGCTAATGCAAGGTGTAAATGCATCGTGATCAGAATTTAGAATTCAGAATAGTCTGGCTCAAATTGTGTTCAGATCCTGGTTGACGCTGTGCACTGATGGCAGAGAACCAAACCATGCATTCGTTTGACCTGGGCCAACATTCACACCCTAGCCAAAGAACCTATCACGTGCAGTTAAAAAAAAGAAAAAGAAAATAAGGATAATCCTTTTAACTACCCCGTCTGTAGAGAAACCAGTTCCTGTTCCACACGACCAGTTCTGTCAATTTGTGTGGTTGAGGAAGTGAACTGAGGTGAGAACCGGCTGCTCTGTATTCCAGACACGCCTCTCTGCGCACTGAGACAAATAAACACAGCACTCCTCCTCTCCCCTCTCCACTGTCTCTACACCAGTCTGCAGCTATAGAATGAGACAAATAAACACAGCACTCCTCTCCTCTCCCCACTAACTACACCAGTCTGCAGCTATAGAATGAGACAAATAAACACAGCACTCCTCCTCTCCCCTCTCCACTAACTACTCCAGTCTGCAGCTATAGAATGAGACAAATAAACACAGCACTCCTCCTCTCCCCTCTCCACTAACTACTCCAGTCTGCAGCTATATAATGAGACAAATAAACACAGCACTCCTCCTCTCCCCTCTCCACTGTCTCTACTCCAGTCTGCAGCTATAGAATGAGACAAATAAACACAGCACTCCTCCTCTCCCCTCTCCACTATCTCTACTCCAGTCTGCAGCTATAGAATGAGACAAATAAACACAGCACTCCTCCTCTCCCCTCTCCACTATCTCTACTCCAGACTGCAGCTATAGAATGAGACAAATAAACACAGCAGTCCTCTCCCCTCTCCACTATCTCTACTCCAGTCTGCAGCTATAGAATCAGACAAATAAACACAGCAGTCCTCTCCCCTCTCCACTATCTCTACTCCAGTCTGCAGCTATAGAATCAGACAAATAAACACAGCAGTCCTCTCCCCTCTCCACTATCTCTACTCCAGACTGCAGCTATAGAATGAGACAAATAAACACAGCAGTCCTCTCCCCTCTCCACTATCTCTACTCCAGTCTGCAGCTATAGAATCAGACAAATAAACACAGCAGTCCTCCTCTCCCCTCTCCACTATCTCTACTCCAGTCTGCAGCTATAGAATGTGAGCTTTCAGGTTTTTGTTCTTGTTTAGGGAACTGCAGCATCATCACATTTGACGGGTCGGGGTGTGTCTCAGGAGACATACTTTTGTGCGTAGTGAATTACAATAGAAATTGAACTGCTTCCCTCCAGGCTTGACCGCCTTTGCAGTATAATGATAGCATGGGAAAACATGGTCCCAGAATGACTGCCAAAAAATGCTCAGTTTTTTTCATATGAATTGACATGATTAACGTGTAGGGCTTTGTGGTGAGGGTTGAAGCATGGCACGCCCTATACTGGGGTTTGCACTGTTAGGCCTAGAAGTAGGGAGAGTCACAGACTAGGGCTTATGTAAGGCTACAAAATATTAATATTGCCCCAGATCCTTCCCTCCCCATGAAGTTCTGCACACTGTTTTAACTGAAGAAACAGTAAAATATACTTTGCAGACAAGTTAAAATGGAAATGCTGCATATTTGGAAGAGGAGAGCTGATGCAACAAGGCTATGTAAACAAGAGGGAAATGAATGAGCCCTCCATAGAACGTGAGTGATTGCAAAGGAAAGTAAAAGCAGAGCGGAAGCATGTCTGTGTCTGGCATGTGTCATTGTGCGTGTGCTTTGTTAGAGTCCCAGCCGAAGGAAGGCATCAGAGGGAGGCTGTCTGGTTTTGACAGCCTCTCAAAGCCAGGGGGGTCCAGCTAATAGTCACACTGGATATAGCGGCAGCATTTTAAGACACATCTCACAAAGGCTCGGTCCTACTCGGCCTCAGAAGTGGACACTTGTGCAATGATTAACACAGTTTGACCAAAGTGGTCCCACTTACTGCTTTGTTTGTGACTCATTGTCCACACAAAAAGCTGTTCACCAAAGGCATAATGGAACAAAAACACATTTGTGTCGAGTCATTCCCAGTGTAACGGTTAATTAAATGTCACTTTGGGCTGTCTTCTTGGTGGCATTCCGTAAAGGCAGTCATGCAGTATTTATGAAGTAGCAAATTACATAGACGAGACTGAGACGATAACAGAAAAGGCCACCTAGTGTGTGCAGACTGTTTTGGACAGATAATGTTGGCAGTGATTAGACCAGCATCAGGAAAAGTCATCAGGAACTTATCTCATTATGACCTCATGGATACGGTATTCGTCTGAATTACCCAATGCAGACCCATGGTAAATTGAGCGTACATGCATGTTTTTTCCTCTATTTATTTTGCACAGTTTGAAAACAAGAAAGACATGAGACGGGAAAAAACCCAAAATAAAGATAGCAGTATATAGTGCAGAAATGAGGCAAGAGACCCTTATTCATGGCTTCTACCTAATTAATAATAAACATTAGAACACCGTGTTATTAGATTATTTCAGTCAAATATTACATTCTTTCAGTCAAATATCATGACCGCGTATTTGAGAGTTGTGCAAATGCTCACAGGAAGCAATGATGGGGTTTAGGCAAATAAGATGTGATGAGTAAATATAGCCAGAGCCTTGTGATCTCTCTGCTGTGTGGTCTTCTTGTTCTGTAGGATTGAGAAGAGACAGTGACACAGGCCCATAGCTCTGCTGTGCTGTACTGTAAGTCCCCCAGTCTGCCAGCTTCCCCTGCTGCTTCCAACAGCTTGACTGTGCTGCTGTTCTGGCTCTGACTGACCTGTGTTTGATCTGGATTTTTGTAAGCAAGCCCTACGGAAATACATGGGTCACCCTGGCTGATCATTGAGCACAAACATTAGAGGCCTCCTAGTGATCTCCCTTTATGATTAGCCTACATTGGGGACATGCGAAATGGGCCGTGTGCCACGGGGAGAGACGTCGGGTCACTTGGCTCCTTGTAAATAACCAGCCAGCGTACAGCGGTTAGTTTGTAAGGATCTGTCTCTTCGCTGGCATGTCCTCTGTGATCTTATCCACAGCGATGCAGGTTCCTCATAGACCGACAGGTTTGTTTGTTTTTTCACCTCATTTGACTTCCTCCTTGTCTCACTACAGGAAGCAGGTAGTGCTTTTGAGAGCTCATTCCCTCACACACCCTTGGCAGGTTTGAAAGACAAACAAAGCAAAATATGAAATGGGATTGAGGTTTGACAAATGTAAATCTTAAAGAATTTGATCTGATTTCATGTAGCTATATTTTGTAAGTAAGTTTTATTTTATTTTTTTATCCCTCCATTGAAATCCTAGCTAGACTTGTGAGTTGATCACACGTCTGGCCACGCTGCCTGCCTGTCACACAGGACGTTTGGCATACTGTAAGGTCAGATGTGAGGTATGCTCTCTTGGTTCTATTATCTTCTTTGGCTGCCATTGCGGTTGCTTCTGTTAGTGGCATGAGCACAGAAGTAACAGGTGTGGCAATCAGGAAGTAAAATTGTGAAAAGAACACCAGTGATTATGAAACATCATAGTGTTTTCATCATGATAGACACATACTGTAGAATCTATTCCAGGATTTAAGTAAGGTAGCAAGTAGGTAACAATATCTGTAGTTATAGAAAGTTTATTGTAATTTGGGTTTTTTGTTAATGCTTCATTGTGAGTGATTTTCATATTTGCAGCGCAGTAATTGGTTGAAGTCTTCTTTAGCATAATGCAAGGTGGCAGCATCCCTGCCTGGGTGAAAATGTTGCAAGCGACAGGAAAACCACATGTCAATTATTTATGACAAGTTCCGCTCGCAAGATCATCTGGTTCACAAGGCTATTCATTCCCGGCTCTGTCGAAGCTTCCACAGAACAGTGATATTTTCTGATTTGACAGAAATGACCAGACTTATAGATTCAGGATTTAAATCCTAAATTAATTCACAGCTGAATTTTCCCTTTTTTTAATGGCCTTTGTAAAAGCTCTCTCCATGCTTGAAACTGAAAGATGATCTCAAAACTCATCTGGGCTTTGTGGCTAATTATAAATGAGCTGCTGGTGGTTGCTGCCTGGCTGGCTGTGACTGTTTGGAATTGAACAGCTATGAATCCATTGACAACTTGACAGCATACCCGCACCTCGCTCCTGCCTGCTCAGGAGAGCAGGAGGACCAGATCTATGACTGCATTCTGCTGTATAGCAGAATGTCGCATTTCCTCTTCTTTGCTTTCCTGTGTGTTGTTCGTTAGCATCAGTTACCAGACTGAAATAGGTTGTGTTAGGACCAGCTTATCCCAACCTGAACTTGTACTACTGACTCCCTTCTATTTGTGTTGCTTCACAACAGTTGCAGTATGACTAGGCTATGTTAAAACTGCCAGCTCTTCCCCTTCCTTCCAGATTGACTTAAACTACACATAGAATCCATGATGTCAAGCTTGTTCACAGTTAGACAGGCTTGACGTTTTCATCTTGATATGTCGCCATACTAAAACATATCACTTCCTCTTCATTCTTCCTGTGTCCCCAGTGAATAGACATAACCACTTGAAGGATTTCATGCTGGTCGTGTCAATAGTCATCGGCATGGGCGGCTGCTGGTTTGCCTTCATCCAGAACCGCTACTCTAAGGACCACATGAAGAAGATGATGAAAGACCTGGAGGGCCTGCAGAGAGCGGAGCAGAGTCTGCATGACCTACAGCAGAAGTAAGAGTTTACCCCCCACCCACAGGACAAACTGCTGCATCTACCAGTTTGTCTCCACATTGAACACAACATTATTCAGCTTTAGTTTTAAGTGTTCACATTAAAACTGTTTGTACCTCAAACACACACTCCCCATCCCATAGTGTAAAGTATAGATCACATACGCTGGTGCACCGTTTGTTTGTTTGCTTGTTTGCTTGTTTGTTTTTTGTCCAAGTGAAATGTTCCATGGTCTCTCCTGATTCTGAATATAGTGTAGCTGAATCGCTTGGTTTGACCATGTCATTTTAAGCATTTTATGAAATTTCTATGGAAAAATGAATGGCGGATGTAATCCCATAGGGCGCGTGGCGTGCCTTTGGCACTCTATAGAGTTGAATTGAAACCATCTATAGACAGTATAGATGGTTTCAATTCGACAACATAAACATTCTAAATTGCCCCCAGCTTATTTCCTATTGCAGTGTTTGCTAGTACGATAACTGACAGGACATAAGACACAATTCCATGAAAACAGTCTATAGTGAATTTGGTTAGCTGACCCAAGTCATGGGTTGTGGCAACTTTCACAAGGCTGTGTTGACATTCTTCAGAAACAGGATGTGAAAGATTATATCTGAATCATAAAAGGCTGAGAGAACTGTGACTCTTAACAAATCACTCCACTAGGGCTGTCAATTGCCCCAAAAAATGCAATGTAATGAATCAACTGAATAGAGGACCGCAGACGGGGATGACGTATTTTTGTAGGCTTACCCAGAAGTCCCTGCGTAAATGCATGTTTTTAAACCACGATTTTCAGAAAACGCAAAAGTCATAAAAGTGGACCTCATTTATGAAGATTATCTTGCTGAACACAAACTTAGCTGTTTCATAAACTTTTGTTGCCCAGTAACCACCATGCATTTAACCAAACATACAAAAATCCCATTGCCTTTTACACGTATATGAGCCGGAAGTGCTAGCATCCAGGTCTTCCGGACTCATTCCTGCGGTACTGCTACTCTATTGAGTCAAATTCAAATGAAATGTAAATATTACTGATAAAAATTAACATAATATATTGACACATGAAAGCAATAGTGCGAGGAATGGACAATGTGTTCTGTTCAGATGGAGATTCTATCTGGTGTCGCAGTTTTTCAGTCATTCAATTTCTTGAAAGATTTGAGTTGGTCTTCTGCTCAATCTTACTAAGGGGAATCCAAATGTCTTCCAGATGGCACTTGCAGCAGTTATTGGGAGGAGTAGAAATGTCCTCGTCAGGCTGGGTGTTTTTCTGCCATGATGCCATTAGCAAGCATGCGTTTGCTAAACAGGAGCTAGTAGAAGATTGTCACAAGAGCAACAGTGATGAGGGTCTAAGGAGCCAAGGCATTGATGCTTTCAGATCAGTCTGCTTTAAAAAAAAAATTGTTTTTGACACATTTGAAAGGCAAGTTGGTACTTGAGTTTGTTTTTATGTCTTTACATCAAAGTAAACGGCATTAAGGCATGCAGCAATTTTTAGTTTCAATTTGAGTTCAAATGTGCTGCGTTCAAGACACCATGAGCCTTCAGCCTTTACCCATGGATAGGGCCTAGATGGTTGAGGTGTGCCAACCTCTTTGATCGTCTGCAGGGCCAGATCGCACAGCGGACATGCCTCCTTTGTTACTCCAGGTACATGCACCCTATCACAGATTCTGACAGCACAAGGTACAAATATTTATAGTTGAAGGGCAGAGCTTGGACTAGGTCATGTCACATTCGCTAACTTTGATGTTGATTGATCAATACTAGTGTTACACTAGTTTGATAAATGTTAATCTGATGACACATTGTCATTGTGTTCAGATTAGCAGGGAGGGAGTGCAGGATCCCCCAGTCAGAGCTGGCTAATGTGGGCAAGGGAAAGGGAAGTTTGGGGTCGCCTGTGCTGGAAGTTAACTGCAGTTGAAGATGGATGATGGAGTGTAGGATAAAATGGCATCAGCTTTCGGGCATCATGGCCAGAGTCAGGGGCTTTGACAGCCTTTGCCATGTGGCTGAATAACATTCCTGCCCTGATGCTTAGGGACATTGAACAGCAGTGGATGGGCTGTTGTGAGGAGTTAACTGCCCTCGTTACCCTTATTACAATTTGCTCTTCATCTCAGACGGAGCCTATTTTCAGCTAGCTGTTTTGGAGACAGGTTTTTTAAACACGGGACTGAAAGTTCTCTATTCGTTGGGCTCCGCCCTTTTAAGGCTGTCGCCTATTGGATGGAACATCCCTCGCGCAGCAGATACTTTGGGCCATTGACTCGACAATGCCTCCTCCTTGACGTCCGCACCTGGCCTATATAATGCCGTCGTGACCTCATCTGTTCCCAAATTTCTTCACCCAGCAAGAGATCAACTTCGATACTAGAACTACGACAATGAGTGAGAACACCCAACAACCCCAGCTGCCGGCCGACGCTGCTGCCCAGGGCGGCACTTTCGGTGGAGCCAAGCCGAAGCTGATCGGCCCTGCAAGGTCTGCTGTTCGGTGTATATCTACCCCAACAATCTCCACCCGGGCTGCTTCGTGTGCCTGCTTCATGTACCGTCTACGCCGGTGTCATGCCGAGTTTTGCACCCCTGCCGAGAATTGCACCCCCACCATATTTTGGGACGGTTTTAACTTAAAAACAGGGATGCAAATCTCGGCATGTACAAACTGCCGAGATTTGCACCCCCCTCCATAAAGCCAGGAGAGATCCCCAGGTCTCGAGGTCCTCTGTACCCGGATTTTAAGCACCAAAGTCTGCTTCCATGAGCCAGAAGAGAGCCCCAAGCATGGAAGTCACCTCCACGCGGATCTAATGCATCAAAGTCGGTCTCCATGAGCCAGGACAGACCCCCTGGCTTGGAGATCAAGTCTACCCAGACAAATATATCATTTTTGAACAGTTACGTTTCCGTATAAATCAGTACAATATGCTCCCGGAAGGTGGGGATGCAATTCTCGGCAGGGATGCAAAACCGGGGGTGCAAAACTCGGCATGACACCGGCATAGCTCTGACCACCGGAGCCTCCTGCCCGTACTGCAAAGAGCTTCCCTCCGACGAGCTTCAGCGCCGTGCAGACTACTGGGCTGTGTGAGCCTGAGAGCCGTGTTGTCGCCGCTGCGATACCGCTCCACGATGCTACCCTCCACCTCGCATCCGTGGTAGAGAGACCCTGTGAGAGTAAAATTATTGATTGATTGCTTATGAAGTGGTTGTTGCATTTCATTTATATTGCTATTACAACCCCCCTGTGCCGATTCTCCCGGGTCATTCGCCTCCTCCTCGGGCTCCTCCGATTCTCCCCCCTCCGAGGCCTGGATTTCGGAGACGCGATAAGTTACGGCAGAGAGGGCCCCGCTTCCACGGCATTCTCTCTCTCCTGCACCTCCTCCATGAGGCGGCGGCCCCTCCAAATCTAAGGCACTGTTAGAAGATTTGCCGGAGCTCATTAAGAAAGCAGCAGGGCTGAAAGGCATTGCTCTCCCCCCTGAGCCTCCAGTGCCCGCACGTGGCATTTTGTCTGGTGATAAGTAAAGTAAAGTAAAGGTAAAGTCCCACTGATTGTCACACAATGTGTGAAATTTGTTCTCCGCATTTGACCCATCCCCTGGGGGAGCGGTGAGCGGCAGCAGCGCCACGCTCGGGAATAATATGGTGATATGATGTCTACGGTCACGAGCCCATGATGGTGAAACAACCTCCCGTCTGGCCAAAAATCGCAGAATCCTGTCCGACATCCTTGTTCCTCTCAGCCTTTGACCTCAGTTCTTATTCCGTATTCAGTAGTTAGTAACACACAGCTTGAGTGTGTGTGTGTGTGTGGGTGCATGTTTTCTTACTTGAATCAGAATCACGTTTATTGCCAAAATATGTCAAGATTACATACGAGGAATTTGTCTTAGTGGAAGTATGCGGCGTAGCGGTCATATCAATATTCAGAAGATAAAAAGAGGAAAAGACAAAATTGCAAGTGCAGTCCATGTACAGTAGTACAGTGCAGTACATGTGTAACATTATGTGCACCTCTTTATGCGAGCAGTGCAACAACGGTAGTGGAAAGTATTTCTGTGTGCTTTGCCTGCTGAATACTAACCATGCTTTAAACTGTGTAATCAGTTGTGAACATGCACACCTGCCAATGTTGACTGACTATTGAGGTGACATCAGGCGTTACTTTCCTGCTAGGCTGTCACATGTTTAGTTGACTGCCACAGAGTAGACTAGCTAGCTTTTAGCCTATATCTTATAATCGGCCAACCGCCGAAAAGCAGGTAACATGATGTCATATTAGGTATCATAGGAACAGATTCCTCTTGATAACTGATACAAATGCTGCATTATATGCCATATCCTGACAGTGGGTGTAGTAGTGGGTCCTAATGCTTTGCCTGCCCATTCACTCACACTGTGAAATATCTCTGCCCACTGCCATTATGGTGGTGTGCAACTGGAGTCTCATCTCTGGTGGGTAAAGGCAACCACACACCTACGAGGAACAATACGCATCTATTTGACTCATCGCTTCACATTTATAGCCTGTTTCTTATCAAGTAGAAAGACGTGTCTCTTTATGGAAAATCATTTTAAATGTCAATTGTTTTGGGGCGCCCGGTGGCTCACCTGGTACCATTAAGGCTAAGTCCTTCCTGCAGCCGGCCCGGGTTCAAAGGAATTGCAACAGCTCCCATAAACTGATATGCAATGTTTTAGATTGCTCTGGATGAATGAAAAGCTAGCCTGTGAATACCTGATTCTCTGATATCTCAGAGTACTGCAGGAATCAGTTGGAAGTAGCAAATTGCCGCCAGGGGGAAAGGCTATGGGATTTTAGAATGGGGATTTCGGTGGTCTGTGGTTAACACAAGTTTATGGGAGTGGACGAGGGCCACTTTTATGGCTTTGGAAGCATAAATGCATTTTTAAACACGATTCTCAGAAAACGCTTAAAAAGTCATAAAAGTGGTCCTCGTTTGTGAACATTATCCTGCTGAACACAAATTTCCAGTCCCATCAGCTTGTATTAACCACAGACCTTATTTCATGCATTTAACCGAAATCCCCATTCTAAAATCCCATAGCCTTTCCCCCCTATGAACCAGCATGGCGGAAATTTCTGGGGAAGCCTACAAAAATACATCATCCCTGCGGTACTCTATTGCTAGTCATTTCACTGTTCTAAATCCGAGCCCCTGTATGTGTTGCTGTCTGGACAGCCAAGCAGTGGAGCTGTAGGGGTGCTGTAAGGCATATACTGTATAGTAGGCAGTAGGGTACTGCAACTACAAGAGGCTGGCAGGTCCTGCAGCATGTGCTGTGGGAGCGGAGGGAGGGAGGGAGGGGGATATGTCCTCTGTGTCTGTAGCCGTGCCTTTCTTCATGATCCCTCCTGCCAGCTGCTCTCTTTCCAGACCTTCAAGCAGATCCTGTGGCAGTATCAAGTAGCCTGGCCTGTTGGGAGGCAGTGGGAGGAGGCTTTGACTGGAGCGGGATTTCCTGTCCAGGCACAACCTCACTGTTGGGAGATGGTGTTAAGCATGACTGCTTAACATGTCAGCTCTAGTGTTAATTCACCCACGCTGACACTGCGTGTACTGTGCAGACAGACATCCTGGGCGACCTCTAGACAGTAACATTGCATGATTGATAGATGTTGGTCACTGAGTTTACATGAATGTTACTCAGGTTACTTAAATACAAATGTCATATTATTAGAGGGGTAAAAAAAAAACTGTCAGTTACCCCCAACTGCTTCAAAATCTGCAGAGCAGTGTTTCCTGTGAACCCTGCAATGCAGATCAACTGAAACAGCATTGGCCTCTTTTCTTCATGGGGCTCTGCATTGTAGCGTAGCCCTGCCAGTGCTTTCAAATCTTAGCTGGAGAATGGCAGAGGTCAGGGTCGAAAAGCATTAGCAAAGACTGTCCACTGCACCACCCACATTTTCCATAGCCAGCCATCTGGATCACCTTTCATGGGGTCTCTCCACTCTTCTCTGCCCCCTCTACTGTTATTGTCAGCTTGACAGGAGGAGAACACTGCTCCCTAGTGACTGAAAACAATATTACTCCAGCTTTTTTCTTGTTTCCGGCACTCAAATATTTACAGAAATCTGGATTGTTCTAAAGCAGTACTACACATCATTGCTCAGTCTTTCTCATTGCACACACGATTTTGAATATTTGTTATCTATGACAACTTTGGCAAAAGTGTGCATATGCAGTAAAACCGAAACTAGGCACTTATATTTGATTTGAATACTGTTATGATTGCTTAGAGGTTGCATGGACAACTTGGATAGAAGTCATAGCTCCCATCATAAGCAAAAGCACCTTGAGAGCCCCATATCAGAGTATGGTATTGATAATATCTTGCAACAGACAAGCTTAAAATATAATTTATTCAAGCACTAATGACTATGTCATGCATGACAAAGCCAGTCTCCTGAAAGCAGATTTTTTTTATTTTTATGGAGTAGCCTAAGAATATCCCACACACACAAGCCCCCACATCGATTGTGTTCAGGTTACTACAGGAGTCTCAGACACGTTGCTGAACTGTTCTAAAAGTGCACGCTGACAGCTGTGTCACTGTGCCCTCATTCTTGGCTTTGCTCACTCTGATGTCAGTCCATTGTCAGCTGCTGGGCGGCTCACAGTCATTTGCTTTCTACACATTAGCTGTTGTTTCCGGTGATGCGTTGCTGATGCAACACCTACATTCCACATCCTATACATGGCAGTTGTATGGTTATGCGTCATGCGTGGCCATAAAACATGACAACATTTTGTCCCTGAGTGTGTGTTCTTTATTCTTCTCAAATAATAAAAGGAACGCTCGTTAACCCTGGCTGCGGAAATTCATGAAGTGCTTAGGCTAAATGTCATTGTCATAAACAGAGATGTTCTCCTACATTTCTTTTGTTTAACTTGTTCAAGCAGCCATTGATCTTTTAACTGTCTTTTGGCCACACTAAGATTTTTGTATATATATTCTTTTAATCGGCCTTTGTTCTGTCCACGTCCTCAGGCTGCAGATAGCCCAGGAGGAGCGGAGCACGGTGGAGGTGGAGAAGGTGACCCTGGAGCAGAAGCTGAGGAATGAGATCAACTCGGCCAAGCAGGAGGCCCAGCGACTGAAGGAGCTGCGTGAAGGAACAGTGAACGAGCTGAGCCGGCAGAAATACGCAGAGGAGGAGCTAGAACAGGTACAAAGAGTTTCTCCTCCTTCAAAAAGATGCTTGGCTTGTACCTCAGTGCAGCTGGCATGGCTTTGTTGTCGCAGCCAATTTAACACCCAAATCCTCACTATTCCAATGTGATGCTTTTATAGGCACCAGTTTTTAGCACAGGATAAATAAACACTGTCCTCATTGGGCCTTTTTTTTTGTCTTCATCTTTGAAAATCTAATTTTTCCTAACAGGGATGTTTAGAAGTTGGAGGGATCTCTTACTTTGATTAGTGAAAGATTTTTAACTACTATACTGTATTTAACACAATTTAAACTATTACTTATGCTATGCCAGAATTAGCCCAATTTGGAAACAGTGGATGCAGATCAAGTCTTTGAGTGTGTAGTTAAACCAACAATGTTTGCATGTAGGTTCACAACCTTACACATCCAAAGAGCAATGCTGGTGGCATAGCTGTTGATGTATTTCAGTCTGGTTACTGTGTTTTCACACAGGAAGTTGTTGAGGCTGTCGACTGTAAGCTTCTTGTTAACTGAAAGTGTATTCTACACACAGTTCACTTTGGCTTCCTCTTCTGTCACTACTGATAGAATGACATTTGCCCCCTGTTGGTGGAAGACGTAATCGCACCACAATTCACTCTTGCGGTCGTCATTATATTATACATTATATAATATTATGCAATTTCCAAGCCGATTTAAATTCCCTTTTAAAAATGTTCCTTAGGTGGCTCACCCAAGATTTGAGATATAGGAAAGTGCTATATTGAAAAAGTGGTAAATGTGAGTTAGAGATAGATGGGCTTGTGAGTCTCCCATACTGTAGGTACGCAGATGAATAAAACATTGTGTTTGGATTGGAAAAAGTCTATAGTTGTATAGCACAAAGGAGAAACATTACAGTTGTATAGAGCTAGATAAGGGTATCAACACTTAAACTAAGTGAGTTGTGTGTATCAATTGGCAGGGAGGCAGCTGTACAGTATGTTTAGGGTTGTCAAGTTCAGATTGCCTATAGTATAAATACACCCACCAAACTCTTTGTCCATTAGGAAATTGGCAGCAACAGCAGAGCTCAGCCCACACAAGTAAGCAGGGGGCACTTGCATAGCGTTCCAGGACTATCACAGTGATCAAATGCAGACACCTGCGTCACACACTGATTTTGATTCAGAAATAACAGTTTCTCATTTGCAACATGCAAGGCCATCAAATTCAGTCAAGACACTTTCAGTCTCTTGCTCCAGGGTCCATTGCAGGAGCATGTTGTGTCAGGGATTTGCCTGATCATAGTCAGGATTAGAATTTACCTATCTCTAAGCCCCACCCCCCGTCCTCACTTGGACAAACACAAGGCAGGCTGACTAGAGTAAATGGCAGCCGTCACTGTCAAAGTTATAGCCCAAGACGCTCTTCACAACTTTTGGAGCCCTGATATCGTCTAGAAGCCATCAGAAAGTACTTCACTATGCCATGGTAGTAGTAGCCTACAACATTTAAAGCTATCGATAAAAAGAAATGCGATACGTGCATGCCTGGAAACGGCTTTAGCGAATCTTTAATCAAACGTTTTAACGGAGGGCGACAGCAGGCGGGGATAACAGACAACTCACATCCAGAATTGACATACACTTACTGTAGAGTAACCTCTCCGTGGATTATATAGCCTATATGCCGAATTGAAGAGAGGCGCCTGGTAATCTACTGTATTTCATGTACCTCTGTATAATCAAGAAACGTTAAATAATGTAGATGTTTTTCATAGCGAGACAACGGCACAGTTTACAGCTTTTAACATCATGTTTTCCTCCTGGATCTTTTCTCTTTAGACTACCTCACATTTATTTGGAGAACAGGATTAATTCCCTCGTTTTAGGGTTTGACTGGTGTCTGGCGATGTTATAATCACATCAATCAATGTGCCTCCTCTTCACTAGTCTCGCTGGCCAGCCTCTCCTCTCTACCTCTTCACCAACTCCACGCACATAACGTAATGACTGGAAACTCGCATAATTCAGCATTTTATTTTGCCGACTTTCTGAATACCATGATGATTTTATGATACCTTTTGGATCATCGAAGCCAAATGAGGGAGAAGACTCGTCATCTCGCTGTCACCACGATTGCAGATTTAACTCCAAAACAGTAGCATTGTGGATGTGAGTGGATCTACGTTTACTAGTTTAATATTATCAATTGCCTGGCCTCCCAGGATACCTCGTAATGTTGCATTTACCCCCATGCACATCGTTTGACCATTTTTTCAACTTATAAATGTATAAAACCAGAGGAAACCCGCGTTTCTAGTGCTTCTCTATGGAGCTCTAAGCTGAGAATGTCCGAGTGTATTGTAGAGCTGCACGCGCTGTGATTGGCTCGTCTGCGTTCGGGGCGTGGCTTAGCGATGGGTCAATTGGATTGGAAACAAAGGGAGGTGTAGCACTGTTTGGGT
The DNA here is from genome assembly GCF_964638095.1 of Poromitra crassiceps. Lineage (NCBI taxonomy): Eukaryota > Metazoa > Chordata > Actinopteri > Beryciformes > Melamphaidae > Poromitra > Poromitra crassiceps. The sequence goes on from NC_139642.1 coordinate 43,745,457, forward strand.
CATATCTCAGTCCTGTAGCAGCCACACTGATGTACTAATGTATGCATAGCTCTGATGTACTAATGTATGCATAGCTCGCTGTGAAAGGCACACTGATATACTAATGTGTGCATACCTCGCTGTGAAAGGCCAGGCGACTTTTCATGTTTGCCCTTCGACGTGGTGACGTATAATTAATATCCCCGACAGTGTGTCGTCATATCCCCGACAGTGTGTCGTCTCATTTAGCCGTTTGCTAGCTAGCCACCTTTTTTACGGGACATAAAAGCTTCAAAACTCATAAAAGTGGTCCTCGTGTGATTATCCTGCTGAACACAGATTAGCGTTCCCATAAGCTTGTGTTAAGTTAACCACAGACCTTATTTTACGCATATAACAAAAAACGTGTTCAAAAATCCCATTGCCATTTCCCACTACGAACGAACCCGGAAGTGTTAGCAGCCATGTTTTCCGGACTCATTCCTGCGGTACTCTATGCATGTACCTCCCTGAATAACAACAATGGAGCTGCATTCAAAAACATTATAAATGTAGTCTCTCCCATCGCTGTTTGAATGTTGTGAATTTTCTACCCTTGAGCTGCTTCAAAATATTCCTTCTTTATAAATATTAAGTGGACTCCGTTTTCCAAAATGACTTGTTAAATTGTCTATTATTCTCATCCAAGGATGCTATTTTCTCCCTCAACACTAGGTTTGAAAATTACAGCTAAATCATCCATCTGAATGACAACATCCATACAGTCCAGTACTTCCAGATGAAGGACTTAAGTTCCTACAATCAGAATCAAACCCTATTATTACTGGTTATTAGCAAAACCCTATGTTACTGTTTATTAGTGACCGCCTCTTGAACCTATGAGTATGAGTGTTCTTGAATAGTTTTTAACCTTTTTGACAAGAATGCTACATTAATTTTAGATCCAAGAATACTCCTCTGATCGTCTCGCTGATATACCGTGTCCCCGTCCAGACTTGTTAACTGCTACTCCGGAGATATAATAGGACCATGTGGATAGTGTGTCACATGAGACTGTCTTCCTATCCCATAGATATTACTCTGCCTAAACTCTTCGAAGAGGCTGTGAAGACGGAAGGCCCTCACTTGCCTTCTTCTGTCTGTGAATAGCATGCTCACCACATTCCACATTGCGTTCCTCCTGACTATTTGAAGATGGCAAGTGTTCAGAACCTTCTGGGGAGAGAGAGAGAGAGAGAGAGAGAAAGAAAAGCTTGATCCATCGGTCCTTAACAAATGATCATCAATCAATGCTCAATGCTTCAAAATGATCTTTTAAATGTGACAGCACAGTGTGTGGTATCAAGGCTGCTCCTAGAACTGGCTGGAAGAAATCACGCTGTAGAGAAATATATTTAATCTGCCACCTCCCTTTTGACATTTTGTTTTAGGTGCGCATGGCTCTGAAGAAGGCAGAGAAGGAGTTGGAGTCACGCATTAGCTGGTCGCCCCCAGACTCTCTCCAGAAGTGGCTGCAGCTCACCCATGAGGTGGAGGTGCAGTACTACAACATCAAGAAGCAGCATGCTGAGCGGCAGCTGCTGGTGGCCAAAGAAGGGGTAAGCCTGTAAACCTAAAGGAGAATACCACTCAGTTGATCTAAGACAGTCCAATTAATATCTGTAAATTATATTCCAGACTATTTTACATATTGAATTACAATACTAAAATGTATCACATTCAGGTTTAAAATGGGCCTTAGGGCGATAGATCCAGGTCTTGCAAGAGAGCTGAACATTCATATTGATTGGTCATAGTTCATGGGCGAGATGCCCCTTTAACATAGCATGTGGATAATAACAGCAACAGAATGGCGATACATGTGTGGTCCTATGTTTTCACAGGCAGAGAAGATCAAGAAGAAGAGGAACACCCTCTTTGGGACTTTCCATGTGGCCCACAGCTCCTCCCTGGATGATGTGGACCACAAAATCCTGGCAGCCAAGTGAGTCTTAGATTGTAGCGGTGATGACCTTTTCACTTGTGATGAAAACTCAAATCATTAGATGTGTGGATTGTAATATAGTGTTACTGTAGCTTTAACTTGGTATAATATGTCTTGCAACCGTGCAAATACTAAAACCTAGAGTTTTCAGCTTCCTTTAATCTCTTGCTACCCCTTGCTCACCAGTTAGTCATATATTGACCACATAATCCCTGGAAATTAATCTTTCAGTATGTTCAAAGTCAGGCTCTCTAATATGAGGGTTAGGGTTATTCTTTGGCATTTTAAGCTAAACATACCCAAATTAACCCCAAAATCAGGCACACCTTTTGTAAGGGTTGTTTTTATTTTCCACACAAATCTATATTAAATACGCAATTGTAGAAGATAACTTGAAGATTCTTTATGCAGGATCCTATGTGTTGTGATTCAAATAATCCAATGCTAGGAGAAAACAAAACCACGTGCCTAAATGATCTCATTTTGTCCAGTTTGATCAAACTCAGGCATATGTCACGAGAAATCTAAGCAACTCTCATGGCGCTGACATTGGGCTGATGGGTAGGCTTACTAGGCTTGCTGCGATAGTCTGTGTTATACGATGTTAGACGGTGGTTGGGCATACACTGAATACATTACTTGCCCACCACTGACACTGTTGTTGTTGTTTTTTATGCGGGGCAACACACGCCAAAATTCACTTCAGTCTCACTCAGTCAAGTAAAGCATGGTGTAGCTTTGTGAGAACGCCTCTAGTTTCCTGGCTGGGTGCGGTCCTTCGGGCCAATCGCTGTGCTTAACACGGTAAACTTAGTCCACACCACCGGCACACGCCGTGCGACAAACGAACGCACCTTTAAACGGCCAGCCAGTACTGCAGGCTGCTGGCAGCACTCAGCGTCTGGTGTGTTTGCAGTGAGCCGCGGAGCTGGGAGCTTGTGTATTGAAAATGTAAAGAAGAAGAAACTAATGTACATTCTTTCCTAATTTCAACCCATTGTGAGTACAATGTGTTCAAGTGAATCCAACTAGTTTGTCAAGTCAAGTTTGTTTGTATAGCTAAATCTAGCTAAGCACTATCAATAAACGGGATTGAAAAACCTTATATTGGGGAGAGAGCGGAGGGAGGGTGGGAGAAGAGAGAGAGAGCAGAACAAACAGGGTAGGTAGGTGGGGCTGGGCGATACGGTTGAAATCAATATCACGATAGTCACAGGGGTGAGTTTTGGTATATACCAATTCAACTAGTTTGTTTATATGAAGTAGCAGCAGTGACGGATACACAGCTCAGCTTGATGAGCTTGTTCTGAGAGCAGTAGCCTGTAAACAGGGAGAAGTCCGCGATGTTACAATGTGATAAGCCCACCTGAACAAATGAACTTTTTGTGGCAAATATATAATATCCACACTATCCACACAAAAACAATGGATGGCTTCGTCCGTATTATTTAGGTCCATCATCCACACACACATCTCGGTGCACACATCCCGTGCTCAAAGGACATAGCCACTTGTAGAAACTGCTGCACCGCTTCAAAATGAGTTCTACAGTAATGCCTTCAGTTCTTGACTTCCCACTTCAACTGTATCTATTCTTTTTCACCGATTTCTCCTGCTCCTCCCTCTTCATCATATTTAGACAAGCCCTCGGTGAGGTGACTGCTGCTCTGAGAGAGAGGCTGCATCGCTGGCAGCAGATAGAGATCCTCACAGGTTTTACCATCGTCCACAACCCGGGTCTGCCTTCACTGGCCTCGGCCCTGAACCTAGACCCCAGCTTCATGGGTCTGAAAGTCACACCTCAACACTTCATCATGTCGGACGACATGGACGACATGGACGAGGGTATGATGCCCTCAGGAACTCTGCAATGTAAGAGTTCATATGAATCTATTGGCCATACTGTGGGGCTTAGTAAACGTACCCCTATACACACCAAGAGTCTGCTGGGGAAGTCCAAAAATCAAGAGAGCAGGAGGTCCAAAGATAATTTGGATCATTTTTGATCATTTTTCAACAATTACTGTACCTGAATTTGTCCATGTGGCCTCCCTGTGGATGGAGGGAGTGTGGGTCACATGTCTGTGATTGAATGAGTGTTGTTTTACAGATGTGTAATATATATATATATATCTTGTAAATTCACAAAATTGTTTTGTTCTTTTACACACATCTCCATTTGAGTGTCTTTTGTTTAATGTGCTTCCATTTTGGATTAAAAGTGTTTGCTTGACTCTCAGTCAATGATGGAGAATCCTGTGACTTTGCTCTAGAAATTGAACTTTGGAGAAATACAGACTTCTTATTGACACCAAGTTTTCATGCTGATATATTTGTAGTGGTTGTGTCCTAATATGTCCTATATATGACCATTTGAATTAGCTGTTTATTGATTGGTCAAACAGCTGTAACTGAAGTGAACATGGATTATGGTATACAAAAAAAAACTCAATTAGCCCATCAACAGGAGAACATTTAGTTTTGAATCCACATTTTTTTTCCAACATTGTATGTATTGTTTTCAATTACACATTTAGACATTTATACAAATTACAATACAAACATCCCATACATATCCCACCTCCCTCCCTCCCCACAATAGCACAACAGAAAAATAAACAAACACACAAAACAAATTGAATCCACATTTAGGTTGAAATTGTAAAGGCAACTATGCAATGCACAAAAGCTGTCCCTCCGTTTTATGAAATGTGTCTATACAAAAACTAGATTTGTTATTTTCATCACAGAATTGTTGGGCAAGTAACACATCTTACACATCTGCTATCAAGTAAATGAACAAAAAGTCTGGTGACCATAATGTTATGTAGCCTTGCTGTTATAGGCAACATTTGGTTTGCTATTAATTATGGCAGAACTTAACACAGACAAAAGGTTTGACTAACTGCAGAGGAAAGTTGTACTGCCGAATCCCCTCGTGACTACAATAATAGTAAGTCTTTTAATTACACTCCTTATCTCACTCCCCCTCTCTCCCTCCACCACCTTTCTGGCCTTTGGCTCCCATGCACCGCTGTCATTGGCCTGACAACAGATGCTACCTGGCTGTTGGAACGGCAAACCAGTGACCTGTGGTCCTTCGGGTCAGAGTCCCAATCCCTGCGGAAATACTCTGGTTGGCCATTTCTTCATGCCCCAGTTCTGTCCTCAGTCTGACATCCCTGTCTCTCACTTTTGAGTCAAAGCCACACCGCACCAAACTGCATTGTTTCTAATTGGACGGTGCCCTGCAGACCCAAACACCGCTGACCTTGTCTTCAGCTGCTTGCTTGCCCAATTAATTCCTTCTTCTCAATCTAGCCTCACACCCAGTGCACTCCTGCTTTCTGCCATTAGAGATTTACCTGTTTTGTTGGTCGTCATTGCCTCATACTTTAAAAGGGAATTTCTTTGTTCTTTTATATGACAGAAATTCATCCTAACACCCGAGTATCTTTCCACTGATCTCCTGCTCTATTTCCCCTTTATATTCTTGTCCATCAGGTTATGTATTGGTTGCGAGCGGTTGTCAATAATGTTGTTGTTTTGTTCCCACAGCTCCCAGTATGATGTCCCTGCGCCAACGCCACATTGACCACCAGCTGGCCATGGGCTCCCAGAGGTTGGTAGAGAGTTGCCTGAACTTGGCGGGGCAGCAGGGCGAGGGCACCTCATACCCAACCAGGTCTAGGGCCGCCCTGCGAGATTCGCGTAGCCAGTCCTTTGGGCAGTTTGAGGCTCCCACTATGCCTTGCCTTTCCTCAGCTGTCTCGCACCCCTTTCTCATCTGCACATCCAGCGCAAATCCTCATTCCCTGTCCTCCTTGTCTTCCTCTATATCGTGCTTGCCCAGCTCTCTGGGCGGCACCATAGGCCCTCACTCCTCCCATATACATCACACCTCTTTCCAGCCCATGGACCCCATTCCTGACATCACATCCTCAGATGACGCCGCAGGGCACTCCCCGTACAGCGACAGCTTCGGGTACCCGTCTGCTCTCACTCCTCCACACGCATCGCATGTGCGTGGACATTATTCTCCACATGCATTTATCATGATTGATGATGATTTCTTTCAAGTGTCTTTCCTTTTCACGTTTCTTTCAAATATCATTATCAGTTCTTTTCTTTGCATCCATTTTATTTAGCTGTGCTCTCTTTAGCCTTTTGTTTTCCTTTTTGATTGTTTTTTTTGTTTTGTGCTTAAATGCCGATCTCATTTGTATGCTTTTATCTTACTGTTTTCCAACCCCTCCCGATGCTCCTGCTTGTACTACTAACTCGTGTGGAGTTCCAGTGTCCAGGCTGTGCCCAGAGTGTCCATGGGTTTTGAGGCGTAGCGTAGATAAGCCCCGGCATGCAGTGCTTCACCTTTAAACGAGTTGGTTCTCCTCTCTCTCATTTCTACTAACTTGTTTTCTTTCCCCCCAGGGACCTTAATCGCTCAGAGTCGGAGTCCTCCCTGTCCCTGTCCCAAGTCGGCGATCGGCTGTCTGCCTACAGCTCCAAAGGCCACCTAATCAAGCCCACCTCTCTCATGCACGGCCCGTCGTCGCGCGCAGACGAGGTCGCCTCGCTGCATGGCCACGCCCACAACGGAGGGAACCGCGTTCACGAGGGAGCGGGTCAGGCCGAGGCCAGCCCCGACAGCCCCATCCTCATGAAGAAGGTGTACGCCATGGAGAAGTCGGCCAGCCTGGGAGAGATCAACAGTCTGTCGGAGTCCCTCAGCCCCAACTCCACCGAACCAGACACGCCTTCGCCCACAGGGGGGCAGCCGGGGGCCAAGGGCAACAGCCGCATCCCACAGCTGTCCTCCAAGAAGAGCCCGCTGGAGGAGGACAGCGGCTCGACGGGAGAAGACACAGATTCCGCTGCCAGCCGCAAGAAACACACCTTTAAGATCTTCAAGAAGCAGAGGAAATAAGGGCTATGAACTACGAGCTGTTTGACTGTATTCCTTTTTGTTCTGTTTTTGAAAGTCTTTTTCTTTTCTTTTGCTCATTAATGGTCAAATGATGGCACCATTTGTTTGCCGTTACATCATTTTGTAGGTACCTACTCTGAGGAACTGTGGGAGCACCCGGCTATTCAGTTCTCTCCTTATTTGGTCAATGTTGAATATGTGGGTAGTGGGTAGGTTTGTAAATTATATTGGAATGTAAAGTACTATTTATTCTGCAGGAAAAGGTGCCAGTCGCTCAAAGGGAAAGATGTCTCCCGCTTGGTTTTCCTTCTTGTTCTTCAATCTCTATCAGTTTGCATGTCTTCACTTTTGTTTGACTGATACTCGAATGCTCTTAGTGTTTGCTTGGTTGTCCTTAATCTGCTTAGACAACACTTGATGTTTCTTTATGTAATACCAAATCACCTAGCCAAGAAACCCAAACTGAATCTACGCTCCGCTCTTTTTCCCCCCACTGATTTTTCTTGTTTATGGCTACCAGTTTGTTCTGTCCGCCTTGTCTTGTCTTGTCTTCTCCTTGGGGAAAGAAGTGGCAGACAGGTGATCCTCGTCAACTGATAAACGGAAGATACGGAAGCAGCCGGCCAAAGTTGTAAACGCCTGTAGGAAACGCAGACTAGTGTTATAGACAACTAGTAGTTCTGATATGACCCGTCTTTCACTTTTTGCGGTGAACAATTCACAAACAGGACCATCTGCTCATGTTACATCAACAGTAAGATTATATTGGCTTACTGTTTTTTCCTCAAACGTGATTTAACCAAATGCATGAAGGAAAGCCAGCTGAATAAAACTCGAATTCATCTAAAGTTCTCCAACAAAATACAACCGTGGGCTTGTTGATTTACAAGGACCATGAAAATGCAACATTAGACCATTTGCGAAATATTGAAATATTTCTATTCTCAGTCGAGAGTGTGTGTGAGTGAGTGAGTGAGAAATGCTTGGCTAAAACGTCCAGCTTTGAAGTCGTGCAAAGAAAATATAATAATGATCAATTTGTAGATGTATACTTTATCCCATGCATTATGGGATAGGAGTGGGAGGAGATGTTATCACAAAAATGTTCAAAGTTGCAAAGCTCATAAGTGTGAATCAGGACTCTTGTTCCCTTTTATTTAATTTGTTGTGCTTAGCTGTTGTATTTGTGGGAGAGTGAACTTTTTGAATTGAAAATATACACCTTGGAGAATTCCCTGAGGTGCAAGCTGTTTACAACAGTATAATGTACAAAATTATTTTTAGCCAAAAATAACTCACCTCTGTCATTTTAACAACACCACAGCCATGTTGTTTTAGAAGATTGTTCTCTGACATGATACGTAAGTGGGATCTAACATTTGTCCACATAATGTTAACTGAATCAGTGAAAAGAGTAACTAAACACTAAACCCACATCTGTGTCAGAACCTGACATCTAATGGGGAAAAAAAAGGGGAAAGGAGCATGCTACTGAATTTAAATTACTGTCTGCTGTTGGCCGATCTTTTGTGCCAGGCAATGTCACCTTCTATAGAGTTTAACAGGTGGTGGCATCACCTGGTACCGAAGATCAGCCAATATAAGATGGCAATTTCAGTAACATGCCTTTTAGACAGTTAAGTTACTCTTTAATATTGCTGTCCTTTCTAGTATCACTTCTGTTTAAATAATCCTTTAGGTGCACATTGAATACTTAACAGTAATCAGTATTAGTGAGGAGCAGGGGGCCAGAAAGGGCTTCAGAATTGGTGTTCACATTGTACAGTCTATGGTGTTCACTTCACGGCCCTTGTGACTCGCATCAACAGAACTACTTCATTACTGTACAGTACCAGCGACAACACCTGGTCACATAGATGTAAAAATCATTGTAAAAGTCAGTGGAGTTCATATAAAGATGGTTTTACAAATTTTAGAAGGAATTATAAAATAATGTATACTGTAACGGGTATTCAACCATGTTACATGAAGGGCTGAGAATCTGGTGTGGTGAAAAGTGAAATCGTGTTGTAGTCTTTGGAATGAAAATCTGCAGAGCCTCTCGACTCCCATGTTACACGGATCTATACTGTAGTTGTAGTTAAAATAATTTTCCCACATAACTACTTTCTCAAGCTGTACACTAAATTGTAATTCTGCGTTCATGGAAGATGTAATTAGAGATTACATTTGCTGTAAATAAATATTCTCAAGTTCTGCAAGCGACTTAAATAACGAGGCCAATTCACTATTAATAGGCCTTTCCAATAATTATTTGTCGCGCTTGATCCCTTCAGCCTCTAGCTTTTCTTTGAAAGCTTCTTACTTTTAGACAAAATTCTATTTGGTGGCGGTAGGTTCATATCATTTTAAATGTATGTCAAAGGGTATTGTTTGTGCAACAATAATCCAACACGATGTTTACATACATTACAGAATCCGGAACGCAAGTACACATTACCGTGTTCCAGAGAAGTACTATCTTCAGATTACCACAATGAATATTGTGCCAATTTTTACTGATGGTTTAGTAAGAGCACAGAACTATGCATCTATAGTAGTAAGAATTTATCTTAAGTATTAGACTAAAGTAGTAAGGACGTCGGTACACCTATAGTGCGCTCCTGATTATATTGAACAACCAAAAAGTGCTGCAAATGACACCATCAGCCCCCCCAGCAGATGCCTCATAGTGTAACAGATGGTATGGATGACTAAGACATGACTAGATCATTTGTTTAGAAGCCAGCTGAAAACATGAATTTCCTACTGGTACTTTTTTTATGTCATTGGTACCACTTTTGCACGATGATTATGCTGTCAGTGAGTGTGTGCGCGTGTCAGTCTGTCTGCTCCCAGTATAATGCACTGTAATGTTGATGCATGTCAACTGCTGTAACAAAACCACATTGGGTCAGAAGAGTGGATCAACTGGAGCATTTGACTCTCTCCCCGCCCCTATCGTTCCCCTCTTATTTCTCATTTTGAGCTTCTATTTATGAATACATATATTTGTACAGAGAAAATGATAATTTTGCATCTTCTGTGATGTTCTCTAGACTTTTATGGCACTCCTGCATGATAGCAATAAACTATTTTGAATGAAATATGGACTGGTCTGTCATAGGAACTTACACCATATTGCATGACGTGATTGCTTTAAAATCTGTAGAAATATACAAAGTAGGGTTGCTCGATTATGGCAAAAAAACGATCACGATTATTTTGATTGTTTTGTGGGTATACATTTTCTATTGATATAGTTACATATCCACATGGCTCCACCCTGTGCATAAATAGGTGGAGCAATGTGCTGTTAAATATTTACCCAAGCACTTGCATCACTGGTGAAGCAGGATTAGGTCCGGATCTCAAGGCTTTCCTTTTTGTCCTCTTTTCTTTTCCTGGTGCAGTGCAACTCCATAGACGCTACACTGTCCCATTTGTTTTCTCCTGAAGAGCCTACATATTAATGGACATATTCATGAAAACAGCCTGTGGACCATGGATTACCACAGACTGTACAAATATCTCTGCCAGCTTTTGCTCAGTATACAGGTAGGAGAAGAGATTTCCCTTCACCATCTGTTGCACAGTGGCAACAATTCTGTTGTTAAAAGATGTCAATAACAACCAACCTACTGCATGTTCTTTTGTCATGCCTACAGATTGTCTGGGGTTTAGATCAGGTGATCCTCCTGAATCCTCCAGAGGAGCCTGTATCAGGCCATCTTTTGGACGTGCTTTACTCTTGTGATGAATCTGCTGTAGTGCAGCTGGATTCTGTTATAACTTTTGACACTGGCACAACCTCCACACTTCCACTAAGACGTTGGAGCTGTGTCCCTGGAAACCCCAAAATAAGGACTGTGAAGTTGAGCCTGCCAGATTGGTTGGTGTACCAAGCAGATGGGACCGTTCCTGACTCTCAGTGGGTGCTGAGCTGTGTCCTTCAAGTGTCAGTCAGATGCAGTGGACCTGATGACAGTGAAAGGTCTGTGCTGGCTCAGGATGTGGCAGCCTTGCAGCCGAAACCCTCTCTTAGCCGTCCTCTCAAGCAGCATCAACTCTGCTTTCCCTGGAATACACAGATGCTCCGAATAACGTACCAATCTTCAAAAGCACAATGCCCACTGGAGAAAGGTAAGGTTATAAGTGAGTTTGTGACCAGAGGTCAGGGGACAACTGCTGCGGAACTGCTTCTTGAGTAATCCAAATAATGTCCTAAAGGCGTCTAATCTGCATTCGAAGAGCCAATCAATTGCCAATACAGCACTGGTTATCCTTGGTAGTGTATAGATTATAAGTTATTATAAAGTGTCCCTTGCAGTAACATCCTCAAGCCATTTCTGTAATTGTGATTTTAACTTGCATGGTCTAAAGCAGTGGCTATCGACGTGGGGTCCGTCTGGGGACCACTAGGGGTCCTTGAGGGGGTTCCACAGGGACCCCACTCCCAGTTAATTGATGAATTGTTGAACATTTCAATTATTTCATTTACACAATTAGACAATGTAGGAGAATGGCTGTTGATCATACTAGTTCCACTGTGTTATCTCTCTAGCTGCAATACAGAGCGTTGTGGAATTCTGAACAATACAAATATTCTCAGATTTGTGTCAGAGACAAAGTCTCACCAAATGGGGGTCTGTGGCTAAATGTGGACTAATTGGGTCCTTGATATGAGAAGAGTTGAGAATCACTCGATTCTCAACTCACACTCACACTCAAAAAAGTGTATTCATAGTCTTGCACACTTCAACTAACAAGCTTCATGTTGTCATTTAGAGACAGTGTATTTGCTGTCCTCAATATATGCTTCAACTGGAGAAAACTTTGGCATCACAAAGACATTGAATGGCTACAGCAGTGAGGTTCTGGAGCTTTTGCGTCTTAAGGCTATGTCTTTTCCATGGTAAGAAAACTCATGCAAAATATAATTTTGCCTTTTATTATGTCTGAAGTGACCAGTCAATTCACGAAGTGTGCTTTCATTGTTGCCAGGTGTATGTTTTCCATCTGGATATTTGTGATCAGACACTGCCAGCAAAGGATGTGTGGAGTGCTTCACCATCTTGACTCGCAGGATAACTATGTCACACCAGCACTGTTCCTCACCAGCTCAGGTATAAATACAAGATTTCTACTCCTCCCACCTCTCAAATGTTGTGATTGCCTTTTTTAATGTAACTATTACTTTTATCTGGATTGTTAATGAGTCTCTCACCCTTACCTCTAGGGATGTATGATATATCGACAATTATATCGGTATTGGACGATGTTGCAATGTTATTGTTAGTATCGCTTATCTGCATCCAAAATTTTCACTTTCAGAGGAAACATGGTAAAACTATGCAGTAGTGTAACGAGTCAACCCTCGGCCCTAATGCAAGATGGTAATGTGGGCCCTGTCCATCACAATGCAAAACAGACCACCGTGCTATACTTGACCAAATCTGGTGTCGGAGTAACATAACAGATGAAAACATATTTGGTGAAAGTGCACTTTCTATACATTTGATATCCTCTTATAGAATAGTTTTTCACTAAGACAGACAGGATAGGGTTATTAAGGGTCAATGTACTCAGGACAAGCTGGGATCACTGTTTTGGAGAAGTCCAGACAATGCCTCCTTCTTTTAATGATACTTTATGTTAGGAAGCAGCGAGATAGGAGAGCGCAGAAAGCCCTAAAATTGAAACAAGGTCAAGGGCCCTTCTCACACCACAGCCTGAGAAATGCTGCTGGCACAAAATCTCAGAAGATAACCATGGAGGCAATAAACTGCAGATTCAACTGAGATCATTCTTCATTAGTTTATAACATTATTTCTGAGTTAAATTAGCCTACTATGCTTGTGGACTCCTAATTTACCATCTTCCCCGGCAACCTAGAAATTCCACGACAGCACCTTTACACACATGTAAAACTGTTTTATGTTTTATTTATTTATTTGGTGAATGAATTATGTGACACCATGGAGCAGATGCATTGGCTCATTGAGTACTATATATACACCTACTGCTTACTGTTAAAGCTCAGTCGCTGTGTAAGTACTGTAGTCAGTATCATAGATCTGGAGAGTTGTATGACATCGGTAAATATCGGTTATCAGCCATAACAGCAATGTTAATATCGCTTATCCGTATCGGACAAAATGTTCATATGGGTGCATCCCTACTTACCTCCTGTCTACAGGCCAGCTCCATGTCCAGATGACTGGAGAGTCTGGGGAATCCTCTGCATTCCTCTGTCCATTCAAAGTACCTCTCAGTCAGTGGTGCCAGCTCAACATGGTGCTGCAGGGTAGAGTGGTGAGTGTACTCTCTGTCAACAGAGGACGTCATATCACACCAAATGAATGGGAAGACTTAAAGCCAAGCAGGTAAATAAAACAGTCATCTTCACTGCATCTCAGGTTACCGTCTCCTTGGTGTGTGTGGATAAGGAGCAGCAAACGGTTTATTCTATAGAACACACGTAAGTCTATTCTTAGCATTTCAAATAAATGTATTCTCTGTGTTCTGCATATCTGATGTCACCATTTCAGTTTCATCTCTGTCAAGACACCTAGGTGCACCATGAAATGAATTAATGGTCTCTTGCAGTTCCAGACACACTGTAGTATTGGATGACTCAGAGGGATATTTTGTGATTGGAGGAGGGAAATATGTGAGAGGAGTGGAAGGTTATTATGGGCCGTCGGTATACTACCGCAACAGAATACCGCCTTACAGCATGGTAATGTAGCTGCCCACACTCAACATATGTTCTGCAATTGACTACTGGACATTTGAGTCTTATATTTGCTCTCCTCTGCAGTCTGAAGTTCTTGTTCCAGAAGTGATTAAGAATGTGAACCTAACTGGATGGCTAAAGACCTGTCAAGATTTTCACCTCGAGCTGAATGTGAAAATCAGTGGATATTCACTCAAGGCCAAGCAGATGGCAGAGTCTGGTAGTAGACTTACACTTATTATCCATTAGATGGTGCTAAAGTAATCGGGAATATTTTTATGAGCCCCTTGTAGTGCTATACAAACTGAATTTTTGTGTGTTTTGTTTTGTGTTTTGTTTTGTGTTCAGAGAGCTGTACTGATGCTTATCATGATTGGATGGTAAAGGATACGCTGCCACTGAAGTTACAGTGTGAACCGTGGGAAGAGAGTGTCCCTCAGAGACGACATGCTGCAAAACTGGCCAAGTTATTGGCTTTCAAACATGGTAAGAGACAATAAGTTGCTACAAAATGATGTGGCCTACAACTGGTAGATGACAACATAAATAAAAACCATTCCATTTATGTATAGGAGGAAGAACTGTTGCCCTGGCAGCAGTGGGCAGAGCCTTATACTCCTTATCACTTCATAAGCTGGGCAAAGCAGGCAGCATTGAAGCAGTCAGCAGAATATTACCACTGCTCCTCCAAGCTGGCTGCTTAGCAGAAAACCAAGCTCTGCACTTGTCATCTGTGCTCTACAGCTCTGGCCTGGGAGTCAAGAAACAGCCCAACAAGGTGTGTTACTGTGCGAGCCTGAACTGTTTGAAATGCTGGAGTATTTGACATGGCATTCTCCTCACATGCCCTTGTGTTGCGGGTAGGCATGGCTGCTGACCTTGCTGGCAGCCCAAAAGGATTATAGACTGGCCCTCCTACATCTCGGGCACCTACACCACCAGGGGGACCATGGCATCCCACCAGACCATAACCTGGCCTATGCGTATTATGCTAACATTGCTAAACAGACAACCTTAGACCGTCATAATCCCTCACCAAACCAGGTAATGCTCACACTGCTGTGGCACTATGGTTTTGCCTTCCTTTTTTCATCAAGCAAAATCTAAATACTTCTACGTAGTCCCAAATGCTTTATCATTATAGGGTAATGTCTGTTAATGCTTTTATATTTCGCCAAATGCCAACTATAGTGGCCCTCACCCCCTCTGAATTTGTCACTTATTGCCAAAGGCTAGCCATGTAGTAGTCTGTAGGCATGATTACAACTATCTATTTGGTTAAAAAAAAATGTGTACATTCCTTTCTGTCATGAATGGCAGTGACAGATGCAACTGTCATAGAGCATTGGGTGAAATGCTTACACCTAATCTACCCATATTTTCCCTATAGTAGGTAGCCTTGGGCTTATTACGCCTTATGAGTTGATATGTGATATGATGTGCTAGTAGTATACACTTAACCACACAACACACACCATCTGCCCCCCTTGTTTGTTAATACATTAATTTTTAGGTTCCTATGACCCTCAAATTTGCCTGTCACTGCTTTACATGCTAATAAAAATAATTATGTACATTTGCAGCCTCAACATGAGACTACAAGTGATTATTGATATCTGGACATTCAATTGTAGTCTCAGACAGATACTCCCAAAATTCACTGATACCTCCCTTTATATCGACCATACTTTTCCATACATAGCAATCATAAAGAAACAGGTAGGCTACTTGCCATAAAGCCACGCTGGTTGTCCGTCATGACAGGCTGTTTGTGTTCTTAAATATTCCGTAGCTTTCAATACCGAGCCATTTTTGTCATGCCAGAGCCTGTAATTTCTCTCTTCAGCTGTGTGTAATTGCAGGTTTCCAACAATAGCCACAACAGAGAGGGCACTGTTTCCCCACTGGGAAGCCAAAGCCATTTTCAATTGTTTTTGAGAGACATGACATAACAAAAAGGCTCGGTATTGAAAACTACACAATATTTAAGAACACTAACACTAATTCATTGTCATTTTTTTCCCTTCATTTCTCATGTCCTAATTTTTCTAGACATATGTCGAGTCTGTTTACCTGAACAATGAGGAGGTTTTGAACCTTCAGACCAATGAGGACCATCATATCTTCCACTGGCTGAAACTGCAGGCCGGAAACGGAGCAGCTGAGGCTGAGGTACCAGGATCCATCACCTCTGCTTTTCAAGTTCCAAGTTTATTTATTGAGTGAGTTTGACCATCAGGATTGTCACCAAGTGCAAAGCACGCAAAAACAGATCAAACCAAAGGTGATAAAAAGCCTTTAGAGGAAAACATGGTCACAGCCACAGGCAAATGAACAAGGTGAGCATGCTGTGTAGTTTGATCTTGGTAATACCTCAACCACTATCTTGCAGCAAGCTATTGGCCGCATGCTGTTCTGGGGTCAGCAGGGAGTGTCTCCAAACATCCAGAAGGCTGTGAGACACTACAAAAGGGGAGCTGTCAAACTGGAGGACCCAGTGGCAATGTACAACTATGCCATAGTCCTAATGCAGGTCAGATTTACATGTGATGCACAATCATATCTTGATCCTCTGGAAGAGCACTACCTAGTCTGGTCTAGTCAATCTTGAATATTAATTATTTGCTCTGTAGGGGCATGGAGTCAAACAGGATGTCCCGAGAGCCATCACTTTCCTGAAGAAAGCAATGGATGAGGTTTTGTATGGTTCAATGTTACTATGTGACTATGTGTTATGATCTATCTATACTGTAAGCTGTCATCATGAGCCAAGTTGCTGCTGCAAAAACCCATTCAAAGTTTGCACACCCTCCCACAGGGCTTTGCACCTGCAATCAATGCCCTTGGCTGGTACTACGAGCAGTTTGAGCGGGACTATGAGCGTGCCGTGCAGCTGTGGGAGCAGGCGGATCTCCACGGGAGCCCAGATGCTGCCATGAATCTTGGTGTCATGTACTCCCAGGGCCTGTATCCTGGAAAAGCTGCAGATCAGGTGAGGTCAGCCATGTCAATGTGTCCCGTGGTCATCTACACACTAGTCTTAAATGTGAGTGTGGTGTATGAAGAGGGAATACTTTGTCTTCCTCCCAGTTTATGGCCTATAAGTATTATCTGAAGTCTGCGGAGAGAGGGCACATCAATGGAGCAATCCAGCTAGCAGAGATGTGGACCACCGGGATCGCTGGTCATGTCGAGAGGCGTCCATCACATGCCGTATTGTTAGTCACTTTAGTTAGTCACAAACATTATTTGTGTGTCACTTCAGATATTAGCATGCCATTACATTATTACTGCTAATGCTAAAATTCCTATAATGGACTGCAGGTGGGCTAAGTGGGCAGCTGAGAACAACGGATACCTGGGCAGCATCTTACGGAAAGCCTTGGATTCCTATCTCAAGAGTGACATGTAATTATTTTGTTTGTTTATTCATACTTGCTATACCTGCTAACCTGATTAGGCCACATGATTGCAATTTTAGCTAATTAATCTTCTTTTTAACAGGTTGAGGTCATTGTTATATTACATGATTGCTGCGGAGTCAGGCTATGCGGCGGCCCAGTTCAATGTGGCATATCTATGTGAACAAAATGTGGTGAGTCGGAGTAATGTGCATCTGAACTTCCTCTGTATAGGTGTACTGTCATAGTATTATTACTATTTTATTCATTCATCAGTCCTTTTTAGAAATTAATGTTTCTATTGTCTTTGTCAACAGGGAAGTTTTCTGAATCCTGCTTTTGCATCAGAATGCATGTGGCGATATTACAACCTTACAATCAAGAGTGAAAATCCTGACGCTTATGGTGAATTAACAGCTTTTGGAACTTTACAATTTAGAGTATTGTGTATAAACATGCACAGTTTTGACCTTTTTAATTTGATATCTAATGCTTCACTTCTAATTCTGTTGTCTTTCCAGCACTAAATAGAATCGGTGACTTGTTGTATGAGGGGCAGGGTGACAGGCAGAAAGACTTGTTTTCTGCAGCACAGATGTACAAACTGGCAGCACTAAGGAACGGACCACAGGTACACTTCTTTTAAATGGCTTTCTGGGTGTGTGCATGTCTGTGTGATACACTTTGAGTGTGTGTATTTGTGATTGTGTCTATGCATGTAACTCATACTGTACTCTTCCTCCACAGGGATGGTACAACCTTGGGCTCCTTGTCGAAGAAGGTTACAGGCTGCCATTGTCAGTTTTGATTGAACTGGGCCTTCCGGAGCTGTACTTGGCAGACAACACCTTGCTTCTAAGTACTTTCTACAGAAGGTGTGTATTGACAGTGCATGCATGTATACTGTTTGTGTGTGTATGTGCCCTTCACAGCATTTACTGGTAAATTGGATGAAACAGCCATACATGTATACTGTATATCTTTTTTCAATAGATGCAGAGACTCGGGTGATACAGATTCCTACTTGCCTTGCAGCCTTGCCCTCTTCAATGTTTATCTACAGTCATTCCAAAGGGACTACAGTGCTGCTATTAAGGTTTGTATGATTTACTGTATATAGAGTAGCTACATTTGTAGCCATTGTAGAAGTCTGAATTCATGCATCTGTCCTGCAGTAATGCTGCAGGTATTTTTGTTTCACAAAAGAAAGAGATAAGTATTTTTTTTAACACGAAAACAATCTTTTAACTGACAAGTTACCAAGCAGACCATTCCATGCATCTTATATGACAGCATAAAATAGAGCAAACAATGAATTTTTGTGTGAGTGAGGGATGCACCAAAGCAGCATAAAGTAAAAGCTCAGACTCATACCTTATCTACATCTGTACTGTAGTTTCTTAGTATCTTATTTGTTGTCATTATTTCCCACAGTACTCCAGTGCTGTTGCAGTAGTTGCAGCTCCATCAATACTCTTCATCCTTGGCGTTCTCAGGGGGCGTGGCTTGTCTTTTCACTAGAGTGGCTCATCTCTTCACTGAGACTCTCATCAGGGTAATCAGAGCAATGAACTGAATGATTCAACCATCATAGTCAACTGGCACAGCAATATTTTCATTATTGATAGCCTATTTGCACTGTGGGATCACATCTATAATGTGACTGTTGTAACAATGAAACTTTTGCTTCTTCTTTTAAATACATGTCTGTGTCTAGTTCAAAGTTTCTAACTGCTTAAAAGAATGTATTGACCTTTACAGAAAACACTGTAACTTGATTCAACAGAACAATAAAGCAAGAATATTTTGATGCCTTTTCTATATATCATCCATTACGTACAGTATGGTATTTCCATCTGGTATTTGCTGCTCATCAAGTCTGCACAACAACTAACCCAGCTAATTTCCACCTCATTCAGTCAAGCAAAATGAAGCAAGCAATTACAGACCCATGAGGAAGACTCCTTTTAGCACACATCTCATTAAACTTGTCTTCTACAAGTTTAATTACTTTGCTTATCTGTATGGCAATGGTTCAGAATATAGTAGCCTAATAGTAGAGGTTGGCTTGATGGGCATTGGGCAGGATGGAATGAGAACTGAATTGCTTCTTTTTAATCAGGTTTAGAAATAATATAGACATAGTTGAGACAAAGATTGACCGCCCTGTTATCACTGACATTATTGTCAGCTGTTATTGCTTTTGTGTTCCACTAGTCCTTGTACAACCCTATTTATTTCTGAAATGGATTTCAAGGTTTGCATAGGGATGCCATAAGTATGCACATTCTCTCTCTCTCTCTCTCTCTCTCTCTCTCTCTCTCTCTCTCTCTCTCTCTCTCTCTCTCTCTCTCTCTCTCTCTCACACTCACTCACTCACTCACTCACTCACTCACTCTCTCTCACACACACACACACACACACACACACACACACACACACACACACACACACACACACACACACACACACACACGTACACGCACGCACACACACACACACACACACACACACACACACACACACACACACACACACACACACACACACACACACACACACACACACACACACACACACACACACACACACACACAGTGTGCGCGCGACTGCGACGTAGAGCGAGGCACCGCAGATCTCGCGCGCACTCCGCGCTGGAGACAGGCTGGACAGGCGTGGCATCACAGCAGTGCAAACATTTTACACAATTAACTTCTTCGACAACAAGCTCGACCAAACCGAATGTGAATTCAGCCAGGAGGAACAAAGACTGAATAGTAAGTGCATCTTAAACTACATAGGTTATGTAGCGTTAAATCAGCAATTAACGCTGGAGTTATGTGGCCCAAGTATCAACTATCAACAACTTCACTCTGACGAAGTAATCATGGCTAGGCTAAAAAATGTGACATGAACAAAGCTTAAAAAGTACATAACGCTATATTTTTCTGTAGGCATCAAACTGTTTGGAATATTTTGACGCCTACAGAGAAATCGTATTGTTCCGTTATAACTTCTTTGGCCAATTTGAGCCAGCTAGAAGCTAACGCTAGCTAGTAGCTACTAGCATAGCGTTAACCGTAACAGGTGTAAAGTGTTATGCTAATGAAACATTCTGACCTGACTGGCAAACGGGCTAACGTTACAGTATAAAAACAGGTCATGTACTGCAACTGCAGAGTAGACATCAACACGCTTGCATTGACAAGTTCACATGGACGGTGCCATGGCACGAGTCCGATACCTCACGAGTCCGACACCTCACGAGTCCGAAAAAAGAGGCTAACTTCCCCCAGACCCTAACCCAAAACCTAACCTCTCCCACCCCCACGCCTAAACCTAACCTCCCCCAGACCCTAACCCAAAACCTAACCTCTCCCACCCCCACGCCTAAACCTAACCTCCCCCAGACCCTAACCCAAAACCATGAGGTGTCGGACTCGTGAGGTATCGGACTCGTGAGGTATCGGACTAGGGGGCAGTCCCCACATGGACACGGTCACTTTCCACAAATGGAAACTTCCAAAAACAACTGCGAAGTTGTTAGAAGATTAGATTACAGTTTTTCCACATAGTCAGAGTGAATGTGGCTGTGTGTCTCTGCCGTCCCTGCCAGCCCTCATTCATTGGGCCTTGGGACCTTAATTCATTATAAAATAATGTATGTCAGTGCAGGCATTAGTCAACAGAAAGCCACGCCACTCTGCAAGAAAACTAGTTGGCTCCACGTCACTTTCCAACACTCACTCCAATCCAACTTTGATGACCTTTATTTATTGTACTGTAAGGAAACCAGAACTGGCGCAGTTTTCATTCAAGAATCATTGTTTACAACATAGGCTAAATAAAAATGCTAATCAGTTGATCATGCCACTGACCAATTTTTTCAGCCTAATTTTGAGAAGTAGCCTACACCCAATGTCTGATGAGTTGTATTAATTATGCTGTGAGTCCTCAGTGGAAGTGAGAGTACAGGATACTGGATAGTGCATTTTGCACTTCAAATGAGAGACAATACATCAGCCTTGAACAGGTGTCACATTTTTGATGATCTGCAATGCCAGAAAAACATCACACCCTACAATGCACCACTCGTGTCCTGTTGATATTTTGCTGTTACCGCAAAATGAAATGCATATTAATTTAAATTTACAGTGAAACATGAGCAACAGGCTCATCAATTAATCTGTGCATGACAGATTATAAAGTATTATAACAGATTGCATGACATTTTGACAACAGAATACTGGCTATACAGTGCCTTCAGAAAATATTCAACTTCCTTGACCTCCTTCATTCTTTGTTGCCTCAGTCTTCCAGCCCCTGCCCCTAAAAATCACATTTTGAGTCCTTGTGTGTAAATCAAACAGCAACAATTGTAATTTAATCTACAATTTGGTTGCGACACTAAAGTTGCTACATGGTGTTGATGTATTCTATTTTAAGGATAGAGTCTGTGTGAATTCAAAGGTGCCAATTGGATACCATATGACTAATGTACCATCTGGGCAGCAAGGTGTCATAATCAGCGGGGAGGCTGTCCTTCAACTGTAGGGTTCAAGTCTCTGTCAGTGAGTGTTACTGAATACCAACTCCAGGGTGCTGCTCTCTACCTGACCTGTGCCCTGATCTCCCTGTGGTAGCGGGCCAGTAAGCCAGGGATGCTCATCTTGGATGCTCAACCACAGATACTGCATTTGTAGTCAAGTCTCATGCATGAGACAAATCCAATAAACCCACAATAGTATTATGAATTGATTTCCTAAAGTGCTTTATTCATTATCACCTTGTCAATGTGGAGTAGCCCTTGTTAAAGTAAAACAAAACAAAACAAAACAGACAGTGAGCTCAACATCTGAAGTGCCTCAATACTAGGATCCATCAGAAAAGCTTCTCATCCTGAATCTATCCTGCAGCTGTCCACTGCTAGTACTGAAACAGCCACTGCAGCCTTTTCTTTCTCAAAAGTTGCAGCTGTATGGGCGTATTATAATAACACAACACTCTAATCTTTAAAATGACTAATTGCCCTACCATGCTTTCCATCTTTTGGTGGTATTTTTTTTTAATGAAATCTGATTTTGCACTATGGTATACGATGTGGGACCTCTGCAGTGGCATTATCTGCACATTTCAATGAGGCTGTGCAATCTCTGATACACATCACCGGCAGTGTCTGTTTTGCACAGTCTGAGGATGCTTTGAAATATATTGTAAATTGCATTCTGATGTATTCTAAATTTGCAAAGTAAGCATCGGTGATGTAGCATAGCCATTACTGAGGCAATAATGCCTAAGTGATGTTAACTAGTAATGCAAAATTTGATATTTCATCACTTTGTTTAAATCCAATGTAAGCTAGTCTGTCGCTGAAAATGTCCATATGCTTTTGCTGTAACAAGGCTTTCTTAAATTTTAATTGATCCAGGAAATGTTTGCTGACCTGTTTTTCAGAATAATTTTTGCTGCACACTCAGACATACACTTGGGAGCTGCGGCTGCCCACAGTGTCCAGTCTAGCCACACTCCTCTGCTATTCCACTGAAGAGGTGGAGGAGAGTTAAATGCCTTGTGTAAGGGCACTTTCACAGAAGTTGTTGAGGCAGGGATGTGCTTCACACATTCACTTTCCCCACAATTTAATATTCCCAACCAGCAAAGCAATATGAACCAGACACACACTCTCATGTCTACTGCCCATGATAACCATCATTTGATTGATTCAGTTCTGACACTTAACTTAATGGCTGTGGTATTTGACATCTGTCGCTATTATTGTTACTATTGTGCTCTCATTCAAAGTTAAGGAGGAGCAGGTTTTCATAACATTTCTATTGTCTATTTATATTATTGTGAATTTCAAATATTCTCCATGACTGTGCAACAATGAGAGGCTATAGATTCCACTGTCTAGTGCTTCAACGAGATAGATTGTGATTTAAGTGCACAGCAGCTAGGTTTGTGGTTTTGAGCTATTTGAAAGCTCAAATGTGAACAAAGGAATGGAAAGGAAACATTTGTGCAGAGGAAATGTAGAATCAAATTAGTTTAACTCTGAACACTCATGTGCATTGGCTTATCAAGAATTCAGCCCCCACAACAATCTCCATTACCAAGGCAATCTGTCTCTGTTCCTCTCTTGCTTTTCTTCTCTTTCCCCATCCAGGCTTTCCCTCTCCTTTCTCTTTTTTTGCCACTCTCCATCTCTTCTCCCTCCCTCTGTCTTTGCAGATGGGCTGTTTGGACAGTGAGAGGGGCGAGAGAGCTGTGCCAGTTGTGAGTGTACCGCAGAGGCAAACAGAAGAAACTCCACGCTCGTAGGCGGAGCTGGACTTGCTTGTGGGATATACAGCAGAAAGACAACACAGTGGTGCAGCGGAGCCCACAGATACAGGTACTACTGTACATGTGTGTGTGGAAGAGAGAGAGAAAGGGATGGGAGTTTGTGTGTGTGTGTGTGTGTGTGCATATATGTGATGCTTGGGGGTTGGGGATGGTGTTGACTGACCATCGTGCAGAATTGCTAAACATCTTTTAAAGATAGTTTTCATCAGTGAGGGTCTGGAGACAGGAGGAGTATGGGACATGCTGTAAAGTAGTAATTTGTCAGACATGAAATACAATTTATTCTTTGTGTGATTTCTATTAAAAAGTTAGACTTTCAGAAAGATGTTACTGTATTAATGATAGGGGTGTCAAAATTAATCGTATAATCGATGCATCGCAATGCGGATGTGTGAATCGAATCGAATCGTTGACAGATGAATCGTTGAATCGTTTATGTTTAAATTTCTGTTGACATTCAGATTTTAAAGCACTTTAAACTAAAAAAGGGACTTGATATTGATCTGACTGCTTGTATTAATTGATGAAAAAGTAGCCATGTGCAGTAATAGTACAGAAAATTGAGGATTTGATACTTGGAGCTGCAATACTGTTGGAGCTGTATCGAGATGCATCGTGATGCATCGTCGAATCGAATCGAATCGTTGACAGATTAATCGTAATCGAATCGTGAGGCCAGTGAAGATTCACAGGCCTAATTAATGACACTAATAAAGATACAGTTTATGCAGAGGTTTAGGTTAATATTAGTCTGACTGCCTGGAAGCAGTCAGACCTTTCTGACAGCAAAAGCACGACTACATGCTTCTAGATAGTAAGAAATCCTGGATCCAGGGCAATTAGGTTTTAATTAGGGGTCAAATGGTGCAAATGGTTATACCTGCTGCTAAATAATTACTCTCTCTCACGCGTCTAGATGTGAAAATGGGAGTGGTAGAAGTGTTGCCTTATTGATTTAATTCTTCCTTTGCAAGCTTGTTGTGAAATGGCAAAGTGAGTGATAGCACTTACTAGTGATCTCTGCCATGCAGTGTACATTAGTTACTAGTCTGACTGGATGTAAAGACTATACATCTCTGGGGAATTTTAACAGTGGGTTGAAACTAATTTATGTTTTATGACTTGTTTACGGTCCAATCTGCCAAGGGTTTTACTTGTCCTGTCAACTTTTTAGTTGTTTTACAGTTTATCTGCTTGATATTTTCTTTATGCCTCCACCGATGATAGCCGTGGCCAGAGGCATTATTACGTCCGGTCCGTCCATCCGTCCGTCCGATGCCCGTTAACGCAAAATCTCAGGAATGCCTTGAGGGCATTTCTTCAAATTTGGCTCAAACATCCACTTGGACTCAAGGATGAACTGATTAGATTTTGGTGGTCAAATGTCAAAGTTCAAGGTCACTGTGACCTCACGACCGTCTGTTCCATCAAGGAAGGGGGCGGTGCTAGGTAAAAGGCTGTAGCCAGTGCTAGGAAGGTCGTAGAGAGTTGGGATTTGAGGGGTGGGTTTGGGGAATGGCTATGGGGATGTGGGTGGTTTAGCGGTAAGGTTAAAAATGATTAGCCGTTAGAGCTGGGTATTGGTTCAAATTTCAAGAATCGATTCGATTCCGATTCACAAGGTTGCGAATCGATTAATCCTGATTCGATTCGATTCCGATTCGATTAATTTCAATATTGATTTGGTTAGTGATACCAAAACGTGTTTTTTGAGCTGTAACCTGAATTACATGACTGTCCAGTTATGTAACACAGGGGTTCTCAACCTTTTTTGCACCAAGTAGATACATGGGGAAAAAAGTAGCAGACCTGTTGTCAATTTTAATGGTTTTAGTTACACATATAGAGTATATATAGAATATATATATACATATAGAATCGATTTTTTGAACCCAGCCCTATTAGCCGTGTTGTTGAGGTACCCCAAATATTGCCTAAAGTGCCATGAGGCTGATTGGCCACACCACTGCGCCGTGTGCATAAATGTATTAACCGGAATGAGTCTGGACAGACATGGATGTAGACTGCAGTCAAGTCACTACAATCAATTCATTTTTGAATCCATGTTTGCAAAAGTATTTGCTAACTTGACAACTCGTCAATAAAACCTTTTTGTTTTAATGACTGTTTTAGTTGGACCAGAGGCTAATATTTAGTGCTACACCATTTGGCAAATTAAATCCTCAGCCTGATCATTTATCTTTCCTGTCTGGACTCAAGAACCCATAAATCTCATACAGTATTTTATAAATTTTGTATGTGTCCAATGGTCCTTTTCACCTTTTTTTCCCGCTCAACTAACTTAAACATACAATAGTAATTTTCTGTCGCTAGGGGTCTCACACTCAAAGCAATAACACAAGATGGGGTGTCATGGCATCTGCAGTACCACGGAATCATGGGAGCTGTTTCAATTTAGATTAGGATTCCTTCAGTGTTCATTGTTCATGAGAAGCCGATAGCCGTATATGTCTCCTTGTGTCCAAAAACAAATGACTCTGTAATTACAACAGGAAAAAACGCTGAATAAAACAGCTTCACGGTCACAAAATCACTGTTTCCCCAACGCAGTTTGGCGGACGGGGCTGCTAGCCGTGGTGTTGCTAACTTTTGCTCAGCGTGTTTGTAGGTGCTCAGCGTTTTTAAAAGGTTAGGATTCATCCCTGTTCATCGTTCACGAGGTTTGTGCCATGAGCTGGATTTATAATAGATATGCTCCTAAAAACAAACAGGCTTTGTAAAAATAACACACACAAAACAACACAAACAGGACGGACAAGCCCATCTTTATTTGTCACAGATGACCACCACAACGCATGCAGGCGCCGACACACACGCGCACACACGCACGCACGCGCACACACACACACACACACACACACACACACACACACACACACACACACACACACACACACACACACACACACAATTTACAGAGGCGCGTGAAATGTGCTCTCCGCATTTCTCCCATCCTGGCTCATCCTCCTCAGGGCAAGCCGGGAGGGGTGGCTCATCCTCCTCAGGGCAGGCTGGGAGGGGTGGCTCATCCTCCTCAGGGCAGGCTGGGAGGGGTGGCTCATCCTCCTCAGGGCAGGCTGGGAGGGGTGGCTCATCCTCCTCAGGGCAGGCTGGGAGGGGTGGGCAACCTTTTCCTCTCAGCGCCTGGGGACCAACTTCCTCTCAGCCGTCGCTGGTCAGGTGACGATCTTCTGCATGTTTTTTAGTTGGGGTTCATATTGATGTTATGGAGGAACCCTCAGGGGAGCATGGGGAGAACATGCAAACTCCACAAAGAAAGGCCCTTTCACAAGATAGCCCACCTGGGCAGTAGGCACTGAAGACATGGGGGTACACCCTCTCAACACCCACAGCATCCCAGGCGGGAATCGTACCCAGGACCTTCTAGCTGTGAGGTGCTACCACTGTACCCCGTGCACACAACAGTTTGTTAAAACTCACTGTTTTTTCCATTAGAGTTTGGCAGACACAGGACGTCAGCGAGGCAAGCAGTTTACTCCGCTTCTCTAACATAACTAATAACTTTAGAATCCAGACGTGATGACTAAAATCCTTCATCCAGTTAAAAGATATAGTTAAAAACATCCAATATCTAAAGACTGTGATGTGACTTGAATAAGTAAGAAAATAGTCCATGAATTGACCGTAGATCAAGATAACAGCCGACGCTCTGTCATGACATCATCGACAAGCGACTCACCTGATACGGTCCGTGTGCTTAAATAAAATTATTAATTTCTCTGGGTTTGAGAATTTATGGAAACATTTGGGATAATGTAAGTGCACAACTAAAATATATATAACAGAGGTCTACTTGTTTTTAGATATATTAATGCTATAATATATATAATGCTAATGCTAAAGGTTACATATTGTACTTTTAAATCTGATATAGTAGTGCCTTTCAGTATTTCAATACCTTGTTCTTGGCATCTTTCTCAAAACAGGATGGGGCAAAAATGGCTCAGTGTTTAAAAGAACAGCCTTTTAACCCTTTATCCCCCACCCCCCCAGCATCCGATGGTGCCATGGCCGCAAAGAGCCGGAGCAGCGTGGGACGTAGAGCTCTTCCGCTGGGTGTGGCTCTCCCCACCTTCCAACTGCTGGTAATTCTCTGTGGTCTCTCACTTGATGCCCAGGGTCAAGGTAAGGATCAATGTTTTTTCTTTCTTTCTGGGCTTCTTCATGGCATGCTTGATAGAGGGGAACTATGCACTTATCTGAACACTCACATTAGTGTTGCCATTTCCCCCATATGACTACACATTTTCCCCATTAAGTTATATCTTCATGTTCCTGGCCTGCTAGAGCCTCATTTTCCAATGTTGATTTGTGTGTCATCTTGGTCTTGGGACTGTGATTGGGGTTTTCAGTTTTGGAATTGTGTCCATTCATCATTCAGCCACCCTCCAGGGGTATTGCTGAAATTTCCTCTACAATATTTTGTTTTCCTGGATGCCATGTAGGCTGGTTGCTAGTTTGGAGACCAGATTTAATCGTGACGTCCTATGGAGACAAGGCCACGATGCCCTCTACTGCCAAAGCACTCCACTGGCTTCCATCCCTCCCAGTGGCTGGTTTTATTTATAGCATGGCGGGAATTGCCAAACTAACAAGTGACAAGGGCTCAAAATACACACACACACACACACACACACACACACACACACACACACTCGCACTCGCATGCACACACACACACACACACACACACGCACCACATGGCTGTCAAGTTTAAGGGGTGGTAAGGGGCACCGACAAGGTTAATGCACGAGAATTGTGAGTCATGAGTGGTTTAATATTCAACCCTTATAAAATTAGCTCTGATTAATGGGCCTCAATGGTGGCATACTGTATGTCATGGCGAAACGTGTGGGCGAAGTTTGGAGGCATCTTTAGACAAAAATAAAATATTTACATGACATTTGGAGTCATGAATGCAGTTATTTTGGATGGAAATTGTCATCTTCTTTTTTCAGTCCCCCCACTTTACCCCCTTGGCCCACATTTTGTTTTAAGTCGTGGGCATCGTGGTTGGTGTGATTCCATCGTTTTATATTGTATATAGCCAGCCTCGACAGCGAGCGTTGGCTCAGCTAGTATTGTTTTCACCTTGTGAGTCTGTGTGTCTGTGTGATCTTAGTACTATCACAGATGCGGTTTTGAGTACTTTGCCAGCTGTTTATACGTCTGTCTGTCTGTCTGTCTGTCTGTCTGTCTGTCTGACTGACTGACTGACTGACTGTCTGTCTGTCTGTCTGTCTGTCAATCACACAGGTGGTGATACTGTCAAAACTTGTTCTGCCAGTCTTTCATACGCTCCATATTTGCTATGAACTAAGCTAAATTAACTAAACTAAACTAATTACATAAACAAGGATGAAAAAGTTACAGACCAAAATATCAATCAGGACATCAGTTCAGTGAAAACTAAAATCTCCATGGTGACTGATAATGTAACAACCCAATCACATTGTGCCACAAAATAAAATAAATAGGTGCTCGACATGAAAGGAAAGTGTCGAGTGACACTTTTTCTGTTTACAATACGGCATTTCTGTCGGGCGACACTTATCAAAAGGGCCGAGTGCCCTACCATAAATCAGCCTTTATGGTTGAAAATATTTTACCAGATATAAAAAAAGAGGATCCCAAAGAAGCCTTAACCTTCAAGCATGACTCTGAGAGAGGTGATTACTTTGTTTTATTTGGCTGTCTTGCATTGACGAGTGAAGATTCATTGTTGTAAGGGTAGAAATAGGAGACAGAGGCAAGACCATAAAATCTGACTGAATCACTTTTGTCAAGAGGAGTAAATCACAGTGGGAAGCGGTGGACTTTAGTTGGGCAAAAGGCACACAATGCCAAGCTGCTTCACTTTACTTGATGGCTCATATTGCTTCACATTGCTTTTTCTGACCTCTTTACATGTGAAATGGTAGCAGCTAAGCATTGTCTGGTGTAAGACAACTTTATTTGGTTCATGTGTCAGAAAAGCAGCTTTAAAGGAGTCATTGGGGCTTATAGATCCTGAGGCCAATCAGGATGCCGCCCCAATCACCCACAGGTGAAGTGATTCACCAACAGGTGAGCTGATTGTGTGTCTTAAAGAGCTATTCAGCATCAGTTGCCGCTAATCAGGGAATATATCCAATATGAATTAGGAGAGATAGCCCAACCACGATAGAGAACAGTAGATTGTCGTGCCATTGTTTCCAATACATAAACTGGGGCAGTGCCACAATATCGGCACGGCCGGCACAACATAAGCAGTAATGCATAGAAATGGATCTATATCGCGCTGTAATGCGTCTAATGTGTGCATCACATCATATCTGTAATTTGGCGATGCACTGCAGTAACTTAGCTCTGTAACACCCTGACACACAGTCCGTCTGCTGTTCTGGAAACGTTTGTAGTCGTAAAAAATATGAAATTCCATTTTTTTTCCGAACTGTCATGTGTTGTAACGGTAAAAACAAAAAGTAACTTGATACTTTTCAATCGGACAATTAATGCTGCTCAACGAACGCTCAACATGCAGTGCAGAGACTCAATTGAAGAGGATGACACAATGTGAAGACACACAATGACACAGCTTGTCGCCCACATTAGTTGTATGATAGGCCTATAGCCCTTTTTGTAACTGTTTAAATGATGGTCAAAAATGATTAATGTCTGTTAATGGTTAATTGATTATCCTATCCTATTTATTTCCCCCACTTCGTGTTCCTTCTAAAGTTGAATTTGAGTTTATTGGTGATTTTCAGGGGTTATTTATTTCACTATGTCGACTTGGGACCTCCGTTCTATGCTGCCATCTTGCGCCGCTCTCAGGCAGAACGACCTACAGTATAGACCAAATCACCGTGACGTCACCATGTAAACAAATTTACTTCCGGGTACCACTTGGGGAAGGCGGCAGGTTTAAATGTGCGTGTTGTCATATAAATGCTGTCAAACCCTCTCGTTGTTTTCGGCCGACTACTTTCAATTTAAATGGTTAAACGGTTGGTAAACATGCTTGTCCGACGTATCTAGCCTTTCTTCTGTGTTTGTTTTATGTAGTGTTAGCATGCTAATAACGTTTGTTTGTCTGTCAAACTCGCTGTTTTTTTGCAGACTCGTTAACGTTACAGACAGAGCTATTGACGCCACGTTAATTTAATTTAGCTTCAAGTCTACTCTGGTCTGGTCCAACAGGTAAATTAGCTAGTCTGGTCTCCACTAACGTTAGTGAAAGTGTTGTTATGAATGATATTAAACAACAACACAACAGGGACGAACCATTTTTGTCTTCTTTGTCTGTTTTTGTCTTCAACACGTCAGTTTGTGCCGTCCACTGCCATTATAATGTGTGGACCCAGGGGTACCCGGAAGTAAATGTAAACATCCCCGCTGATTTGGTCTATACTATCCTTTCCATCTTGCACTGTCCAGTGTCCAGTTGGTATTTGGTGGCATTTGTTAAATGCCCCTGTTATTGACAGTTGTCTGGATGTTGACCGCCTTTTGTGGTGGGACCCACCTGTGCTGAAATTGATGAATGTTTTATTTGCATGTGTGCATCGAAATTCAATGTGTTACTTCCTTTTGCCAGCAACATCTTAAGTCAATATTAGTGCAAGTGTTTAATCTTCCCAATAATGTGAAGTATAAATGTAAAATCTTGACAGTGAGTGTAGGTTAATAGATGTAATTATGCAAGTTAACATGTGACGTCATCCGACAACTTTTTGACTAGTTATCGGTTATCGCATACACCACATAGCGCACTGTTGAGCCACCCTAAATCACCACAGGGGGAAACTCCTTCAGTGTGACAGCCCTACACGTGACCATGCCCCCTCTGAACGGTGACTACAGTATTTGAAATTTGATCTCCTTGAACCTTGAAAACACTGTAAGTATCTTTAGAGCAGTGAATCTTTCTCTTGCACTCACTTGAGTCAATCAATAATTTACATTTTGTAGGGGATTGGTGTCATTTTCTCAATGATAAATATGTCACTTTAGAATGACACTCTCTTTTTTTTTTTTTTTTAGTGTGGACCAGTGATGTCATCAGAAGGCACTGAATCATTGTGTACAGTCTTGTGATGACATCACTCATCCACAATTAACTTAAGTTAAGTCTCAAACTAAATTAATGTCTGCAAAACGGTTGACAGTTTTCGGATATGTGTGAGATCACGTGCAGAATAAATCGCCATTGTTTTTCGGTGAAGTGTCCCTTTAAGCATTTTATTGGTCCTATTTATTTTAAAATGTTGGTCTCGACCTAGTTTCAAGATGAGAACCAGTCATGTTACCTCATATCACAATAGGCATCAGCGCTCAACACAAGTCAAGTGTAATCCAAGTGTGACGTCCGTTATGACGTGTGTCTCCTGACTCATCACCCCATCCTCAATAGCCAATCAGCCCCTGTGAATATGTCAATAAGACGTTGGTAATGACGTCACTGCCGAGGCTACGATGTGGCAGTACATATACATATAGCCATGGTCAGCGTGTCATCATCCTCTTTCCCTGATCCTTCACCTCATGGTCGCTGTACCTGGGCTGATCGTATCCCATCCTCTGAAGCTGTGTTTCGCCCCACCCACCTCCCCAGTCCACCACCAACATCTTGACTCCTGAAGAATTCCCTGTGGGGGGGGATTCTCTATCCTAGTCCGAGCAGATGCCCTCCTCTCTCACCACAAGAAGAGAGGCATCTTACCACGGAGTCATTACGCCAAAGAATCAGTTGCCATGCTGCCATGCCATAGAATTAGTGGCCATGCCATTTGTGAATAAAGCTTGCTCGTTAAATTTTACCCACTGGTCTATAGGGGTGGGACAAAATATAGATACTCACGGTATCGCGATATTTCCACTTGCGATACGTTATCGATACACTGGCACCAAGTATCGATATGTTTATTTAATTTAATTTAATTTTTTTTTTTTAATAAACAGGCTAAAATATTATGCTGTATGTGGTAGTTGTCGAGTAGTCGAGGGCCAAGTATCGTGACCATATCGTATCGTGAGTTACTCCATTGTTTATTTCTTGAGTGGCCTCAGTTACCTTGCCAGAGTCACGGGTCTTAGCTCTCAGTTTGTTGACCTGGGTCTCAGCAATATCAGCACGCTCCTCAGCCTCCTCCAGCTCATTCTGAGCCTTCCTGCACTTGGACAGATAGACGTTGGCTTGCTTCTCCTGGAAGGTCATAGAGATAGTTATGTGTTTAAAACTCTGAAATGGATGTAGTTTTGTTTGTACGAGTATATTATACTTTTAGTAGTTGTACACCCATGCAAAATGCCCCTACCGCTTCCTCAGCCTGCCTCTTGTAGGCCTTCACCTTGAGCTGCAGCTTATCTACCAGATCCTGTAGCCTGGCAACATTTTTCTTGTCCTCTTCAGTCTGACAGAAAGTAAATATGGAAGTAAATAAATATATTCTAATCCTAATGGAATGAGCTCATGTCTGCGGTTTCAAACTGCAGGGTGGTAGAATATCCCCCCAAAAATCACTTTGACTGGCCTCCTGCTCTATTTATGAATCAAACTTTTACTTGCACTCACATTATAGCCTATAAGTGACTGCAATAGGTACATGCACACAGGCAGTTAAACCACAACAGCCAGATGAAACCCTGTAAGCAAATTGCACAACTACATGCAAACTGGAACAAAAGGTTGAGTATTTCATTCATCAATCTGTCAGGCAGACAACACATGATTTAATTCCAATATGGCTTGTCAGAATCAGAATCAGAATCAGAATCAGAATCAGAAAGACTTTAATGATCCCCAGGGGGAAATTGGAAGTCTTTGGCTATATATTAATCAATCAATCATCCTCGCCAGTTGTGTGGAGTCCAATCAAACTGCTTAGTAGAGAGACATGCATGGATGGATGGAATTGTGTTCACATTATGTAGGCTACACATTTCTGATGACAAAAATTGTGAGTAGTCTAGTATAGTTTGAAGCATACCATAGAAGTTAGTGCTCAGGCTGAGCAGTGCATGGTGCTGACAAGTACCCCAGTCAAAGTAGAGGATGATGTCTAGGGAAGGTATCTGGAGTGAGCAAGCACTGTAACCCAATACTCAATCTACTCAGCATGTTTTCAGCAATGCCCTCCACCGGGTGGGGGTGTGTGGTCGGGTGGGGTAAACTAATGACATAATGAGAGAAAAGGGGGGAGCTGAAATAGTATGGATAAAAAAACAGACACTGCTGAAGGCAAACTAACCAATGTTTCATACACAAATAAGTGGATCATCACTCAGAAAAATAATGATAATCAAGTTCAATTATCAGTTTCTTTATATTTCCCTTTATTACATGCATATCTCAAAGGACAATGAGCCTAATTTACATCGAACTGATCAACAATCAACCATAGAACAGAATGATATAGAACAATCATCAGAATATTAAATATATATTTTTCCTCTTTGAATTGTATTGTTCTGGTTGAAGATTGTCGGTTGAAGTTGGGAAAAACAATGGCCTAAGTCGCTCATCACTTCATGGCAAGGATGTTTATTAGGTACTCATAACAAAAAAAATCAGAGGAACAGAAAACTAGATGTCCTTTTAACATACTAAAGTATTTACAGAAACTACTGTAAACACTACATAACAGCTCCAGAAAAACAGGCAGGCACCTACAGATCTGGACACAGCCAACACCAGTCTGCCCTAACACTGTGGAGGATGAGCTCCTTTTTTACTCCGTGGGAGATACCACTTACCTTCCATGTCTATAGTATACACCTTATGCAGCCCCGCCCACTTGACCCATTGTATCACGACTTCCTGTTCAAAACGCCGGCTGTTTTACCTGCTCAAACTGGTCGACTCAACTGGTCAAACCTAGTTTGACTCACATGAGTCAGAGGAAGTGTAAATACAATCAGAAGTTCCGATTGTATTTATACTTCCTGTTAGTCTCTCAAGCCAGACGGTCTCTTCTGCAAGGTGAATAGACCAGTGGTACTCAACCTTGTCCAGTTCAGGAGCCAGTTTGACAAAAAAAAATTGTAAGTCGCGTTGCTCCCTGAAACAGTTCGATTCTGTTTGAGTCTCACCAGCTCTTCAGCCCTTAGCACTCCATGTTCTCTCTAGTTATTGTTTTTTCTATGCTTTTTCTATGCTTATTATTATGCTCCTGTGCCTTCTGCTGAGAATATGGCATTATTGTCCAGGTACAGGCAGGAGAGTGAGCTCGTCCAGTACACTGACAGTTTTCCATGTCACATATGAATGAAAATAAATCTCATTGGTGGCATAGATAAATCACTTCATATGTCAGCAGTCATAGTGTCATATGAGCTTAAACATTAAGCGTATAAGACTAACATTATACTGTATTATTCAGTTTTTTCCAGAATGTTACTTACATGGTTTTTATTTTGATATAAATGGCAAAAATGGTGGCCCTGAGCATTGTTGTAAATCTAATCAGTCCAAAGAGTCAGTGACTGAAAGTCACGACTGGTGAGCACTCTCAAAAAGTTTCAAAAAGTTACGGTGCAAGGCGCAAAAAATAACAGAGGGACAAAAAACCAGCACTCAAAATAAATCCTTTTGGTACCACCAAAAGGATTTATTTTGAGTGCTGGTTTTTTGTCCCTCTGTAAATCTAATCAGGCAAACAGATACTCTCGTTTTTGTCATTGTCACTGACAGAACAAAATGTCCCAGCAGTAACTCATCTTCTAAATTTCAAGGATTCATCATGAAAATTGCACAGGTTTGGCCATTACAACCCCCCTCGCCTGTCTTCTTGCAATAAATTAATGGCCGATTGGAATTACAGCGAGTCGAATTGCTGAGCATTGGCCTTTCAAAACAAACACATGAAAATGCAAGACCAACATCCAACAGACCTTAAGAGTCGTGCTTTTGAAAGATTAATGTCATAGGGTTTGTCCCAGATGGCTTTATAGACTCCATATAATCATGAATGTATTTTTCTCTCGACTCGAGACTATACTGTATGATGGTGATGAACAGAAGCATTATTCCTCCATGTTTTCAATCTGCCATTTGAGCCATGGCCCAACATAGTCTTTTGAGGGGTGGGCAGGGATGTGGGTGGCTCAGGATTAGGGTTAGCTTATGCCAGGATCAGACTACACGATATTTTTGGTCGTTCACGATGTCACCATGTCAGACGAGACCATCGTACTGCCATAAATTCGTGGCATGTCTTGGTCGGGAGACTGGCCACACTACAAGTGTATTCTCGCTTAACACCGACAGAGCATCGTATGCCACCGTCATCACGTCGTCTGCTGTCGTCAGCGAGTTCACAGGTCGTCGGGGAGGCGGACCTGTGAACGAAATCTCCCAGCATGCATTGAGGCCAATACATTGACAAGAAATAGCAACCAAATCAGCCTAAATAGGCTTAAGTGGTACATAGAAATAATGTTTATGTTAGCACAACATGTAATTGTAGAACATTTCAATATTGGACAAAATAAAACATTGAAATCAAAACACAACCCTATGTGAAACATGTATGTAATCCAGGTGCTATATATATCCCTCGCAGAATTAACGTTATTTGGTTCAGTGACACTGATGCACTGTGATGTCCGCTCCATCCTCCAATAAGACTATACTTCATGTGCACGCCCACTATTTTCTTGCCAGCTGCTGCAAGAGAGAAGGAAGAGAAACGAGCATGCAGCCGACTCTGCTGAGCTCATGTTATTTGTAGTGAGCAATGCCCATTGCCCAGGCGCTTAAACGCAAATTAAAACACCCTGGCCTTTTTATCTCTTTTATTCTTTTGAGCGGAGCGGAGCGGGTGAAATCTGTATCGAGCGGGGAGGCGTTATTTCGAATCGCACATAGGTTACGCAAAAACCACCTGTGCCCGCCTACGCACACGCAGCAGTCAAGCGCCGGGATTGGCCAGGAGCAAGTCTTTTCTCTTCTTTTGACAGCTGGAATCTCCCACACCACAAATCGATTTCATCAACCAACTGAATTGCGGACATTGAAATTAAATATTAGTGTATTAACGCCAATGAAAACGTAACACAAGCTTTTAACACACAATCGATTTTTAAACATTTATTTCAAAACATATTGTAAAATTCAGGCCTTGCCAAAGCTTCAATAACAGAGCTCAGCGAAGTGACATGTTGTTTAACCTGCAAATGAAAACTATAAGCGGGGAGTGGTCTCCCCAGGACCTGATACCTGTCTTCCGGGGTGTCACACTAGGCGAAACAATGTCAAAAAGACTGACATGCCAGTCTTTTCGTCAGGGCGTCGTGAGGCGTCCTAGACGTCCCGACGCTAGTCTTTGATTATGTCACACTACAAGAGGTGAAGACGGCCGATCGTCGTCCCCGACGGTCATATTCGGGCCCGACGCTGAAAATCTGTCGCGCACGACCAAATCGGTCTAATATCGGGCTGAATTCGTGTAGTCTGAACCAGGCATAAGGCCTTGTTCAGACTGCCAGACCAAATTGGATGTTTGGCATATCCAGATTGATGTTATGAAGTCTAAACAGCTTCAAAACAATGTGGAATCAGATTTTTGTAACTTGACCCAAACCACATATGGAGGTGGTTTAAAAATGCGATTCCAATCTGATTTCTACTGATGTGTCTTCAGTCCAGACGCTCTGGCCGCTCAAACCGGATTTCAGAGTGTCTTTTGCGGGGGGCAGGGTGGCGGCTTGAATATCAGACAGCAGACAGGCTGCAGGTGAACAATGGCAGAAACAGCTGCCTAGCAACCTTCGCTCATAATGGAGCTACTTCATAGAAATAAACAAGTAGAGTACTCACATTTGGCGTGAAAATAGGAAAGAATGTGTCGTTTAATTTCATACATTTATTTTTCACAACGGCTGGGACAACCTCTCAGCACTGCAAGGCTCTGTGTGTGTTTCTTATTTGAAGGTCCCCCGGCTGAGCAGGCAGTGTCAAGCCAGCCGGACTGAGTTAAATACACCGTTTCTGCTCATAACTTTCCAAATAAAATCCCCAGTGTTTTCCAGAATCCCTCACATCAGCTGCTGCACTGCCAAACGTCGAGGAGTTCAGCACCGCCTTTTTTGTTTTTAAGTTTGATTGAAACGGGGGGAGTCTCGGTGAGAGCAATTCTCTCTTTTTCAGGAGCGCGATTGTTTGGATGGCTACTCATGGCGAGATGTTGGCTCTCCATTTCTTATTTCCTCATGCTTCGGCTTTGGAAAGCCGCATCACCAGTGTAGTAGTTACTGATGCCTACGTCGTTACCACAGCCACCCATGCAGAAAGGTTGGTGATGTCTGGACACACAAGTCCAACTTGATCACTTGCCCAAATCGGATTTGTGGCAGTGAGGACAGTCTCAAATCTGATTTGAGAAACAAATCAGATCTGTCTGCTATGTGAAGGGTGGGTTTAGGATTAGGGGTAGTGAGGGAAAGGTTTAGGATTATGGGTAGGATCATGTTCCATGTTATTAGATTAGCTGAGTTATTCACGTACCCCCAACACATCGCCTGGAGTGCTATAAGGCTGAATGGCCACACCACTGCGCTGTGGGCTTCAATGTTTTTGCACTTGTAGTGTTGCCTTTCCAAAACAACCAGTTTCCTGATTGAAGCAACAGACTGAAAATCAAGAAAAGAAAAGGAAGGGAAAAAGAGTTTGGAGACAATTGCAATATACTGTATATACCGTAGGCAAGAGCATCATCTAAATGCCTGAAATGTCAAACGTAGTGTAAATGCTCTTGACGTGACATGGCATCTTGTTAGAGTGCCACACAAGTGTCACAGTCATACATCTGTTTACGCTAACTCAGCCAATGTTCAGCGTCTCTGATTAAACAATCAAGGCCAGCGATGTGTGAGTCATTTCTCTCAGACGCTGGAAGACAGTCTCTACACGATGCAGCACCATCGCCTTGTAATGTGCCAAGAGCCAACTGGGCCTTATCAGCAGCTGTGGACGCCTGCCAACCACCATGCAGATTGATTTCTTTTTATTACCAACAATAAATGGATATTGAATGAATGTGTGAGTAACGGAGAAAGCTGGCAATGAAGACACTAATGTGTTTAAGTCTAGTGTGGGAAAGTACAGTTTGACGGCCAAGCTCATTCTATTAGGTGTAGTGTTTTACATCTACGCAATGAAAAGTGCCAAGATCCACTAGTAAGGACAGAGAGACTCATTACATTGCCAGTGGTCATAGTTTTTCAACTCCTTTTGTAAGTACCGTATGACTTTTCATGCTCTTTCCGCCCCCTAATAATTGTTAGCATGTATAAACTGTGCAGAAAGGCACACAGAAAATTCTTGTGACTGAGCCAGCCTTGTGCAGTTACTTTGATTAAACAGCTACCCTCTCAATTCACTGAACTGTGTTCAAGGAAAAAGCTACGCTAAAGCAGAATGTGCTTTTAATCACAATAATAGGCCAGTTCAGTCTGTAAACATTAACAATATGTCATCAAGACACAAATTGTTACGTTTACAGTTTAGATGACACCCTCATTCAGAATGAATTAGAATAGAGTATGTGGCTGACACAACATTGGCTGTTGCTGTAACTGTTAACCTGGGACCTTTCTGTTCTGGAAGTCTTTAAAC
This sequence comes from Poromitra crassiceps, assembly GCF_964638095.1. Lineage (NCBI taxonomy): Eukaryota > Metazoa > Chordata > Actinopteri > Beryciformes > Melamphaidae > Poromitra > Poromitra crassiceps. The sequence goes on from NC_139642.1 coordinate 43,784,472, forward strand.
CACTATAGCCCACCTTGCTGCCCAGTGTAGGTTAGGAGACTGCTTTGTACTAGACACATCACCCATGATGGTCTTATGGGGACATGGGGACATTTTCTAGTTAACACTAAAATTAACCAAAATAACTTTAGTTATAAGTTATAAGTTATAACTCACACTTGTAGGGAAAAAGCAAATTTATCAATTGTATCATCAATGGAGCAGGTTCAAGATGTGTCTCTTGATGGCATCACAAATTAGACCCTTGGTTCTCTGGTTTCTACCTTGGGAAGTGTTGGTCACTGCAACTCAATGTGAAAACTCAAACTCAACTCGTGTGTGTGTGCGCGCGCGCGTGCGTGTGTGTGTTTTAACAGTGTGAATTTATTGATTGATGTAGATGTAATGGAATGAACCTCAACCTCATGTTGTCTGTATAGACATAGTTTTTGCCACTATGGTAATACAGTATCTGTGGTATCCTCAAGTTATGTATATTATGTATATTTCAGTTATATACTTTGACATTGATTCCCTTCCTCTCGCATGTGAAGGCCTAAACATTAATGTTGTACATCACCACATCTTAGAGAGATATGCTGGGCTTGCATGTTGTCTTATGCCACTTGCTCGCCACACTAGATGGCACTATTGCTTTGTTTAAGTGCAACAGTCCACCCTGGTTTTTCAAGTTGGGTAACAATGAAGTGTCAAAAACACCCAGACCCAGTTTTAATATGCTAAATTAATTAAAATTGACAAATTATTACAAATGATGTAGCATGCAATATTATTTATTTAGACCTGTTCCCTCATACTTTGTTTTGCATTCACATTGGTCCAGCTCATGATTTCTGTTGTTCATGTCCATGCCATGTGGTGCTTTGCAGATTTTGTCTTTGTGTATTTTTCTGTGACTTCCATTATCTTGATAAGACACTTGAAATGGATCCATTAAATATAGAAGACATAGCTATTTAGATTGGATTGTTTCTTTGGGTTACTCCAGACCTGTGGGGCTCGCTGCAGTCTCTCCTTTTAGCGGAGTCATCTAACAATCATTAGCCCAAACATGGCTGTTCTAGTCAATTGGGGAAAAAAGGCCGCAACACAGCAGGGTGCAGCAGCTCCATTACAACATAAATGACTTCATAAAGCCATCGTATGAAAACCACCATTCAGTGAGCTCATTTAGGATGCCTGCTTGCACATGCTCATTTAGATGACCACATTGTAATTCATCACAGAGCCAAAAGACATCATGCAACTGGAAAGATGTTTTGTGGGAGTGTTTTATTTCTGAAGAGCACGATTTCTCTGCTCTACTGTTCATCTGCTTCACTTTGCTTTACCCGTGTATAGGGGCATGAAATATTAGGGCCATAAAGACCATGCACATCTACAGTATGTCCCGGGACAGGAGAAGGGGGAGCAACGTCCCAGTGGACTGACACAGTCACAGCCTCCAACTCCCTACACACAGCATGGCCCATTAAGTGTAACTCTGTGGCTTTACGCTTACCACTAGCAAGTTAGCAACACCTCTATTCTACAATTACCTTGCTAATAATCCTTTCAATTTACACTTGGGCCCTAGGCTCGCCGAGTGCTCGAGTGACGTCACTCAGCGCACAATTGCTCAACTTCGGCCTCGCCCGCAGCTCGGCTGCTGCGTGGCCTCGCCTGCTGTATTGGCATGCGCAGCGCACTTTGCCCAACTTCCCATCACTGATGACATCACTGCCACTGATGATGTCACAATGCCTATGACATCACTGATGATGTCACAATGACTATGACATCATCAGTGCCTATACCTCAAATCTAGTATTTGAGTACTTGAGTGTTTAGACCAGAAACCGGAGGGTAAAACCTGTCATCTACTCTCAACACCCCCCCCCCCCCCCCCTCATGTTTTTCTCTGCCTTCCCGCCCACCCACCATACATAAAAAAAAAAAAGCAGGATATAAAAATACTGAATTTACCATTTTTAACCAGAATCTGGAGTTTAAACTTTTTCTATTATGTGCTCGGGAACGGTACCGGGGCGCCAGTGAGAAAGCAAATTAGAATTTTTAATAGTCGACTGTATCATCCAGAGAGCAACTTACAGTGAGTGCAACATTAGTTAATCAATTTGACAAGCAACCAATACTCAGGAGTGCAAGGGTGAGAGCCATGCAATATTTTGTTGGGTCAATGGATAAAACAATATACTGTAAGAATGTGTGATTTTGCTCATAGCTCCTACTCCTTAATTGTGCGGGGATATAGCTGTGCACTCAGGATTTAGGGGCAACACTGCCCTCGGAGAGACCGATATTTAAAGGGGGACTTACCACCCAGATATGTAACAAAACGGCATGCTGCTTGATTTGAAAAAACCTATGGGAAAAACCAAGAAATGACGTATCCTCTTGTCTCACCAATACTCTTTGGCTGTGCTCAGCTCAGGATTTTCGGAAATCGACGCCATGACAGTTCCCCCGCAGTTTCCCCAAAACATCACAAGACAAAGTTATGAGAGCTCCAAAATCTTTATAAATATCAACAACTAGCCAACGCTGGTGGGCTGTATGGAAACAGCGTTGCTCAAAATGGTTGAAAGTTATATCAATTTTGTCATTCAGTGGCGAACTAGAAATTCACTTTATTGGCTCCCCTTTGTGTGTATGTGGGGCTCTGTAACTATCGTTAAAAGAGACTAGTGACGCGAGACCACACCACAATAGTCAGGACAAACGCCCCGCTCTCACGCTCATGTAATCACAATGCGAGATTTCTCCACGTCATTCCCTCGTCCAACTTGCCATATACCGCGCCATCAAATCTCGTGATTCTTGTTGAAAGTTGTACTGCACCTCTGATTTTTCCTCTCGAGCGCAGCGCAGGGCAGAGCAGCAGAGCCCCCTCCTCCTCCTCCTCGGCTCAATACATTCCAGTCTGTCCAAACTTAATACCGATCTAATCTCTCAGTATGAGATGCAGGGAAATATATTATAGTAGCCGATGTGTTTAGAGCAGCTTTGTCACGTTGTCACGTCGTAGTATAGCGTTATATTTTACATGTGTGCTAAACTGCGATGAGATTTGTTTGCGGAAATGACGGCGGGGATGAAAGTCGCTTTGTGAGGGGAGGCTCACTTTGGTGCGGGGGTTCGGAGCTGCTGCAAACACACAATAACCCCTCCCTCCCTCCTCTCTCTCTCTCTCTCTCTCTCTCTCGGCACAATCAAGTGGTTGAGTAATTCTCAATGTGGGGCACAGAAGACCACCAGTGGTCCTTGAGAGGATTCCAGCATTCTCTGTTGTCTCTCAACCTAGTATATATGGAATTCTGGACAAAATTATATCTAGGCTACATAAAAAATAAAAAAATAAAAATCAGATTTGCATCTGAGAGACCAAATCTCATTGCCACAATGTGAACTAAATTAGGGCTCCTTAGTATGAAAAAGGTTGCGAATGATTTACAGCAACACAATGCCATTTCCTTCCTTTTATGATTATAGTGGCGTTTATTGATATTATTGTGTTACATAGGAGTTGGTAGGAAAATAACAGGCGATTGTAATCAATTAACAGGTGATTAACAGGTCAAGTGACACAAACAGCCAATGAGCTGTGTGTATTGTAGCACCATATTGGTAGGAAAATGCTTGTGACATCATGGGAATAGGCTTGGAGTTGTGAGGAGCCGGGAAAGGGTACAGGGGAAGTAGGGGAGTAACTATCTTGAAATCCCATAGTCTTTGGGGACAACGTGACGTCAGGTTGTACCAAATCTCCCATTCATTTGAGGGCAAAAAAAAGCAGTGTTCCACCCATAGAGGGCACTTATGCCAGTTATGCTGCTGAAAAATGATACAAATGGTAGAATGGCAACAGTTTAGTCTCAAATGTGGAAAGTTTGACCAGAATTCTTCACACACCACCCCCAAAGTCATATATATTGGTAAAAAGCTGAAAAAAAAGTGTTTTGGGGGTAAGTTACACTTTAAGGGGATGTGTTTGATCTTTGAAATGAGACCCAGCCCCTGTACTTGCACGACCGGGTGATGTTGCTGACTGTGCGTGTTAGTTAGTTTGTGATAGTTGGTGTTTGCGATTATAAATTCCGCTGCCTGAGTGGAAGAGCTCCACAGATGTCGGAGTGAGCGTAACAGTGTTGTGGTAAGGGGTGTGGGCAGCGTAACAGTGTTGTGGTAAGGGGTGTGGGCAGCGTAACAGTGTTGTGGTAAGGGGTGTGGACAGCGTAACAGTGTTGTGGTAAGGGGTGTGGGCAGCGTAATGTAACAGTGTTGTGGTAAGGGGTGTGGGCAGCGTAATGTAACAGTGTTGTGGTAAGGGGTGTGGGCAGCGTAACAGTGTTGTGGTAAGGGGTGTGGGCAGCACAACAGTGTTGTGGTAAGGGGTATGGGCAGCGTAACAGTGTTGTGGTAAGGGGTGTGGACAGCGTAACAGTGTTGTGGTAAGGGGTATGGGCAGCGTAACAGTGTTGTGGTAAGGGGTGTGGACAGCGTAACAGTGTTGTGGTAAGGGGTGTGGGCAGCGTTACAGTGTTGTGGTAAGGGGTGTGGGCAGCGCAACAGTGTTGTGGTAAGGGGTGTGGGCAGCGTAACAGTGTTGTGGTAAGGGGTGTGGGCAGCATAACAGTGTTGTGGTAAGGGGTGTGGGCAGCATAACAGTGTTGTGGTAAGGGGTGTGGGCACTGCAGCGCAACAGTGTTGTGGTAGGGGATGGTGTGGGCAGCGTAACAGTGTTGGGGAGGGGGTGGCGTGACCGGGCTCCTGCAGCAGCACTGACTCTGTTCTTCAGAATCAGAATCAGAATCAGAAAGACTTTAATGATCCCCGGGGGGAAATTGGGACAAGTTACAGCTGCTCGCACTCAGGCATGAATATCCACATAACACACATAGCATAACACAGTATCACACAGTATCTCCCTAAACATAAACAGTCAATACAATAAAGTAAAATGCAGTAAAATGCAATAGAGTAAACCAAAATAAAGTAAAGTAGAATAAAGTAGAATTAGTATAACAAAGTAGAATGTACAGTACGTGTCAAATTGCAGTTATTGCACACTGGAATTACATGTATATTCAGTCAACTTGCACATTACATGTGGCTTAGCTAAGGCACAGTTAACCTATCGGCTGACTCAGTCTCAGGGAGACCGAGTGTTTCCGAGGTGCTCTTAGTGAGGCGTTAAAGAGTCCAATGGCCACAGGCAGGAATGATTTCCTATGCCTCTCTGTGTTGCATCTGGGTGGGATCAGCCTCTCACTGAACGTGCTCCTGTGTTTGACCAGCACGCCGTGGAGTGGGTGAGAGTCATTGTTCATGATGGAGCGTAGCCTGGCCAGCGTTCTCTTCTCCGACAGCGCTGTCAGAGAGCCCAGCTCCAGCCCCACAATGTCCCTGGCCTTACGGATCAGTTTGTTGAGTCTGTTGGCGTCCGCTGCCTTCAGCCTGCTGCCCCAGTACACAATAGCATACAGGAAGGCACTGGCCACCACCGACTCATAGAACATCCTCAGCATGGTCCGGCAGACGTTGAAAGACCTCAGCCGTCTCAGGAAGTAGAGACGGCTCTGCCCCTTCTTGTAGAGTGCATCAGAGTTCTTAGCCCAGTCCAGTTTATTGTCAATGTACACTCCAAGGTACTTGTAATCCTCCACTATGTCAACACTGACCCCGTGGATTGAAACAGGGGTCACCGGAGCCTTGACCCTCCTCAGGTCCACCACCAGCTCCTTTGTCTTTGACACGTTGAGCTGCAGGTGGTTTTGCTCACACCATGTGACAAAGTTAGCCACCACAGCCTGATACTTCAGCATGTGTTAAGGGGTGCACGCGACACGGCCGGGCTCCTGCAGCAGCACTGACTTTGTTCTTCAGCATGACATTTGAGGGAGGAACCTTCCACCGAATGCATCACGATCTCATCAAGTGTTGCAGTCTGCTTAGATTAATGGGGCTGAGAGCTGATTATGCAGGGCTGTACATCATGTCTGTCTCACTGCCTGCTGCTCTCCCTGCCTGTCAATGCTCCACCCTCCCCTACAGCCCATACTCATATCCTATGCTTCAGTTACAAACAAATATCAACAAAACAAAAAAGAATACTGCAACTGTGGAACTGTCGCCTTCAGCAAAAGAGACTCCCACAGTTTTAGCTCCAGCGTATGCAATATGATGTGGTTGAACAGTTTCTCATTTATCTCTGGATAAAATATGGGTGTGGTGAAACATCTGACTATCTACTACTACCACCAAGTACTACACATATTGTATCTTACTCTCATCCGAGGGTATCTGTCTTTCTTCTGGAATTTGTTCACACACACACACACACACACACACACACACACACACACACACACACACCACTTACTAATGAACTACGTACAGGAAGAGAATGTTTGGGGACTCTGAAATGTCCAAGAACAAAACACAATAGATACAGAAAGTCATAATGTATGGTCTACACGGCAGCCTTGTGGCTTTAATTTAGGACAGTGCCAGACTGGAAAGTTTAAAGTGTCATTAAATGGATTGGAGCTGCTAATATACAGGTATTTTACAGCTCCAAAGACCCTAACTGCTGAGTTGGGCTACCTGCTTGTGTAAATTACCTCTACCGCCGCGCCCAGTGAGCCCAGCCCCATGTGGGGGAGGGATTAATCTTCCCAGCACATTATTGAATGTGTTCTCTTGCTTGGGAGCAGCCGATAAATTGCGCTTGTCACAATGGCCCTGCACCTGCTCTCCATAGCCTTGGAATTTCTAACAAAGCGTCACATTTCTGCACACAGCACTCAGGGCAAGAAAAAATAGAGTCACCACATGGAGAGGAAGTGCTTGAGGAGGCTGGGAGAGGTGGAGTAGGTGGGGGAGGGGGAGAGATAGAGATAGAGATGCAGTAAGGAGGGGTGGATGATGTTAGTTGTTGCAGTACATTGTATGCCATACAATTTTATTACTTATTTGTGCTTAAAAGAGATAAAATGGCAAAGGTCCCTGCTCCCCAAAACATTAAATTCTGTTGAGAGAATACAATGTAATCGTCAAAACAGCTGACGAATGTGCAGAAATGTCTCAAAATGGAGAAAGAAAAGCATGCCTGAGCCTGAAAACACTATTGTGAAGAAAACACAATGTCTGAAGAAGTCAAAATTTGTCCACTTACCAGTTTTTGAATGAACACATCAGTAGTCAAAATAAGTGACTAATTTTATTGCAAAGTTGAATACTGACAGCGGCTAATGGCAAGCACAGCACTATAATCTGTAGACTATGATAGCAAGTGGTGGCAAAATAAATAAAAACAAAAACAAAACAAAAAAAAGCCAAGGAACATCTGTTGACCCCCCCAAGAGCAAATAGAGAAAGTTTTTTGGAAAACGAGCCAAGAGCGTGCCCTCTTGTCCGTCTTGAATACTTTTGGGCTTAGGCAAACATGTCCTTGCACATAGCGAGACTTGAATTACGCCAACATGATTTTCCATCTTTGTTTTGGTAATTTATTAGCAAATTACACATTTGAAAGGCTCTGCTGAATCTCTGAATACACATTGTATTTATCATTTGCCTACGTTTTTCAATCAGAGCCTGGGAAATTGTGTCCCATATAACCAACATCCCTCCATGGATGACACACATGCAATGGAAATTGTGTTTTCTAGTAAAACACTTAGGTCCCTATTCTCCCACAGGCCTTCGGCGCTAAAACGGGCCTTAAACGCAAAAAAACGTGCCTTGCGCCTGTTTCGGGAAAATAGCAATAGGCTTTAGGCTGCCAAATGCGCTTTAGGCCGAATGGGCGTGGCGGAGTCCCTGAATGCGCCGAAGTGGGCGTGGCGGCGCTAAATACCGGCGTACTACTATCTTCCAGCCATCTTCCGACCTGGCCGACTTTTAGCGCTTTGCGCTTCTGAAAAGCTGGCCTAAAGCAGGATTCTGTGCACCGGGGACAGGAAAGTGAATGGAGAATACAATATATAGAAAAAAATACTTTAGAATACAATAGAATATAAGATTGCAACCCTTCTCAGGCTTTTTGGGTGAAGCTGTAATGCAGTTTCATAAATTTAGTTTAGGCTATCATAATAATCCCCATTTATGTGTAATATAGCTCTACGTTTTATTACCCCCCCCCCCCCCCCCCCGAAATTAGCTAGGCTACTAATATTACTAATATTCCTAATTAATATGTATTATTATTTCATTCAGATAATTGACATTATAGGCATGTATATCGTTTAATGTGAGAGAAAGGGAGAGAGAAAGAAAAGAGAGAAAGAGATAAACTGGATAAACTGTTGTGTAGCGCTTCTTCAAACCCCACTCTTCATTACAGCTATTCATTACAGAATTGTCTGTTGTATTTATTTTTTCTGTGTGCAAAGCATAGAAAGTTATAATTATTTCCAAATGTTTTCCCCGTCTGTGGCAGCGGAGCTGTCCGAGGTGCTGAACAAGACGTCGGCCTGTTTCCCGCTCTAGTAAGACCAGCACAACAGGGCAGCCTATAGGAGAGCAGTGGCAATCTGTAGCAATTTCCAATGACACCCTTCACCTGTTTAGAAGCCTATATAAGCCTCTGTGCTCGCAAACCTGCTGAGCCTGAATGAAAAGCAGGATAGAAAATAACATAACATAGAAAATAAACCCTGATCGCCTTGTAAGTTGAGCAGACTTCAATCAGTCATTGATTTCATTGGTAAAATGTCGTGCATTAGCTAATCTATTGTACTATTTATCCAATTAAGTCTAAATGGATCTTAGATTGGCCCTCATGATGATGAGGCAGCAGAGGGAGGAGGCCGAGAGGGTGTACCGGCCTAGGACCACATACCTGAACATCAGGTAGACCTACACACGCTTAGTGAAAATATTGCCCTGTAAAAATACCCTGCTTGTCATGTATTAAGTCTGCCTTGCTTCTCCTAATTCCCATTGCATATGTATCAGTAAAAGCACCCTGCAATCAGTTTGTGAAAAGTAGCCTATCTGCTTGCCCACAGCGAGGAGGAGTGCCGGAGGGACCTGCGCCTCACCCGTCAGGCTGTGACAGACATCTGCCATCTCTTGGCAGATGATCTGCAGCCTCATTCCAGCTCTCCCCATGCGCTACCCGTTGCGGTAAAAGTCACTGCTGCTTTGTATTTCTATGCCTCTGGGTCATTCCAACATCCCCTCAGTATCATTGGAGGCATGACACAATCCACCATCAGCTCGGCCTTACACGCAGTTACAGCAAGCCTAGTCCGACATGCAGGCAAGTATATCAAATGGCCCCGCACACCTGACCGCCAAGCCCGGGTAAAAGCGGGTTTCATGGCTAAGTATGGGTTCCCTGCGGTTCTGGGTGCTATCGATTGCACCCACGTGCAACTGCGTGCCCCGTCGCTGAATGCACAAATGTACATGAACCGTAAGGGGACCCATTCCATCAATATCCAGGTAATTTGCGATGCTCATTGTAACATCACTCATGCATTCGCAAATTATCCTGGAAGTAGCCATGACTCCTTTATATTAACCAATTCTGTCATTCCTGCAGTCTTCCAGGGGGATCCCCCCCTGGATGCGTGGCTGTTAGGGGACAATGGTTATCCATTGAAGACATGGCTGATGACCCCATACATCCAGCCAACAACAGCGCGTGCTATGGCCTACAATGCAAAACACCGGAGAGCACGCGCTGTCATAGAAAGAACGTTTGGATTGCTCAAAATGCGATTCAGATGTTTGGATAAGTCAGGTGGTACATTACAATACACCCCTCAGAAAGTCGCAGCATTCTTCGTGGCATGTTGTGTGTTGCATAACATTGCCATGCGTGAAGGATTGCTCGTTGACATGGAAGAGGAGACATTACAGGACATTATGAGGCGTGAAGCTGAACTGCGTGGGCCGAGGAGAGGGGGGCCCAACGAAGCAGCAGCAGCACGGGCGCTTCGGGATGAGCTGGCAGGCAGGCTGGTGAGATAGCGCATGGTAAGCAAACTGTTTTGTTCACATGGGTGTAGTGTAATGCATTTTAAGCTTAGAATTGTAATTACTCTTCCCCTTTTTGGGAAATACCCCGTGTAGCCTACATTAATTGCAAGAAAGACTGGACACAAAACGATCTCAAGGGAGGGGGATGTTTAATGAGGCTACAATTAGGCTGCAAAAGGGACAAAGCAAAAAAAAATTAATATGGGCGTCCTTGGCGTGCTCTTTTCCCTCCAGGGGGCCGTCCTCTTCGCCTTGCAGGCCGCCGGCCTTCACGGAGGAGATGAGGGGAGCGGAGCAGCGCTGCTGGCGCGCTACGAGGCGCTGCTGGTGGCGGAGGCGAGCGGCGGCGCAGCAGTGGAGCTGACTGGGGAGCGACAGCAGCAGCCAGCGCGCCCCGCGCCCAGTCCTGGACCGCCTGAGTGAGCCGCCCCAGGTGGCCGTCCTGCATGTGCCTCTGGGAGGCCATCTCCTCCCTGACCTCCCGGAGCTCCTCCCTCACCCCCAAGAGGCCGGCCTCCACACGGTTAAAACCGACTTCCATCATGTGAAAGCCGGCCTCCTGGAGATGGAGGAAGCGCTGGTTTTCCGCTGCATGCAGGCGGCCGGTCCTGGAGCGGCCTGCCCCTGGCGACCCAGGCCTGTTGCGGGAGCGGGCGCCGCTGCTGCCGCTCAACCCAGATGTTCCCGGACGTTGAGGGGAGTCGGGGGGTTGCCTGGGAGTGGAGCGGCCTGTCTCCGACCCAGGCCGCTGGCGGGAGCGGCCGCCGCGGCCGCACACCTCAGGTGGTCCCGGTCCCGGTCCCGGTCCCAGTGGAGGGGGGGGGGGGGGGGGGGAGGGGGAGGGGGGGGGGGGAGGGGGAGGGGGAGGATGGGGAGGATGGGGATGATTGGGGGGGGGGGGGGGGAGGGGATGGGAGGAGAGCCCTCGCCCTCGGACTCAGTGGTGTCCACTCCTGTAAATAAAATTATTGTATGAGCACTCAATCTGTTTGTCACCGACTCTGAATGAAGACTGTTCTATGTGAATATTTGCACTGATTAGCCTACTACATCTGCTGTTCTGACAGGAGCTCCATTCCACAATGGTGTGCTTGATCCCATCAGTGCGCAAAGCACGTGTCCAACAAATTAGCCTGCAGTCATTACGCACACCGGACACTGCTGATTACTCTGTACTGAATACACATTTATTGATAGGTTCTAATGATAGTGTGGTAGTCTCCCGCTAGCCTATATGATTATCGATAGTTATTGGATTAGTATGGTATTATTCCTATAATTAAACAAATGGAATAAATGAAGAGTTAATTTGATTACTTACCGCCCACCTGTACTCCTCCAAAACCCCCCACCATCTCCGCGGGGATACTCGCAGCGGTTATCTCCTCACTGGGGGTGAGCTGTGTTTCTGAGTCGTCTTCATGGGGGCCCCCGCCGGTCCGGGCCAAGGCCCGGCGAGAGGCTGCCAGCTTATCTTTAGCTCGGCGTCTGACAGTGTCATGCTTTTTTTTGCACTGCTGCCAAGTTCTGACAGTGCCAGACGCCGAGCTGACGCTGACAGCTATTCTCCGCCAGGCCTCAGCCCTCCCGAGGGAGTAATTTCCCTCCCCAAATAAAGGCTTTTGGTACATTTGAACCTGGATGGATAGATTAATAAACGACTTCAGTAAAGAGTTGTTTTGTAGCTATTCAAAATGAATGGTGGACAGATATATCACCTGATTTGCCAGCACCATTTTCTCCTCCGCAGTGAATTTGGTGGCTCTGTTGTGCTCTGCCATATTGATCACACTGGCCAGCTGCTGCCAATCTGGCTTTTAAAGTCACTCTGATTGATTACTGAAGATTTTATTGAGAATGAACATATTTGTCAGAGCCTGTGGGCAGGGGGTGGGGGGGACGCATATATAGGCCAAATAAAAAACTATTACTCAATAATAAAATCCTGTAAATTAAATAGAATTAAGTTATCAGATCCAGTAAAAGTGATAGGTGTCATTCAGAGGATGTTGCATCGTGCAGTGGGGGAGGAGAGATAAAACGATATCATTCTGGCCAAACTTTCATTTAATCTCATGACATCCAGCCATAGGCAATATTTTTTTCTATCAGATGCATTTAGAAATTATTTTCACTTTGGTCTTGCTATAGTGTAGCGTATTTACATGCTTGCAGTATTTTAACTGCAGTTAGATTGGTTTGAGAAGCATTATAATATGGAATAATAGCCTATATATGGAGATAGACAGACCGGATGAAGGGAGGGGGGGGCGGCGGAGCCCTTGGCTTTGTCTGGTTTTACCGGATTTGTCCAGGAATTGGAGCTTAAAAGGCAAGCGTGTGTCTCTTCCCTGCAATTCTCCAATGAGCGGACAATGCATAATTTTACGCTTAAAAGGCGTGGTTATAATGGTTGAGGCTGAGTTTAGCGCCGATACCAAGATATCAAGTGCGCCTTTCCACGCCCACTGCTTTGCGCTGCGGCTGGCGTTCGGCCTAGAAACTGCGCGGCTGCAACGATAGGGCCCTAAGTGTATTATATGCCAGCACCTTCCCCAATCTCAATATTTTGCCATCTAAAAGTAGCTCTTGCTGTCTCTTAAAAAATAAACCACTGTAATGTGATTACTAAATATGAACACCAACCATGAACATTGAATCTGTAACTTGAGATTAGATGTCTGCCTCAGAGCTCTAGATAATGAGTTTATTACAAATGAGGTATTTAGTTGCCGCTCTTATCCGGAATGGCTGGCAATGAATGAGCACGCTGGAGTTTAGTGTCATGCTCAAGGACACTTGAGCAGGACATTTTGGCTTACGCCGTCCACAATGAGGATTGGTATCGGCAAAATCACACTTCTGTGACAGTCTCTCTAATCACAAGGCCACTCTGCCGCCCACCACCTACTCTGACTGCTTCTTATGTCTTGGTATAAATATATAGGCTATACAGACTCATGCATGCATATACAGTAGAGTGCTCCTTGTAAACTGTAATGTATCTGTCTATACAGTAGGTTTCACATGGAAGTGAAATCCATGGCCACAAACACAAACGGTTATGAACCGTCCACTGAGCAGAATTAGCCAGCCATCTCAATCTGATACACTTAAACAAGCATCCAATATGAATTTTTCACATTTGGAAACAAACACAACAAAATCAATGGGCTCTCTTTATATTCCTTGCCCTGCTCAAAGAAACAGCTCCCACACTCAGATTTATTCAACCTGTCTCCCAGCAGCCATACCATGCACTTATTTTTGTCATCCAAATCAATATCCTGTTCACTTCATTGAACTCACTAAAGACTATTGAGTTGATAAAAATCTTGGGAATTTATTTTTTCTCCCCCATTGCATTGCTCTCTCTCTCTCTATCTCTCTCTCTCTCTTCTAATCTCCTTGGCTCAGTTGGCGTTAAACCGTGAGAAAACATTCTTCTTGTGCAAACCATACTATGTAGTTTCACTGAATGGAGCCTGAAATACTTGGTCTATCTTTGATGAGGTACATGCTGAAAAATATGCTTTTTTCAGTTTCACCAATAGGGGGAGCTTGCACATTTGCCATAACCTGAGCTCTTTCTTAGTCTTACTTTCACCATGCATCTTTCTTCATGCCCCCCATACAGTCATTTTTATAGCCTTTGTTTTTGTCTCCATCTCAACAGTTTATATCTCATCTGTTTTCATTGTTTTTGTTTCTTTTGCCACATTAATTGTTGTAAATGCTCCGCCGAGGTCACACACTAGCAATTACTTAGCTTCCCTGAAAATGTTGTTTTTCCTGAACAAGACCATTTACACCAGTTAAATTAATTTGACTACATCTCCTACTCCATCTTTCGCCCTCCTCACTCCTGTCTTTGTTTTCACTCACTTCTCACTCTCTACTCCCTCCACCAACCCCTCCCCGCCCTGCACCCCCTCCCTGGCTGCACTCATGCAGTTTCATCCCCAGAGGTGAAGAGCAGACTCCTATAATTACCCAAGTGTCTGTGAAATGAATCATTGGGCGGCTGATTGAGCTGCATGATGGGAAACATCCATCCTGAGTGGGAGGACTGAGCGTTCACCCCCACCTCTCTGCTGACGCCCAGCACCACTGGCATGTGCGTGTGCGCATACTCACTGCCACTGCTGAGAGAGACGGGGTGTGCTCTCCGACCGCTACGTGCTGCAGCAGCAACCATGACAGTTCAATCGTGGTCACTCTTACATAAAAACCATAAAACATTAAGAACACCTGGTTAACCTGTTTTGGCGCGTACCAGTGACTTGAATTTGATGCGTGCCGAGATAGGAAGCCAGTGAAGGGGAAGACGGGAGTGACATGAGAGAATTTAGGTTGGTTGAACACCAGACGGGCTGCAGCGTTCTGAATGAGCTGTAAGGCTGTAACAGTCTGATGGCAGAGGCAGGTAGCCCGGCCAGAAGAACATTGCAGTAGTCCAGGCGGGAGATGACAAGAGCCTGTTGAGTTGTGTCACTTCCCTCGTAAGAAATTGTCGCATTTTGCAGATGTACATGGAGAACCTACATGCCTCCTGACTCCTGTAGGTCCTACAGCGGGTAGTCGCTGCATGTAGGTAATCATCTAAACATTTCAAAATTATCGGGAGACCCTCAAAAGCAAGATGGAGAAAGTAGAGTTGGAAGAGAAATGGTCAAACATTCAACATACTTTTCCATATCCTATAATATGTAAAATATCTCTGCAATATTATGTTAACTTGCATTTTTTATGATGTACTGTAATCATAATTATAAATTGGACTACTGAACTTGGACACTTCAATTTCAGTTTCCGCTTTACAATTTGCAGTAACATTATGGGTAACATTCATTTTAAATGTAAAACAGTAGTCCTATCTTGTTTTAAACTCTATCCAATGCCCTATACTGTACACCCATGCACCAAGTAACTATGCAGGTAAGTGCTGTGACAAACCCGTAATGTCTTCTTCAGCTAAAGCAAGTGAAAGTTAAAGATTCTTTTAAAAGCTGCATTTCAGCAATATAGCAATTTAGCTTAGCGTAAACTCAACACTCACAGAGCTCACTCACAGCCCACAGTACGCCTGCTGCTTTGATGCTGACACTGTGCTCACAGTGACGAAGACAGATAGGGTCACCAGCACTGTGTGACAACAGCCCTTCTTCCTGGCTGGCATCAGACATGGGGCTTTATAGTGGGGAGGGGATGAGCGCTGTGACAAAGTCAGTAGGACAGAGGGGGAATGGGACTCCATGGGTTTGATTGTTTCATTAGCCTGTACTTATGGCATGCCAAGCCAAATGAAAAAGAGAGGGGGGAAAAAAGGTTCGGAGCGGGGAGAAACATTCTTGGCCAGAACTCGTCACAGATTGTGATGGGCTCATGAGATTCTGGTGAGTTGCTGATAGTGTTGTCATTGTGGAGTTTGCACTTCTGCTCTAAGCCAAAACTTTGCACACAAACAACAGTCATTTTTATTGTATTTTCATTTATCTGCTGCTAGCTGTTGAGCAGTGTGACAACCAGCATTTCACTGAGCATGCCTGCTCTAATGCCTCCCATACACTGTACGGGTTTAGAAATGCTGTTTAATTGCCTCTCCTACTGTACGAGTAAATCGCCTGCGATGTAAAGCCAAAGCTCCCACGTTATGTCCTCACGCTGTCCGACGGGCAAGCCTGACCTGAGTGCTCGTACTGTACGTGTCCAATAGAAAGTCAAAACCCCTGCGGGCCGTTCCGGTTATTGTCAATAAAGATGAGTTTGAAAGCTCAGAGGCAGGTGGCCAAGCTCAAATCTCTCTCTGTCCCCCTCTCACACACAAGCACCCCCTCCCCCTCATGTGCACGTGCACACACGCACACGCACACACACACACACACACACACACACACACACACACACACACACACACACACACACACACACACACACACACACACTCACTCATTCACTCACTCACTCACTCACTCACTCACTCAGCAGTACCAACAAACTTAGGCCTTGGCTACACTGATCTGTCAGAAAATGGACAGAATGGATAGATGGATAGATTTATGTCCGTTGCATGTACACGTAACCTACTTGTACAGCACCTTGAAGGTGTCAGCGACCCGCCTATAAACCGAGAGAAGAAGAAAGCTGGCCTCAGCTACTGTAGCCGTTAGCTCTGTGCGCTACGTTACTTATGTGGCAATAAAATGCCACTGAATGACCAGATTAGATGGTGGAATCAGACGGTGACACTGACTATCACGTTGTACAACAGCGGGATGGTGTACACAGCATTAATTATAGCCTCCTTCACCGTCTCGGCCGCCATCTTCTTTGAAAAGTTTAAACAAATCTCGGAACGCCTCCTCTCGAGACCTCGACTCTCATTGGTTAAACGGACAGTGACTATCCGACCATCCGATACGTCCATCCAGAAAAAGTTCATCCCTCTTCAACTTTCTGTCCATCAAAACGTATGCAAATTTTCTGGATACGTACGCTTCTGAGTGCTCCACGGACAGTCGGACAGCTGTCATTGAAAATGAATGGAAGTGAACAGAGAAATGAACGCACATGGACAGACACCACGGATCAGTGTGGCCAAGGCCTAACAAATAACAAAGGGGCACAGGCTGGGAAGTGGCACAGACTCATTATGTAGTATGCAGCAATTCAGCGTGATATTTGATGTGAGTCTGGGGAGAGACTACCTCTTGTCTCTGGAATGAGCCAGACATCTTATAGATGTCAGAGCTCCACTGGTGTCATTTTGGGTTTGGCCTAGATTATCCATTGCCTCATGAGCTACACATGTTCTCTGTCACTGAGTCCTGCCTCTGGTACACCAGCTGGTGAATATTCAAGTGCCTGATAGAGATCCTGCTCAGTATAATCTCTCTGGCCAATGAGAAGCTCTGACTTTCTGGGCACTGAGATCCGGCACGATTAGACCACAGGCGAGATAAAGTTTTCCTCACGTATACGAGCATGTACAGTACATGGGTTCAGAGTTGATATTGATGGATGAGATCAATTAAAACGTTGCCACATGTGTGCTCGGGGTATTTAATGGTAACATGACTTTCCTCCCTCCACTGAGCATGACAGTATGAGAAGACAGTGGATTCTCCCCTACACACGTGTCTCAGTGTAATTCACTACAGACGTGTCTCAGTGTAATTCACTACAGACGTGTCTCACTGTAATTCACTACACACATAGTCTCGCTGGCCAGCCTCCTCTCCCTTCCGTCCGAGGAGTCTGGCGCCGCAGGTCTCCATAGTGGGATTGCGATGGGCGGCGCTTAGTGGCAGTGCCCTTGGAAAATAGTTTCCAACAATCCAATTTGCCGTTTTCAGCGTGTAGCAATGAGCTAGCGTGTAGGTTTCTGCCGTTAGCTTGCTAGCTAGTTAGCGTTGTTGTTTTCACTGAGGCGGCAGGGCACTATTTACAGCGGCACACAGGGAGGAGGGAGCGGAAGCCGCTCTGATTGACATGGTCAGAGCCAATGACAGAGTTTGTAGCGGACATCCGGCTGCCACCGAAACAGTCGCTCCAATGGGAGAGCAGAGCAGAGTAGAGCAGGGGAGGGTTTATCCCAGTTATGGAAACCTGCAGTGTGCCTCAGTGTAATTCACTACACACGTGTTACGTGTCTCAGTGTAATTCACTACACACGTGTCTCAGTGTAATTCACTACACACGTGTCTCAGTGTAATTCACTACAGACGTGTCTCAGTGTAATTCACTACATGTGTCTCAGTGTAATTCACTACACATGTGTCTAAGTGTAATTCACTACAGACGTGTCTCAGTGTAATTCACTACACACGTGTCTCAGTGTAATTCACTACACACGTGTCTCAGTGTAATTCACTACAGACGTGTCTCAGTGTAATTCACTACACACGTGTCTCAGTGTAATTCACTACACACGTGTCTCAGTGTAATTCACTACAGACGTGTCTCAGTGTAATTCACTACACACATGTCTCAGTGTAATTCACTACACGTGTCTCAGTGTAATTCACTACACACGTGTCTCAGTGTAATTCACTACACACGTGTCTCAGTGTAATTCACTACAGACGTGTCTCAGTGTAATTCACTACACGTGTCTCAGTGTAATTCACTACAGACGTGTCTCAGTGTAATTCACTACACGTGTCTCAGTGTAATTCACTACACGTGTCTCAGTGTAATTCACTACAGACGTGTCTCAGTGTAATTCACTACACACGTGTCTCAGTGTAATTCACTACACACGTGTCTCAGTGTAATTCACTACACACGTGTCTCAGTGTAATTCACTACACACGTGTCTCAGTGTAATTCACTACACGTGTCTCAGTGTAATTCACTACACACGTGTCTCAGTGTAATTCACTACAGACGTGTCTCAGTGTAATTCACTACACGTGTCTCAGTGTAATTCACTACACACGTGTCTCAGTGTAATTCACTACACACGTGTCTCAGTGTAATTCACTACACACGTGTCTCAGTGTAATTCACTACACGTGTCTCAGTGTAATTCACTACAGACGTGTCTCAGTGTAATTCACTACACACATGTCTCAGTGTAATTCACTACACACGTGTCTCAGTGTAATTCACTACACACGTGTCTCAGTGTAATTCACTACACACGTGTCTCAGTGTAATTCACTACACACGTGTCTCAGTGTAATTCACTACACGTGTCTCAGTGTAATTCACTACACACGTGTCTCAGTGTAATTCACTACACGTGTCTCAGTGTAATTCACTACACACGTGTCTCAGTGTAATTCACTACACGTGTCTCAGTGTAATTCACTACACACGTGTCTCAGTGTAATTCACTACACGTGTCTCAGTGTAATTCAAGTCAAGTCAAGTCAAGTCAAATTTTATTTATATAGCACCTTTCATACACAAGGCAATTCAAGGTGCTTACACAATTCACTACACAATTCACTACACACGTGTCTCAGTGTAATTCACTACACATGTCTCACTACACGTGTCTCAGTGTAATTCACTACACGTGTCTCAGTGTAATTCACTACACGTGTCTCAGTGTAATTCACTACACGTGTCTCAGTGTAATTCACTACACGTGTCTCAGTGTAATTCACTACACGTGTCTCAGTGTAATTCACTACACGTGTCTCAGTGTAATTCACTACACACGTGTCTCAGTGTAATTCACTACACACGTGTCTCAGTGTAATTCACTACACGCGTCTCAGTGTAATTCACTACACACGTGTCTCAGTGTAATTCACTACACACATGTCTCAGTGTAATTCACTACACACGTGTCTCAGTGTAATTCACTACACGTGTCTCAGTGTAATTCACTACACACGTGTCTCAGTGTAATTCACTACACACGTGTCTCAGTGTAATTCACTACACGTGTCTCAGTGTAATTCACTACACGTGTCTCAGTGTAATTCACTACACGTGTCTCAGTGTAATTCACTACAGACGTGTCTCAGTGTAATTCACTACACACGTGTCTCAGTGTAATTCACTACACACGTGTCTCAGTGTAATTCACTACACGTGTCTCAGTGTAATTCACTACACGTGTCTCAGTGTAATTCACTACACGTGTCTCAGTGTAATTCACTACACACGTGTCTCAGTGTAATTCACTACACGTGTCTCAGTGTAATTCACTACACACGTGTCTCAGTGTAATTCACTACACATGTCTCAGTGTAATTCACTACACACGTGTCTCAGTGTAATTCACTACACGTGTCTCAGTGTAATTCACTACACGTGTCTCAGTGTAATTCACTACACGTGTCTCAGTGTAATTCACTACACGTGTCTCAGTGTAATTCACTACACGTGTCTCAGTGTAATTCACTACACGTGTCTCAGTGTAATTCACTACAGACGTGTCTCAGTGTAATTCACTACACGTGTCTCAGTGTAATTCACTACACGTGTCTCAGTGTAATTCACTACAGACGTGTCTCAGTGTAATTCACTACAGACGTGTCTCAGTGTAATTCACTACACACGTGTCTCAGTGTAATTCACTACACACGTGTCTCAGTGTAATTCACTACACGTGTCTCAGTGTAATTCACTACACGTGTCTCAGTGTAATTCACTACACGTGTCTCAGTGTAATTCACTACAGACGTGTCTCAGTGTAATTCACTACACACGTGTCTCAGTGTAATTCACTACACACGTGTCTCAGTGTAATTCACTACACACGTGTCTCAGTGTAATTCACTACACGTGTCTCAGTGTAATTCACTACACGTGTCTCAGTGTAATTCACTACAGACGTGTCTCAGTGTAATTCACTACACACGTGTCTCAGTGTAATTCACTACACACGTGTCTCAGTGTAATTCACTACACGTGTCTCAGTGTAATTCACTACAGACGTGTCTCAGTGTAATTCACTACACACGTGTCTCAGTGTAATTCACTACACACGTGTCTCAGTGTAATTCACTACACGTGTCTCAGTGTAATTCACTACAGACGTGTCTCAGTGTAATTCACTACACACGTGTCTCAGTGTAATTCACTACACGTGTCTCAGTGTAATTCACTACACACGTGTCTCAGTGTAATTCACTACACGTGTCTCAGTGTAATTCACTACACACGTGTCTCAGTGTAATTCACTACACACGTGTCTCAGTGTAATTCACTACACACGTGTCTCAGTGTAATTCACTACACACGTGTCTCAGTGTAATTCACTACACGTGTCTCAGTGTAATTCACTACACACGTGTCTCAGTGTAATTCACTACACACGTGTCTCAGTGTAATTCACTACACGTGTCTCAGTGTAATTCATTACACACGTGTCTCAGTGTAATTCACTTGCACCGCTGATTTACTACAGATTGGAGAGCGATTCCCACCTGTCTTGAGAAAGTGACAGCGTGGTGTTCTGTGACATCTGTCTGCCGTTGCCAGGAACTCTGGGTAATCCAGTGCATTTGTATGGAGCAGCACCCTGACAACGGCAGTGACTCCCCAGCAGGCCGAGTGGGATTATGACTGTGCGGTTGATATATATACCTGACTATTGTCAGAGCTGGCACCTCCACACACACACACGCACTCAAACACAATCTCACCCACGCTTCACAGGTGCATGGAATAAGAATTGAACTCTCCAAAAATTACATTCCCTCTATTCCCCATACCCTTCTTCACCCTTCTCCAACCCCTAACATCTACTTTCAGTGAACACTTCTGCTTCTCTTCCAGTGGAGAAGATGGTTAATGACAGATTATTAAAGATGTTACCTTCAACCTTTATTGTAATATATTCATTCATATTTGAGGATGACCTAGACGCTATATCTACATCTGCAAGAAATATATTACATTTTTCATATGGATGCTGTTCTGAAACAAACAAAAGATATTGCCTGGCTCTTTGTCTATGTTTAATGCATTACTGTTTGAATAGAAGTGCTTATGAGGCCAGATAAGGTCTGTGGCATATGACACTGAGTGTAATATCACTGCTGTGTCCAGGCACTGTCTGAGATTGGGACAAAATGCCTTCAAGGGGAAACTCCACGAGGCAGTTGGAGTGTGAAGGCGTGGCAGGATTGGTAGAGATTTATTGAATTTTCAATAGGAAACGGGGGAAAAACACTTCTCAAAGTAATATATAAAATAATAACACCACACCACAGGCTATTTTCCTATAGCGCAGTATTTATGACTTTTTCCCTCTTGTGGGAAAGCGGCCTCAATAAGCACTGAGTGGCGTTGGTTTGTGCATTTTGCCTGTAGGCTAAGTTGTCATTATGAAGCCTCTCCGCCTTGCTAAGAAGGGGCTGAGGGAGGCGGGACAGTCGGTGTCACACTGCATCCAAAATTACTTTTCTGCTTCTTGTATCCTCCTGTCATGCTGACGCAGATATATGCACTCTTTTTCATTTCCTTGTATTGCAGTAGGATTTACATACCGTATGCTGCACTTCAGAAAGAAGATGCTGAAGTGAAACAAAGAAGTGAATGAAGTTGCTTTGGTGTACTATGTGGGGGGTTGAAGCTCAACAATGACCTTGGCTTACATGTAACTTGTGTATGTTAACTTGAGGTGGGAAAACTTCCACAGGACTCCAATGTTAGAAAGGATAAAACAAGTACCTATTTATTCCACAGTTTGTAGTATCTTCTCACAGGAGTATTTAAAGTGAAGTACTCCTAATAATCAGCAAACTGTACTATGGTAAACTGCTCAAAACCATGGGTTCACCCAAACACAAGACCTACTGTATATCTCTTAAAGCAACAGTAACCTACATCAGCGTTCTACCAGAAAGTGTTGCCTTTTACAAAATATCATGCTTACTTCAACATGAATTCAATCAAATTATTATTAGCTGACATTTAACAAATTACTATTAATTAACTTACTCAAAACACGTACTGTATCTCAATTTACATAAACTGTTAAACAAAATACAGATATTTACTAAACTACACATAGCCTATATATACGTAACTTGGCTCCCACAGTGTACAACAGTATGTGTGTGATGTATTACGTGTGTGTGTGCGTGTGTGTGTGTGTGTGTGTGTGTGTGTGTGTGTTTGGGGGGGGGGGGGTATTTTGGACTACATGTTTAGGCTGTAGGGGAGAATATCATGCTATTATGGCTCACATAAAATTATATCAAATTAATATACTGATATATAGTCTCATTTTAATGTTTCTCAATGGTGGTTTCAATTGAGTCAGTGTCACATTTTAACAAATTATTCTACAGAGACACCATTATCCTGATCTAGACCTTTGAGAACAAGAGATTTCAATTGGCTAGCAAAGCCCCTCCCGTGTCTACATTCTCTCCCTTTTTAACAATGACAACTCTAATGATCAGAAATTGATATTTTAAATGCCAAGTCCAGGGCTTCATTAAAGTGGTGTCACAGGCAATAATAAATATCCTTAAAGGAGGGGGGGGGGGACGTGTTATATAATGGCTTTAATCTAATTCATATGATCATGTTCTCTTCTGAAAGCTATTAAATTATTGTGATTGGCATATACCTCTTTGTCTGGAGGGCAAAATGAGCAACGACCCATATTTTTCTTAAGCATGATATGAAAGCATTAATTTCCACCGGCAAACCTGACAGAACAGGGCTCCTAGGGGCGAGTTAATACAAAATGATCACATTTTCACTCATAATCAATATTGGTCAGTGACAGTGGTCCCCTATTTGTCATCCCGCCAGTCGTGTGGAGAGAATGATATGTGGCTCTACCCTGTGAAGGGGCCCTCTCAGCGACTTGGAGATGGAAATAGCATTTTTAACAAGTGGCCTGGGAAGCTATTGATTATAGTGCCATTTGCAGGGCTGCATTTTGTATGCCCTGAGAGCCTCTCTAGCCGTCTATGCCTGTCGGGCCTCAACAGAGTGAAGGCAGGAACAACAATTGAAACATTGTATATTGTTGTATGCTGTTTTGTCTGGGACTTTGCTGTTTGTCATCATGCCATGTTCTTGGTCAGGCCTCTACTGGAAAGGATGTTTTTAATCGCTCACTCACTACCTGGTTAAATAAAACTCCCCCTTTACATTTGTTTCTATATCTGAAAGACCCACACATTTTGACTCAGTCAAAATGTCTCAGTCTTACTGGTGAAAATAATATGACAAGCATCCTCAAGTTTTTTCATCCACTTGGCATTACATTTTCAAGTCTTTGTCTGAGGAAAAATATTGCTTACACAGGCTTCACCTATTTGCAATTATATAATGCTTTTATGATGACAACTTGGCAATTTGGAAATTGCAGCATCTCAGGCATCTGTGTGTGTTTGGCCCGTGGACCTGGACCCTGCCAATGGCTGCTTGCGGCTACATAGACATTTGAAACTACAGTCACATTTGGCCTCCTACTGTGGCATCATAGTTGTAGTACCTACATTGCTATAAGTGTAATAAATCAAAGAGCATACTGTACTAGAGCTTAAAGGAGAATTCAGTTTTCTTTTACAACCCGGAAAATCGGCAAAGTGGCCCTTTAACCATTCTTTGTGCAGTCCATGGTTAAATGCAAGACAGAAGTTAATAAGTGACTTGGACTACCTGCTGGCACACATCTACCTGCCCAGATGGTGGTTTCACCTGGGTAAACAGATCTGCTGAGTCTGATTGTGTTATCCTGGGGTAAAGGCCCACTAAGACACAGCTGCAGGGAAGAAAATGCTCTATTTGATCTGTGACACGGGTGTTAACCTGCATAGATGGAGGTGGGATTTGTCATGATATTTACATCCATGCAAAGACCTACGTGTGTGTGTGTGTGTGTGTGTGTGTGTGTGTGTGTGTGTGTGTGTGTGTGTGTGTGTGTGTGTGTGTGTGTGTGTGTGTGTGTGTGTGTGTGTGACAGTTGACAAAATCAAATAAAGCCTCATACATGGTAGCACTATTATGTCCCTATACCTTGATGGCATTTTATCAGACACAGTGTGTATTAATGTGGCTGCCTGCGGTACAGTCACAGTGTGCTGTCTTCATTGGAGTGAGTGGATATTGCAGTCTTCTGTTATGTACTAGGATTCAATTTGTCTGTGCGATGCTCCATTGACTGTGTGTGGCAGGGGGTTCTGGGTAGCCAGGCGTATTGGCAGGAAGTGGACACAGAAGATGACATAAAGCATATCTGCTGAGTGCAGTCTGTTGTCCATTTTTGCAAATTTGTGTTGAGGGCACAGGGAACATAGTGGCACAGTACCCCCCTGTCACTCAGTGATGGCAGATGCATTCACTTGTAGGAGGCAGAAAGCCTAACTGAAAGAAGAGTCTTTTAGTTAGGTTGTGAACTTCTAAATCAACTCTGTGTATAGCATGTGCTTCCTTAAATAATATTAATAACAACAACGCTTTTGTACAGTACCAGAGTTACAAAATCCATTCAAACAAGAACAAATAAAAGCTAGTTAGATAAACATCTCTAATACATACCAGACAGAAAACAGAGTTACCGAAGAATAAAGCTTAATTTATGCTTCGACGAGCGACACTTTTGAAACCGTCTCTCGACAGATATCACATCAGAAGAGACAGAAAAAAGTGTCGAGACAGTTTCAAAAGTGTTGCGCGACAAAGCATAAATCAAGCCTTAGACACACAATTACGAAAATGCAACTCATAAATATAAATTATACTGTCTGTAAACATGTTGGAAGAAGTGATATAAAATATGAAGATAATTTAGCCAGCTAATCTAAGGATGTTCAGAAGATCATAGGTATGTCGCTAAAAAGTCTCTAAATCAACATGAGACTGTTTCAGTCTTGTTTTGGTCCTCAAACACACATTCACATAAAACTGTACCTTGAGGTTGTTGCTGTGATTCACTGTAGGACACTGATGGATATGGAGTTGCTCCAGACACTTTGGGCTGTTTTCTGGCTTTTTATGCGCTCTTTATGGCCTTTTATAATGGGGATTTTTTTCTTAAATCTGACACTGCACAAAAACTAAAAGTGGATCAAAATCAATGTTGCTGCCAAACTTTGAAATAGCCTCTGCTCTGATAATCCCCCCACCCCCCAAAATCCATTTTGCATTTATGGGATGGAAAATAGTTAACTTTTTCTGCTTTTTACACTATAAAAACCAGCGCCATGATGTAAACAAACTGGCATTTAAAGTAGGTATTCTGAGTAGGTATGAAATGTTGGTACCTCAGACCAGGGAGGAGAGATGTTACTGAAATAAAATAAAAAATAATTTGTTTGGTGGCACAGTGGTAGCGGGGTCGTCAAAAGGGACTTTCTGTGTGGAGTTTGCATGTTCTCCCCTTGCTCCCCCAGATAGGAACCCCCTGCAAAGAAGATCTAAAAAAAAAATTGTTACCACCCATCTAAAAACTCTTAGAGGATGAACCCTTGGTTTGACACAGTCATATTCTATGGAATGCAATACTTAGGATCAGAATCAGAATTCTGATTCTGTTTCTGATTCTGCAGTGCAGCAGAGTCCAAGCGAAATGATCACACAGTGAGTGGGAAAAGTCTTACTTCCCCCTACCAACTACTGCACTTCTAACTACTAACCAAAATACCAAACAGGTACAGGTGTGTACCACAGTGAAATGCTACTGTGCCGGCATAAAGCCTCCGCCATGCACTGTCACGAAAATAGGGCCCATGTGTGTAGAAATGCCGGTAGAAGTATCCATTTTCATTGCTCATTAATTAGCTAATTACCACTCCAACTGTCTTCTTTTTCAGTGGATGGTTTACTGACCAAGAGGGCAAGTCTCCCAGCTGGTGTCTGAAAACAACCTATTAATCTTTTGTCTCACTAATGTGATGAACTAAATCTCTTGATAAATTGGCATCCAAATATTCCAATAATCCATCCTGGCCATGTGATTTCATCCTTAATGTCAGTTAAGAGATGATAGAGTAATTAATGCCATTATGCTTTACACAGTAAAAATGTCTGTATGCTTATAAAACAGGACAATTACATGTAAACCTGAATAAATTGGGTAAAAACAAATGATCTAAAAGGCTGTATGTAAAAATAATAATACAAAAAAGCTGAGGCTAACCTTTGGCTCATAGAGGGTACAGTGTAGTGTCCTCTAGAGAGAGTGGCGTAAGCGGACGGCCAAACAACGGAGGACCAAAATGCGTGATTCATTAGCCAATGAACAGCCAGGAAGGGGTCTCGCTCTACTTTTGAATGCTAAGATAAAGCTGATAATGTACAAGTTGATGGAAAAAAAAACTTTCAAAGTACAACACAAACTGTCCATTTTTCTGCAACTCAACAGTGCTGCTTAATCTAGGACCTTACTTCCTGGAACTCTTGAGAATAAAAAACTGGTCCATTGGAGTGAATGGAGATGTCACGAGTGTACCCACGGGTCCTTGAAATCCTGAGGTTTGTCAATTTGAGAGAAAGAAATCAGGGCCTTGAAAGTTTTTGAAAATAGACATAAATAGACATGGGTGATTGAAAGTGGTGGGTTTTTATATAGTGCAAGAATAGAAATTGAAGTGAATTGATTTATTTTTATATTGTTTTTACTTAATGTTAGCAAATACATGTACCGGTAGGCTACATTCCGTTGTCTGCTTTGCTCTGGTTGTGAAAGTCCTTGAAAAGTCCTTGAATTTGATGTTTAAGAATGTGTTGGAACCCTGAGGTAATGACGTTAGATGCAGCAAGGAGCTAAAGCTAGCTCTCTAGTAGTACATTGCTCATAGTTAAAACATGTATCAAAGATAACCCCATAAGTGAGTAACAAGCTGCACCAAAAACCAACCTACTCAGGCAGTTAATTAAATGCATATTTCACATGATAGGGATTACAGTATCAGTGTTTCCCCTACCATTCTACAGGCCTGGCGGGCCCGTCAGGCCAGAAAAAAAAGCAAAAAAAATTATATATATATATATATATTTTCCTGCTCTCCCCAAAATTTCAATAAACCTTTATGGCATATTATTACAATACAACAATACTGTTGTTGACAGTGTTGACAGTAATAGAAGATGCCAAATCATTCAAAACAATAAGCATCCCATAATACAACAGTTTGCATCGCATCTCATAATAGTATGATGATACTTGGGATGCCATTGCGAACATAGATGCGAACAGCTAAAAGTGTAGCGTCGCCAGCAAGGGCCTCCACCGTTGCGGTCGGGGTACGTTTCGAAATCCCTCCAGGCCTGAAAAATCTTCTAGGGGAAACACTGAGAGTATGATATTTACATGACATGATGAAATACATGTTTGTGTCTTGTCTATGGTTTATTTGACCTGTGTACTTGTAATCTACTTGTAATCTACTGGAACACAATATGAAACTGCTGGTCAGTGGAAACTGGGTTATGTACAACCTGCCAGAGCTGGTGATGGCTGGCAGGGATGCCAGTAGGCTAGTGAAGGGGAAAGGGTGAGTGCTTTCTTGGGGCTTGCCCTGGAGGGTGCCCCTCACAGAGGTGAGATGCTACTGTATTTAAATGAGACACATCGGGATGAGGACCTCAGTGGCACATTTTGCCAGGAGGTCCACAATTCTTTGTAGCACACTTCATTGCTGCTGACCACTATTTAATTTATTCAGTGAGAGAATCTATTTGTTTTTTGTCATGTGAGGGTGTCAGCCCAGAGTAGTGAGAAAGTCATTTGTCATTTTCTCATGCTAACAGCCACTAACAGCCAATGACACACTAGTGTAATTTGTCCCGCCAATCATCAAGACACCACTGTTGTTATACTGTAGCTACCAGCCAGCTAGCTAAATGTGTCCTCCTTACAGTAGTATGCGGCATGTTGTTCAGTCAATGACTCTGCTGGATTTGATGTCTAGAATAGATACAGTAGCTCTTTGCTGTCTATATACAGTACCTGCACTTCCCTTCTGATAGAGACAGACATGCTAAAATGGTTGCTCTTGCCATGATTAAATTTTTAATTAAGTTTTACACACGCACACGCACACGCACACACACACACACACACACACACACACACACACACACACACACACACACACACACACACACACACACACAATACTTCACAGTAGATGGGTATTATAGAGGAACAACGGATGAGCCTTTCATTACACTTCTGCATCGGTAGCACAAATCCTTTGAGCACAACCTGAAATAGCCAACTGTTGTGGAAGGCTGGGGTGTGTGTGCACTGCACACTGCCACACTACTATTGGCTCACTCACTGGTAGCTGCTGTGCTATCAGCTGTTTCCTTTTGACTTTTCTGTATCCTCCTGTTTCCTGGAAGTACTGTATTTGAACACTTGATCACATTTACGTTGTTTGAAGCAGCATGTCCTCATACTGTTAGCCCTGTTTGCTCTTCAGAAGAAGATAGTTCTATTCCTGCTACATAGATCCATCTTAAACAAACTTACAAGGCTTAACAACAGATCGATACCCTTCACAATCAATAATAAGACAGGCCAACTGCTTTTTTGTGCCTGTATTTATAATCTTTGGTGGGATGGAATCAATTTTCTCCTTTTCTATTTTATTACTACTTAATTATATTTGTAAGAACACCACTGGCCTATGTTCCCATCTGTTGTCTAGCTGTCATTGGACACACTGCTGTCCTTGAGGGTGAATTCACCACTGAAATGTTTACGCCTGCCCCATTGCACACCTTCTTCCCCACTAGAGGGCAGTAAACTAGCTTGTGATTGTATTTTATGGCTTCATCAGTACAAACCTTGATATAGCCATATAATGTAGTAGGGGAATGTTGTGGAATTAACTGCATACTTATATTGTGTTGTTCTGAAGTGTACCTGATTGAATTTTGAAGCACCTCAGCCTGATGCTCTGAAGACTGGATTTTTTTTTAACCAGAAACAAACTGTCACTAGCTAAACAAATAAATCATGATATCTCATTCTGAGGAAATATGCTAACTCCTGGTCTGGATTAGATGTTCTAGGTTGTATGATGTATGTATATGAACAACACATCCTACAATTGCTAGGATGTCATTTATATCTTGCCAAATGTCTTTGCTCCAATTTCTACTCATTTTAATTCTCTTTGTGTCAGATATTGCATTAGCCTGCTCATCTTGCATTTCATTGCTTGCGCAGACCTGCATACAGAAGTAATAAACATTGAAATGAAATGCTATTCTTTCTTTATGAGCTTCAGTTCATGTGCAGCCTAATTGGGGAGTCAGCAAGACACAAGTGCATACTCAGCCAAGAGCTTCAAGCATACGGCTAAACAGCTTCATGAACAAAATCAGCTTGTTCTATGATTTTGCCATAGTGTCGTACAATCTAATAACGGTCAAATGCTTGGCAAACCTGTTAAAAATGGCTTAGTGACAGACAGGGCACTGAGTGCCATGCTTAGTGACAGACAGGGCACTGAGTGCCGTGCTTAGTGACAGACAGGGCACTGAGTGCCATGCTTAGTGACAGACAGGGCACTGAGTGCCATGCTTAGTGACAGACAGGGCACTGAGTTCTATGCTTAGTGACAGACAGGGCACACTGAGTGCCATGCTTAGTGACAGACAGGGCACTGAGTGCCATGCTTAGTGACAGACAGGGCACTGAGTGCCATGCTTAGTGACAGCCAGGGCACTGAGTGCCATGCTTAGTGACAGACAGGGCACTGAGTGCCATGCTTAGTGACAGACAGGGCACTGAGTGCCATGCTTAGTGACAGACAGGGCACTGAGTGCCATGCTTAGTGACAGCCAGGGCACTGAGTGCCATGCT
Source organism: Poromitra crassiceps (assembly GCF_964638095.1). Taxonomy (NCBI): domain Eukaryota; kingdom Metazoa; phylum Chordata; class Actinopteri; order Beryciformes; family Melamphaidae; genus Poromitra; species Poromitra crassiceps. Next base: position 43,814,716 of record NC_139642.1, read on the forward strand.
TAGTGACAGCCAGGGCACTGAGTGCCATGCTTAGTGACAGACAGGGCACTGTGCCATGCTTAGTGACAGACAGGGCACTGAGTGCCATGCTTAGTGACAGACAGGGCACTGAGTGCCATGCTTAGTGACAGACAGGGCACTGAGTGCCATGCTTAGTGACAGCCAGGGCACTGAGTGCCATGCTTAGTGACAGACAGGGCACTGAGTGCCATGCTTAGTGACAGACAGGGCACTGAGTGCCATGCTTAGTGACAGACAGGGCACTGAGTAGCCTGGGTAAACCCATCCCCCACGTGACCTGCTCTCAGACCTGTTCTCAGTCACTATGGTCTGGTACCCCCGCCTGTGCTAAACGATTTCATGCGGTTGTTGGCCCCCCCCCGATAGACCGCTCCATTACGCAACCGTCATCCAACCAGCTTTGTGCACAGAGCACATGCGCAGTGCAGCAGATGGCGTCATCGCTCTGCGACCTTTGTTGTTAGCAAGCGAGCTAACACTTTTCATTTCAGTACTGCTAGCACGCAAATGGTTACAACCAGCTACAAGAAGAGAGAACATCGCGTGACGGTGGTCAGGGAATGAAAGAGGAACAGGACAACTGTCTACACGCAGATGGCCGCAGATCTGGAGAGATATTTGTGGCTGTGAAGAACAGTCATCATCTATACAGCTGCTGCCAACCTGATGAGGAAACAGGCGTGCTTGTTATGCTGGACACTGAATGCCAGACTGCAGACTTCATCCTCCAGTGCTGTTCGCCTCAGGACTTGAAGGCCTAACGTTGTACCATGGACTGTATACATTCTGTGCTAATAATGCTAGCATGCTAACATCCTTTTCACACACACACACTGAATATACCGAAATGCTAGATTTGATCATGGACTTAACGCTAATGTTAATCAAAAACGGCCGCAGTCATAACGGTAAGGTGTGTTTGACCTAATTGAAATATTAACGTTAATGCCCTCACATTTCAGCGTGGTTACAGATAAACCTATTTAACGCTAGCTAGCTACAGTAGATTTTTGGAGGCGTTAATGTGAATGTCATGACGTAGTGAGCGTAGTATTATACTGTATATTATACATAATCCAGATGTAACCTAGCTATAGCTAGACGTTAAGAGGTTAGCGTGAATGCGACTGAGACCTGACATTACTGGCTTGATATCATATTCCAGATGCAACCTAGCTAGATAAGCGCCACACGGCTGTATGAGTAGCTACAATCAAATGTATCAAGCCTTGATATCATATTCCAGATCCAACCTAGCTAGCTAGATGTTAAGAGGTAGGAATATACCGAAATGCTAGACTTGATCGTGGACTTAATGTGAATCCAAAACGGCCACACTCATAACGTTAAGGTGTGTTTGACCTAGCTAGAAATATTAACGTTAATGCCCTCACATTTCAGCGTGGTTACAGATAAACCTATTTAACGCTAGCTAGCTACATTACTGGCTTGATATCATATTCCAGATGCAACCTAGCTAGATAAGCTCCACACGGCTGTATGAGTAGCTACAATCAAATGTATCAAGCCGATATCATATTCCAGATCCAACCTAGCTAGCTAGATGTTAAGAGGTAGGAATATACCGAAATGCTAGACTTGATCGTGGACTTAATGTTAATCCAAAACGGCCACACTCATAACGTTAAGGTGTGTTTGACCTAGCTAGAAATATTAACGTTAATGCCCTCACATTTCAGCGTGGTTACAGATAAACCTATTTAACGCTAGCTAGCTACATTACTGGCTTGATATCATATTCCAGATGCAACCTAGCTAGATAAGCTCCACACGGCTGTATGAGTAGCTACAATCAAATGTATCAAGCCGATATCATATTCCAGATCCAACCTAGCTAGCTAGATGTTAAGAGGTAGGAATATACCGAAATGCTAGACTTGATCGTGGACTTAATGTTAATCCAAAACGGCCACACTCATAACGTTAAGGTGTGTTTGACCTAGCTAGAAGTTAAGAGGTTAGCGTGAATGCGACTGAGACCTGACATTACTGAAGTGAATACAAGTGACCTATATTTTTCAATCCTGTCTTTGAATAAAAGTTGTACATTGTGTTATGCTTGAAAACCATGTCTTTGCTCCCTTATGTGTTCACAATTACAACAAATCTGTATGGTTTATCTGTTGGCATTAAACCGTGGTATTTCCTTGGGTGATATTCCATATTTGTCATTAAACCTAGCTGTTCACATAAATTTGCAATGATGATCGACCACGTGAGATATAACAAGTAGCCTACTTTTATTAAAAAATAAAATGCAAAGAGAGGTTTCCTTCTCTAACTATTGGTGCGTTCACAAAATATTTACACGAGATTTTTTTTATAAATAATAATCAATAACGTGGATAATGATGACATCTGCAGCTGCTGGACGAGAGACAGAAGAAACTACGAACGAAGATTGGAGCAGAGGAGGACATGACTACAGAGAAACTTAACCGACCAGCACTCTGCTTCAATCAATGAATGCTTATAAAGCCTAATGTTACTGTAGCCTGGATGACGTCAGCTAATGCTACCCAGCCTTCCAGCGTTTATCTTCCATAATGCATTAAATCATAATCACAATGCGAAGACATTAGCTGATCACCACAGAGCTGCACAGACAAGTTTATCAGATAATTTCGCCGTAAAATGTGTCCAGGTGATCAGCTCTGAAGCCCCCCCGGCTTGTATGGTCCGCTAAAATCCGATTTCGATATAGGTGTTATTTTGATCAATATTGTATAGCTGGCTAGACAGAGGAGTTTATCTGGAATCAGTGTGACAAGATCCCTGCTGCTAGCTTGTCTGCCTTTCTGTGTCAGAGTATCTAGCTACATTATCTGCATTACATGCTACACCATGCAAATATATTTCGATATAATTCAAACAATTAGCCCACTGTACTACTGGACTGTGTATTGCTGTGAATAAGTTAGATTTGATTGTGTAAAGTGTATCAGCTTTAAATATCCAATATATACAGCATTAAACAAACGACCAGCAGCATTCAAATGTGCAAAAACGTTATATTTATTGAAATGTGGTGATCTCATGTCACATTACATAATGTTATGCCCAAATGGTCTACTGCCCAGAAGCGTCACTTTACATGTTTGGTAGGGAATTATTTTAATTATGTTAAACCAGCGTTTATCTTCCATAATGCATTAAATCATAATCACAATGCTATGAAGACATTAGCTGATCACCACAGAGCAGCACAGACAAGTTTATCAGATAATTTCGCCATAAAATGTGTCCAGGTGATCAGCTCTGAAGCCCTGGCTTGTATGGTCCGCTAAAATCCGATTTCGATAACGCTAGGTGTTATTTTGATCAACAGACCTCAACCTCAACAGCTGTTTTCACTTGAATTTCCTCACGTAGTTGCATAGCCATATAGCTAGCCAGCTAGTAGCTAGCTCGGGAGCTATGCTTTAGAGAGGCCAAATGCTAACGGCTAGGTAGTGCTAAGCCGCTGCAGCTGTTACACGTCATTGACAAAGACGCACTCTCTGATTGGCCGATCACGGCAGGACTGATGTTGGCAGTCACGCCGTCACTCATTGGCTGCGGGGTGGCTGCGGGTCTGCGCGGGTCTTTCAATCGCCCCAGAAATCGATCTGAATGGCCCGGAGTCTAGACGCTAGTGACTGGGAACTGAGAGAGCAGGTCACGTGGTGGCTGGGTTTACCTAGGCTAGGCACTGAGTGCCATGCTTAGTGACAGACAGGCCACTGAGTGCCATAGAGTGATGCATATGCAAAGATGCTCATTTCCACAGATTCACTGCCTCCCTTACAATAGTGTGAGAAGAATAATGTGTTCAAAAATAGATTAACACCGCCTTAGCTCAAGACCCTTATTATTTATTAGGGTTTCGAGTTTTCATCTTCTCCGTTTTGCCCTCCCACCATCCATCTACCCTTTAAATCTAAATATTTTCTCCTCATAAATCTGCCTAAGTAACGTCTGACTGCATGAACGGTGGGCTACGGATCGACACATCAGCAAGTCTACTACCCCCTTGGAAGTGAACACAGATGATTTGAAGCAATACTCGTGCAGTCATTTGAGCCAACAAGGATGTACTGTGCCGGCATAGCAACCGCCTCACCGTTACCATGTGCGAGATGCTAATGGCTCTGGTGTCCTTGTGTCCTGTGTTGTTGTTACATGTTGCTCATTAACGCTGCTTAGTGTGGGGCCGGACCACAGCTGTACATGCGCGGCCATATGCAGGGAGCTCCTCCTGTCCTGTCTCCTGTTTGACACATAGGCTCTGCTGGTGCCAGATGAGCTCTCATTGACAGCTGGATGCAGGCCGGTCAATCCTCTCGGGTTCACCTGTCAGCCTGTGTTTCTCTTTGCCTCCTAAAGCAACGCTGACACTTCCTCTGTCCCTCTCCTCTACTCCCCTCCTGTCACTCTTGTCCGCTCTGCTTCCCCTTCCCCATCTCTCCAGCACAGGGTTAATCACTTAGCTGCATGGCCAGGGCCGGTGTCTTTCCAACCGACCGTATCCTCCCTCACTAAGTCTCTGTCTCTTTTGTCTCCACATCTTCTGCATCTCTCTTCTGCTCTCTGGATTCTCTTCTCTAGTGTTGTTGGGTGGGTTAGTTGTCCCGTTACACAGGATGTTCACATTTCTCTAAAATCCATTCTGTCTTTTCACACAGTTTTCTGTCTCAAACCACTTCCCTATCCCCACTTTCCTCTTCTTTTGTCCCATTTTTACTAAACATGAAGCCTGATGAACCATCGACCATCAACATACAGGACTTTGGTTGTTTAGAAACCTATATAATTCACTTTTTAAGAGGGGCAATGACATGTTTAGGTCCAGTAACCTAAAGCAACTTAAATAAAACAAACTTATCTATACAGAATCTGAACTGAAGTAGTAGTAACAGTGATTAGACACACCCCGTTCCTGTTGGACGGCATTATGGATCCCACTGCTTTTCGTTGTCAAGACCGTGACGTTGGGATAATCTGAACGTTGATAGGCTTTGGCGACACAGTGCCACACAAATGATCCACTCAAGTTGAAACATTTCAACTTGAATCCTGCGTCATCCTCTCATCCGCCTCTGTCTAATGCCAACTTTGTGTGCATGATCTTTTTCTTCACTTTAGATTTGGAATGATTTCATCCATAGTCTGTTCACGCATATTATGACTACCAGGTCTCCACTGGTTTTCATTTGATTTTCTTACCTGACCCCATGTCACGATAATTTGTCAGACTTGCTTTTTCAGCTTAATTTGATTAATTACTCTTGTAGAGAGAGGTATGTGAACAAACAACATACGGTCATGTCATTTATCACCAAAATTCACTGTGGGTATTAAAGTTCAAATAACAGCATGGTAATAATTAATGATGCTAGCATAATGTAATTAATCAGTCACACAACCCAAAACAAACTAAGAAATAACTGCAACTCTTATCGTTTACACTCACTTTCGCTATACTGCAATATGTATGCAAAGTGTTGACACATGCACACTCAAATGCACCGACGCATGTCCTCTGGTCTAGATGACTTGCTTAATGTAGTGTGTCTTCCTGTGCAGCATGTACTTCACTGTGAGTGACATGCTGCATTCAAGAGCTGTAAGAGACTGAGCATACAATATTAGAGGGTTTACACCATAATAATATCCTTTATTTGTACAGTATCTTTCATATGCAACATCCAGCTCAAAGTGCTTTACATCAGTAGAAGGCAGATAAAAGACAGATACAAAGTTAGAATTCCTATAAAAGACAGGGAAACTGCATTGAGTGCACTAAAATAATCAAATCAAGTAAAATAGAAAGATAAAAGACCACAACACACAACAAATACAACAAAAATAAATTATTTCTTTATTATTTTTTACTTTCCTATAGGACTATGCGAGATTAAGTCCTTCAACATAATATGTAATATAAGGATTTTTATGGATTTAAGGGGCACAAGTGCAAAACTAAATTGATTGAATATCTCTAGGAAGTTAGTGTGAACTGTGGAGTGTACTTGCAATGAATCCACCTAGAAAAATCAATTTCAAGAAGTTTCCCTCATTTAATGAAGTGGATGGTGTCATCCTCACAGGTAACGTGAGCGATGTATTGAGTGAAGAGACAGCTAAGCGTACACTGAAATTATTTTAGAATAACTACAGAACATAATATCCTCTCAGTAGCATAGCTGCACATTACTGCATACAGTTTATGTGACGATTATCAAAGTTGTGTGTACCCAGATTATTAATTTTTTTTTTGCGGGGGGGATGGGAGTAATATCGTCGTATGTGTACAGTTGAATGGGTTTGCAGATAATGTTCCCATAAGATAACAATAAAATGAGGAATTTGGGGACAGCTGTTGGACCTTTCTTGGGTCCCTTGATTTTGGTTATTCCATTCTGTTGGACTTAATATGCGATAGTAATTTCATCCATTTTCTCTGTGTCTGAGCTTGCCATATTGTAGCATGTAACTAACCTTTGTGCAACAAGATGTCTCCTAAAGAGAGGACACACCGGCTTCCATAGAGATTCAGCCCACGTCTCTGCTGTAAGACAGTGATCTATCGACAGTGAGGTGGAATTGATTAGGCAGTGTTTACTCTAAGCACATACCTGTATGAGAAGGGACAGGGAGCGGCTAACCTGTCATCACACATTCATTCTGTGCGAGAATTATTTTAGCCCCCTTTAAAATGAAGCATGCCCTTTCGTTTCAAGACCAACACAATGTGAAATGTTATGCTATCACAGTACATAAAGCAAATATATTTACATTTAATTTGACTGTTTTTGTAGATCATGTCTATATTGCTTCATTTACATACACTGTTAGGATACCCCCCCTTGCTTTGCCCAGTCTTTATGGAACAGCAGTTTTTAATGGAGAGTTCTACCATTGGTACTTGGACAGAATTTCCTGCTGGTCAATAAACAACAAATCACAGGATAGGAGATGGCTGAGAACTGAGGCTACAAAAATAATTAGGCCACTGTCTACCAGCGTAAAAATTGATAAAATATTGCCAAATGGAAATCTTTAGTTTTGTTTTTGTTTTGTTTGCTTGAAATTCTCACCAGTGGACATTGAACAGAGCGTTAGAAACCTTCTTTTGTAGACTTCATGGTTCCATGAGTACTGTCACTCACCACTCTGCCATTTTTTAAATGTAGTTGCAAACATACTGTAAGCATCTCAATATCTCCTCCACATAAAATCTAATTTGTTATTGTAAACATGTTTACTTAACGCCAATGATCAGCCTGGTTGAAAACTCCTTTGTCAATTATTGTTAAGGTTATTACTATTATTTGTTATTTATGTACGGTAATTCAAGTGTTGTGTGTCAAAAGTTCTGCACTTGTGATAAAGCAGATCAGTATATAGCAGATATGTTGTCTAAATAAATATAACATTACTTTGATTTAACTGAGAAAAACTGTCTCAACCAAAGATGTCCTCTACACAAATATAATGGAGGGCAATTGCCTCACATGCAAAGTGAAGCATTTGAGTCTGTTTGTGAAAGTGATTCAAAAGCACGACAGCCCAACAGCTCTATATTGCATTACTATCCACCTGGGCTCGAATGGTTCCCAAAGCACTTCTGTGTGAGAAAGAAATAGCCTTAAGTTGCAGGGAGCAGATTTTTTAGCTGTGTTGTGTAACAGTATGACCGTACATTCACCTGGTCAATGTTCACTTTAATTAGCCCATAGCCACCAGCAGGTTTCACTTAAGGAATGCAATATTTTAACAAGACTATTAATTCACTTTCTGAACCCAGGGTGGCTTGAAATGGTTTGGCATACTGACTGTAATAAAACTTAAAGTAACTTCCTAAATACTGGTTACACATCAAATAAAGCTGTAATCTTCAGTGTTGCCTCGCCCTCCAAATATCTATGAAACACAATTATGAATTGTTCAATAGTATTACATTGCTACAATTGCGCCGGTCAAATGCAGAGTCTCAGCCTCTCCCGTCACTGTATCTCGAGCCCATCCTCCATTCCTGCCCATGTAGTTTGCTGTTAATGCTAATGGATTGATGTGTCAATGAAGACCGGAAAGGTGATGGCCAGCCTGAGTGGGCTTCTGTCCTGTGTGAAGCCTCATCTCCAGATGGGCCAGGGATGATTTAGTGAGGAGCGTAGGGGTCTTTAAAATGAGCGAGTGCTCGAAATGTAGAGCCGCATCTCCACACCCAGCCATTTGGCCCGGGATGGCTGAGGGGTGAGTACCGATGTCCTGTCCATTTGGAAGACTGACAGCACAATCAAAGATGTCTTAATCACGTCTGGTTGTCTCATCAATCAAGGGAAGCACCGTTGGTAACTGTTATGCCTCCGTCCACCAACGCACAAATGCATTTCCATTAATAATTTGGATAACCTCCAATGAAAGTTCCTCTGATGAACAATGGTAAGAAATCTCTAGAACTTGGTGAGGTTTCCACTTGATCTGCTGTGTATTTTCTTTGTTAGTTTGTATGTTTGCAAATGTTACCATGGTGGATTGTTTATTTCTTTTTTTATATGTATACACATATTTTTTATTTTGTAATTTTAGAGTTTTTTAAGGACATCAACAAACAACAACAAACAAACTCAGATACGGGAAAAGAAAAGAAAGGAAAAAAGCATACATAGGCTATACGGAAAAAAGAAAAAACATACATCAACACTCCAATATCGCAATGTGGTGCCACCAGCCACACAAAGTGCGTACGTGCCCGCAAGAGACGCTATGTATGGGATGGGATCTCACACAAGGGGGAGGGGGACCATGAAAGACCAGCCGGGCGAGTCACCCGTCGCCCCTAACCTCGTCAAGTTAGGCCAGAAACGGGTCCCAAAATAGTTAGAAACCTATTTAGTGAGTTGGTCCTCAGGAACCTGAGTCTCTCCATCCATACAACAGTGGTCATGTCCTCCAACCACAGCTGAAAAGAGGGTGGAGAAGGAGACCTCCATTCCTGCAGAATGAGTTTCTTGGCGACAACCGTCCCCTGTGTCAGAGACTGTTGCACAGCTGTAGGGAAGTCGAGAGAGGACTCCGAGCAGCCGAAGATGGCGAGCTCTGCCTCCGGCTGAAGGGCTACTCCGTAAGCCTTAGAGTACCAGTCAAATATCCTGGCCCAGAATGCGGTCAGGGAAGGGCAGAACCAGAAGGCATGAGACAGAGTGCCCTCCAAAACCTTGGATTGTTTATTTCAAGAGGGATGAAAAATGTTACCATATGGTGGATCTTTTATTTCAAAAGGGTGCTGTGTGCGAACATTTTCAGCAGATTTTAACAATACCGTGATAATACTGATAACCGTGATAATTTTGGTCACTATAATCGTGATGTGAAATTTTCATATCGTTTCATCTCTAGGTCCAACGCCTAACCCAGGGGTCAGTGACCTTTACTATCACTGCCAAAATAAATAAATAAAATCTGTCTGGAAGCTGCAAAACATATTTAAGCCTTATAATAAAGGTAACACAGCCTGTTAAGTATAAATTAGCCTATAACAGGCGATCGAGTAGCCATGTTGGAGCACTGTCCAACATCCATCTCCTAAGCTACCTGAAGTTGATTGAAATGTTAAAACTTTTTCTTGGTGTATACTGTAGGCTTCACAGTAAATTGACAATTGGAGAATGAAAATCGCTTTAGGCATACAACAATAGCAGAGGGTCTAAAGAGCCGCAGGTTGCCTACCCCTGGCCTAAACCTAACCAGACACTCCCCATGCCTAAACAATCTAACCAGACCAGACCACCCCACCAAATGCCTGTCCATTGTCCATGTCCATTAGATGGGCTTTTTCAGGTAACTTGTGCAAGCTCAGCTGGGTTGTAGAGATTGTACAACTCGATCCAAAAGAATGGGAAAATTGTATGCAATTCCTTTGCATTGAATGGAGGATTCATAGTAGATAGGGGGCAAGTTGAGTCTCAAGGCTTACTAAAAAGGCTTTTCTTCTTTCTTTTATTTTCCATTCTAGACCTCCAAAGTATTCCTGATAACATACCTTTCCTTCACATAATTATGAGCAGACTGTGTGTAGTCCTAATAAAAAATAGGGCTTTAATTTCTTTTGCATATTATGAAATGCACAATGGAGTTGGGGTATCACATCAAAACCCTGTCTCCACTCTGATCAGTTAATGGTAATTGCTGGCATGGTTCAACTCATTTTTCTATTTCATCTTAATGATCTTTTCACTCAGTCGTTTCCACCCCATTTCATTAATCTCCCTAACTGCTGTGATCTCTGAACCCTGGACATGGCTGGGGTCCTGAACACCTGTCCTCTCCCCTTCCAGCCACCAGGAATTGCAGCCTTCGAAGACCCCTCCCGAGCACGCTCCCTGTGTTAGTTGGGAGATGGTATGCTTCAATTATTGCAGTTAAGAGAAGGGTTTCTGTATCCGTGGTGCTTGATACCACACAAGAACATCAATTCTTAATACAAAATTGATCTGCACCGATTTCACTGCAGAATCAATCATGGCCAATCAATACAATGCAATGTGGCACTGGTCCTTGGGTTTAGATGTGTATTTTATCAAACACATAAATCCCCCCCTCCTCCCTGACTGCACCTTCCCCCCCCCCTCTCTCTGTGTCTCTTCTCTCTCTCTCCCTGTCTCTCTCTGGTTATGCCGCTGCACTGTAGCATGATGCATTGGTGTCGTCTTGTCACAGGAGGGGAGCAAACTAGTGAGTACCTTCAACTAGTGGAAGCATGTTGACATCTGTGTACAGCAACCTGAGGTTCAGCCAGGGAGCAAACACACAGCATAGCCTCATCTCAAACCTCTTCTCTCAGCCTGCTATGACTAGGCTACTGTAGTTGACACGCACTTTATTATCTCCAAAACACTCCTTTTCAGCCTTGGACCATCACTGTAGTCCATGTGATAAATACTCTCTGGTCAGCTTTTTGTATCTTGTGATTTCTTACTGTAAATTAATTTATGGGATGTGTCATGGTTCTGCATGAAAATCTTCCTTTTTTGTATTGCTTTATTAAAGCAGCTACGAGCAACTTTTTCGATTGTTATTAAACAGTATAAATTTAATATCAATGCATCACATCTTACCTCTAATAGTCGACGAGAGCAACGCAGAGTAGTCTCGCTTGAACCCCGAGTGAATCGGCCAGTGTTAGTGTGTCTGTAGCCAGGGCAGATCAGGAAGTGAAATGAAACGGTTTGCAGCAGCCACTTCGGCCATAACCACAAAATAACTTCCAAAAACCTGTTAGAATATAACGAGAGATGTTCCCGCGAGTATGCGTGGCGTTCACATTGTTTATGTTATGTTGCTAGGCAGCGCAAACGGCGTTGGAAGGCAGCTGCGTTTCACTTCCTTGTTTCACTTCCGCGTTTCACTTCCGGGTTACCCGGTCCGGTCGCTCTAGAGAGCCCCCTGTTGGCGCGAGTTTAGACAGACTATAGACTTAATAATCACCTAAGGGAGCAATCTCAGATACACACGGCTTTGGTCTCGTCGACTATTAGAGGTAAGATGTGATGCATTGATATTAAATTTATACTGTTTAATAACAATCGAAAAAGTTGCTCGTAGCTGCTTTAATGTATGATTTTCTCAATTGTTCAGCATCACGTCAAGTTTATTTTTATTGGCATAAACAAAAATCTAAGCTTTTTAAGAATAATAATAATAATTTAAAACAAGCCTTTAAAAACAAACATTCTCATGCTGAGTTTGAACCGACTTTCAGCAACCTTCAAGTTGGACTGGTAAAGCTAACTGTCGCCCCTGCCAGCACATTGTGAGAGGTGGACCAGGCATGTCATCCTGATGAAATGTAATATGTGTTTTGAGGCCCCCTAGCTGAGAGGCTGCCACTCTTTCTCATCCCCAGGCAGATTTAATGCCCAACACAACTCCCCAGAGTAGGCCCACCACAGCACATTAAGGGGCTGTACTTCTCTCCATTTCTTTCTGTGTGTGTGTGTGTGTGTGTGTGTGTGTGTGTGTGTGTGTGTGTGTGTGTGTGTGCGCCTGTGTGTGTGTGCGTGCGCCTGTGTGTGTGAAGGGAGCCAGGCGGGGATGTTGTAGCACCCAGACCTTGAATTCTCTTTAGAAGTTTTCTATAGGTCAATAATTTGACCCATCTGCCGCCTATTTAAAGTGGTAGTTCGGATTTTTTTGACGTGGGGTTGTATGAGGTCAGTGATAGTCAGTGTTAGGGTTGTGCGATCTCAACCAAATAGCCAATCGTGATGGTTCCACAGTGAAACATTGCGAAGGACGATGGGGAGGGGGGGGGGGGGGGGGTTGGTACTGAAACTGTGACCAGAGCTGAGGCTATTTAGCCTGTTTTGGATATAGTATTAATTAGTAATTACTATCTATTAATAGTTTTTTTTTTTTGCCACATTTGCACTCACACATTCAATCCTCACCTACCTCCCAAGTAAAGACTCACTTAGAGCCTACTGATATTGGCGTTGTACTTGTGAAGCTTTCATCATTAGTAATGAGATGAGATTTTGCTTCTGAAAATGTTGTGCATTTTGTTCTCACTTGGCAGGCAGTGCAGACGGTGCAGGCAGTGCAGACGATGCAGGCAGTGCAGACGGTGCAGGCAGTGCGGAGGGGGGGGGGGGGGGGCGTAAATAGACCGATGATGTAGGTTCCGAGGTCGATGGGGGTCGGCCCATTGATGATGGTCGATGCCATCGTCCATCGTGCTGCCAACCCTAGTCAGTGTACTACACACAGTAGAATGCAGCCGACGCGCCCCCAGTTTGGAGAAGCAGAGAGCAGCTCTGACTATCGACAAGTACCTCATACAACCCCACGTCAAAAAATCTGACCTATCCCTTTTAAGTAATCTGAATAGGCAGGCATGTTTATTTTCCCACTGCTGTGCCGCAACCAGCAATTTGCATAGCATCTGTGCATATATAGCATTGATATGTCTTGATATATATTTACATACCGTAGTTATTACATATTTTCAATAACAACATCTAATATACTGTAGCAAGCATTTTCTCTTTAGACCCGTGTGCTGTGGATAGACATATTGTCAGTATGCCCTCTGAAGGGATTGGGGAATGGGGATGGGTGTAGGCTACATCTGGCTCCCTACATGTAAAGGGATCCTATTTTCTGCAAGAGAACAAAAGAGTGCAGGGAGGAAAAACAACTATATCATTATGGAAATGTCTGACTTCAGTCTGAGTGCACTTCTCTCATGCGGTTATTTCTGTGTAGCCATATTTTGAACTGGATACAGGGGGTAAATTACATATTGACTGGCTTATTATTCTCATTCAATTTACGCTGATCAAAAGTGCTACTCAAATGTGAGGCTGAGCTGTAGGCTCCAGTGACTATGGATGCTGGGCTGGCAGCAGCAATAAAGCCTGAGGGGGCTCAAGTCTACCTGGAAGTGTCTGCCAGATGATGTGATTGTAGGTGATGATGATATGGGGTAATGGATGGAATGGCTTTCAGTCTACCGGCATATCTCTCCTGCTCTCCCGCTAGCCGGGGTTCTCATTTTGAAAACACTCTCAGAAAGTTTTTCTGAGAGAGTTGTTTTCTCACTCTCTCCAGCTGACTAAATGGCACACCCCGCCATGCTTTGTGCTGTGTGTTTTATAATGAGTGCTTCTCTTGCTGATCCCAGACCACCTTTTGGCATTTTCCGCCACAGTTATGTTGTGGTTGATAATAAATAACCCCAGTAGAGTTACTTTATATTCTTAGAGCAAACACGCCTCTGGAATGTATACAGCTGATGATCGATGGGCCACCAGTCTAGTACTTTGCAAATGTACAATATTCAAATGAATGAGACCGTGCAACAGCCCCAAGCTGAACTGAGCTAATGATTTATGTCTGTAGTCGACTTCAGATAACCACAGCCCATTTCTCACCTTTCCATAACACTGTGTATTATGGTCCCTTTCTACTTGATGTACCACTATATGATGGGTAGAAATGATGGACTGCTTAGTGTACACACATGCACAAAAATGAATAACTTTGGAACATTTTATTAGAACTTATATTACATTATGGAGGCCAAGATAATTGTGCACATTGTGACTGACAAAGGCATCGAACTTTACTTTATAAACACAAGTTTTGCCTGTGGGCCCCCTGTTGGCCATTTTGTCAGTGGCACCGGTTACCAATCCCAGTTTAAGCTAGTAATTACCATTCCATAGAATATATTTAACATAGTGAATTAGTATTCACATGCGTCGACACAATTCCAAAATGCAAATTGGTGTACTTTTGGATGTATTTTTGTAACTGTGTGTGTGTGTGTGTGTGTGTGTGTGTGTGTGTGTGTCTGTGTGTGTGTGTGTGTGTGTGTGTGTGTGTGTGTGTGTGTGTGTGTGTGCGTGCGTGCGTGCGCATGCTATCCAACACATTTCAAACCACCATTGTGATTATTTCATTTATGCTTTGCAAGGTTGTCATTATTGGAGTGCAAATATGTTTCAGATTGTAATACTCTGCAACCATTTTGGAAAGTACACAGATCAGATAAGATGGAGCCATAGCTAATTACCCACATTTACATTTTAGGCATGCATATATGGGGAAACGGGGAAATTAGTTCAACACAGTGGCATATTAACAATACAAAAACACATATTTTTTGTTTGTTTAGGATGCTAGCCTTGAATTCAGATGAAAATGAGAGGACAGGATGTGCCATGTGAAAGAAACTTGGTCACACAACAGACAAGGACAAACAACTTGGACAGCAACCGTATATTGTTAACGTTATTGTGCTGTTATGCTGCTTGTGTACTGCTGTCAACACACTGTGTGGAGTTTGATGAACACGACAGCTTGTAAAGTTCTCATTATTGCAACAAGCTACTTTCTTTCTGTAAAGACACTGATATTCTGTTACTGTTTGGACATAGAAAGAAACAAAAACCTATTAAACTACATTGTAGTAATTCACAGAGTACATGGACCCTATGTATACCTACAGTATTTGATGCCTTGGTGTTATCAGGTGGAATTGCAGGGGCCTAAAAGCACTGGTGGGACAAGACAAAGTGAAAAGCAAAGATAAAGATATTTATCAGTACATACAGTATTAGGGGCCCTTTACACGAGGACAGTTTCTGGAAGCAACGACACAATAGCGTTTCCTTCACACCTTTTCCTTCACACCTTCTCCCTGTTTACATGAGCGCTGTTGAATTTTGAAAACGCCGTAATGTACATGCCAGGTCGCTAGGTGGCAGTGTGATCACCTTATTCTTTGCCCATACAAGGACGCTTCTGCATGACGTCATTTCGTAATCGTTTTTCCGGTTTTAAACACGGAAGTAGAGTACGCCTACCACAGTCATTTAAACTTGCCAAAAAGCTGTTTTCAAGCTAAAATAAACCCCAAACTGTTTTAAAGTTTTAATATTTGTCGGGTGAGAACGTAACATATATGTGATGAGTTTAGCAGCGAGGACCGGGAGCGCTGACTGTGATCTGTCAAACCCTACTGTAGGCTACTGGCAGTGAGAAAACACTGTCGACGTGCTTTTTAAACTAACGTTAAATGCCGACCGGGTACAGCCATCGGCTCCTCGCAGCAGTAACGTTATGAACATGTAACTGAAGTTGGCTGCAGTGTAGCTTAATTCTGAATGTTGCCAAACTTCATTCATACTGACCAACTCGCGCACGGCTATGGCATAATCGCGCGTGTCGCGTGTGTAGGCACGTCAGAGTTCCTGAAATGAGCCGTCTTCAAGCGATTACATGGAGCCCTCAGCGGGAAGCGTCATCAAGAATTTAACTCTGGAATGTGGTTTCAAAATGTGTCGTTTCCTAAGCCCAAATTCGCCGTCGCCGTCTAAAAGGGAGGCACTAACGATAAAATAATTCCCTGTCACCATAGGAAACCGTCCTCGTGTAAAGTGCCCCTTAGAATGACAACATTTTCCCAGCACTATTTCAGAGCTCAGTGTTTTGGCCAGCATTTCTGCTTGGCTCAATTGAATAATAAAATGTACTGTATATTGACTGTATCCACTGAATCATGCATACAGTCAATATACAGTACATTTTATTATTTATTGTGATCGGAGTGCCCCCAACGGCTAGAAGCTTTTTGATATTGTTGTGTTCTTTTTCAAATATGACTTCAGCTGTCTCCAAAGTTTGCCAAATCATCATGTCAGTCATTCTAATAGCATTATTATACAAGTGTTTTTCAGGCTTTGTTGTTGTTGAACAAGTGACAAATTAGAAATTAGTATTGCTACATTCCATTCTCCCATTGTGCAAAGTCAAGACACACAGGTTTAGTTCCACAGGCCAGAGCCCAAGCTTGTAATTGAGTTTTTATAGTGTATTGAGATACTCAGAGAGAGAGAGAGAGAGAGAGAGAGAGAGAGAGAGAGAGAGAGAGAGAGAGAGAGAGAGAGAGAGAGAGACTGAGACTTGAGAGCTGGGACTTTTGGAACTTGCTATTTAATTGAGTGTGTGACATGGAGCGTACAGTGCTGTTTGTCTGAAGAGCTGGTGACCTTCACTAGATAGATAGAGCAGCGATCAGGTGCGCTCTCCAGCCAAAATATGGATGGAGCTCTGTCTGTTCTCCTGTCTGTCTACCTACTGCTCCTCTCCACCCTCCTGATGGAGACCGGAGTGGCAATCAATTGATTCTTCTCATTACCGTTGCATAATGCATTTCAATATAGTACAGTCTGTGCATTGTGATTGTACGCAAACATTGTCCATGCTATAATGTACCGTAATATAATTAATTGTGTGTGTGTGTGTGTGTGTGTGTGTGTGTGTGTGTGTGTGTGTGTGTGTGTGTGTGTGTGTGTGTGTGTGTGTCATTTCAATTAATATCAGTAGTCATCCGTCTGCTCAAGTTGCCATATCACAGTATTGCACATCAGTTCTGTCCTAGGTTCTCATGCTTCTTTGCTGTAGTTGTGTAGCCACTAGAGTTGAACTGATTACTCGATTAATATATAATTCTGATAATCGATTCATTGTTTTAGTCATTTAGCAAGTAAAAATACCAAACATTTGCTGGTTATAGCTTCACGCATATTTGCTTGGTTTTCTCTCTGTTTCATGTCATTGTATATGTAGACTAAATGATTAATCAGTAAATTGAAAATAAAAAACAAAGAAGGAATCAATAGTTTAATTGATAATGAAAGCAATTGTTGTTGTTGGAGTCACTGTGGTCACATTTTTACCCATACTGTACATATACAGTATATAACCTGCATGCGTTTAGTTCTTGTGTTGGTGTATGTCCTTGATCAATGTCTAGAAGGAAGAGGATTTAGAATTATCTCTATATCATCACGCTTAAATGCTACACTGGGACTATTATGCTATAATCAATTGTTTTCATCTTATTACCTAACCTTACCATTACCTAGTTAGCTTTAAAGATCCCCTCTAATTCCAGTGCCGTACCACCTGTTCAAAGGTGAATTACTGTTGCCCTTTATAGGTTTTGCATGCAATGCATACAGTACATGTTATACTAGATTAAAGTCATTTTCTTATGGAATTAATTGACTGAGCTGTAATACAGAGAGGAATAGTAGGCTTAGGCTATATTACAGGTAATCTTCTGTTTTAAGTGCATTTTGAAACTGTAAAATACCTGCATTGTGGTGGTGGTGGTGGTGGTGGTGATGATGATGATGATGATGATGATGGATGGTGGTGGTGATGATGATGAATATAATAGTTCAATACATTTCCAAAAAACATTCTTACAAGTTGAATCTTCATAAATACTGTATATCTGGCTATATCCACTTTGTAGATAGTCAAGCAAATTCTGAATGGCAGGTTGAATACATATCAGGCATAATAGTTTTAAGGTCAGAAGCTTACATACATTGAAGTCCCAAACATTAACAAGCAAATAGTAAACATGTTGTCCCCCACCAGTGATGTAGTTCCATGATCCTTGGGTCAGTCCCATTCATTCTCAATGCCGCCCCCTAGCAGCACAAAGTCAACATTACAGAGTGTGAGAAACTAATAAATGGACAGACGGATGGACACCGAGCCAAGGGGGGACTATGGCTTTCCCCCCCCTTTTGGGGGGACTATGGCAAAATAGTCCCCCCCTTTTGGGGGGACTATTAGCTCATTAACCCCAATGTTTCACGCTAACTTAACGACCGTCATAACACGTTGTCAGATCAATATCATGACTCAGTCACAGGCAAGGAAACTTTTAGCTGACAACATGGCGGAAATATTGACGTCATATCAAACATTTTCACCCGTTATTAAACAGTGTGATCCCATGAATAAGGTTTTTGCATTGCCAATGGGCTGCTGAGAGGGAACGAGTTGTCTGGTGTGATGGACTAAAGGGGAAGGAGACACAGGAAAGCAGAGCTCACAGGTTGGATGGGCCACAGAGAGATGGAGGGCGGCTTCACGGTGGAGCCATCCTGCCACCTGAATACCATATCACCATGACACTGTTGCTTTTTTTAGCACCGGCTTTCCAGTTTGCAATGCTCTATTAGACAAAATGTCCATCTGCCGATATATTCAGAATGCACTGTGGAGGTTATTAACATGCCCTTGGCAAAACGGGTTTAGCTCTGTGGGGCAAGCGTCTCCATAAATCGCAGCAGAGGCAGTTTTATTACAGGTTGTAAATAGAACTCCCCGCCATATTTTATGACAGCCATCACTAACTCATTCTGATTCTTATTACCTCTCTGTTCTCCGACTTGCGGGAACATTGGCCGACACATTCTGTGCATAAGTTTATGCGGTGTAAAGAATCGATTGTAAAGGAATTTATACCTGATGTAATTGCGTCTTCAGCTTGCTGCTGTTTTCATGTACAGTACATTATAACAAGCCCAGCCTGTTCCTGAATGGTTGCATATAAAATGTACATATGGGTGCCAGCAGCAGCAATTTGATTGGGGAGCTGTTGAAATATGTTACAGAGGTGCACACCACAATGACTTTCTGATTGGTTTAGAAACTCAGATTATCTTCATTTGTTGTTTGCAAAGGATTGCTGATTGCTTCTTCTTCAACTATTTTCAGATTTCAATGTATGATGCATCATTTGAAAGCTTGCAATCTGCACTTTCATAATCTGTTAAAAAGAAGAAGAAGAAGAATGACCTTGGTTTACTTGTTACCAAAACAGACCCTGTCATGTGTCACAACATAGCATTAAATGAAGCATTCTGGTGCCACAGAGATTTCCTGGTCAACAAATCATGTTCTCCAGATGTAAGGAAACAGGCTTGTAGTCTACAGACCCCAGTAAGGGTTAAGGTTTCAGTGTAAATGAAATGCAAAAATTACCATTCCCACTAAAATTGTGACTTATATCACAATTGTAGTAGACTGTCAATATAATCGCAATATGACCCCCCCACGTCGTGCAGCCCTAGTAGAGTGGCAGTCTTACGTATTTAATTTTTTATGCTTCCGCCGGCGATAGCAAGGCCGGAGGCATTATGGATTCGGGTTGTCCGTCCGTCCGATGTTCGTTAACGCGATATCTGAGGAACGCCTTGACGCAATTTCAGGAAATTTGCATCAAACGTCGACTTGGACTCAAGGACAAGAACTGATTAGATTTTGGTGGTCATAGGTCAAAGTTCAAGGTCACTGTGACTAGGGATGCACCGATCCACTTTTTTCACTTCCGATCCGATTCCGATACCTGAATTTGGATATCTGCCTATACCGATATTTTTCCGGTACCATAGCTATTTTTTCTTGAATATACAGTACAGACACAAATTTGGCCAATTGAAGAAAATAAGAAAGAAAAATACAACTTGAAAAAAGCAGACAAAATGAAGGAAATATACAAGGCAAAAAAGGATAATTTTAAATCAAATCTGAACTATTTAGGCATTGCTGCTTTAGAGAAGGACCCTCTGCCTGTAGCTGGCTCCTGCTAAGAGACATCATTAGTATTTGGTAATTAATTATCTCATAACATTAGCTACCTGGTTCATAAACAAGAACAATTAGGTCATTAGACATTTCCATTTCCACTCAAATGTATTAAATAACATTTCAACCATCGTTTCAACAAACCAACAATTAAACACCCCTGCCACTTTGAACACTTGGTCTGATCCCCCAGAAGCCCCCTCCAGAAACTACCAAATGGTACGCCCCGCTTCTGGGGACTTCCGGTTTTGGAACGGCTCGTCCAGAGCAAGCCCCCAGGAATAGCGCTGGGCTGTGAAGCCATTTTAACATGGTGGCGAAGCTCTGTATTGCAAGTCACGTGACGCCATGCAGCCCAGAAAGGAAAATTCCCATCCACTTGCATGGGGACCCCGGCAGCTGTTAAACCCAGGGGATTTTTTTCCGGGTGTCACTCAAAGTATAAAACGACTCTTTTAATTATCAACTATTTTTTTATGGGGCATTTTTTCTTCAGAAGCCACTAAGAGCCGTATACGGGGCTATTTTCTTCTTGTAATACAATCCATGGGTGGGAGGAGTGGGAGACGTCATGGAACACGTCATGGCACACATGCGCACTTCGCCTTGGGCTGCATGGTCAGGAAGTAAAACCAGGAAGAAAAAGCCCCCATGATGGCTTCATGCCCCAGTGAGCAACCTCCGTCCGAATGCATGGGTGGGCGTGACACGTCCCCTATCCAGTTCTTTTAATACATCCATGGTCCAGAGCCGTGCTCGTCTATCTAGAGCACACCGCATTACAGAGAGATGAGGATGTACCGTTTCACATGCAGACAGGTGACAAACAATTCATCCGTGAAAAGTAATAAATATACATTTAATTGCCGAGATTTGTCTCTTGTCTTCTTATTTTCACTGAAATGTTTTGTGTAAATGAGTACAACCTGTTGCTATGTAAGATTAACTCCATAACATTACTACTATCACCTGATGCAACATCAGAGAGGGGGAGAGAGAGATGCAGCGATAATAACACGGCAACACGGACAACTTCTCAGTAATCACTTTAGCCTTCCTGTCATTACAAGTTGCTGTCTTGCTTTTTGGTGTTTCAAGAGTAAATATCTCCACTCCACGGACATGTTGAGTTAGAGCAGCCTGCTGTATGCTAGCGCGCTGCAAACTGGAATGGAATTTCTGAAGCGGAGGCATGTCTCATGTTACGTTGGGGGCTCAGCGCGAGCCATGCTCGATCGGCACACACAGCACGTGGATCGGCAATATCCGATCCGTGAATTACGTCAGTATCGGCACCCGATACCGATATTGGATCGGATCGGTCCCAACCCTAACTGTGCCCTCACGAATGCCATTCCCAAGTTCGTTAACGCGATATCTCAGGGCATTGACGTAATTTCTTCAAATTTGGCTCAAACGTAGACTTGAACTGATTAGATTTCGGTGATCAAAAGTCAAGGTCACTGTGACCTCTCAAACACCATTTTCAAGCTCGTTAACATGATATCTCAGGAATGCCTTGATGGAATTTCTTCCAATTTGCCTCAGATGTCCACTTGGACTCAAGGATGAACTGATTAGATTTTGGTGGTCAAAGTTCAAGGTTACTGTGATCCAATTTAAAGTCACTCACCGACTTCACTATTCTAAGTCTAGGTTGCACAGGATCTACCCTTCTGTCTCACCACTATCAGCGCTTTCAGACAGACACGGTTCTGGTTCTGGCTCCGGCTCCGTTCTGGAGTCTCAGAACCTTGGAGCTTTCTGGCGAACCAGCCCGTGTTCACACCAGTTTAATCGGAACCATAGTGGGAGGACATCATTCGGTAGTCCTTCTTCAGTTTTTTAAGTTTATTAATTATTTGGTCTGGTTCGAGTGAACCCAGCCTTGGCCATCTCATCCGCAAGTTCGGCATACGACTTGCTCTTTCTTGTACTGCTTTCTAGCTTTTCTTGAGATTCGGTAGATGCCCAAATCGCCACTAAACATTTGGTTTCCTCGAGAGACCACTGCAAATTCTTTTTCTCCATGTTGTCACTGCCTTCTTCTCCTTCCTGCTCGTTTTCACAGCCTAGAATGAGACACGCCCACTGATGATGTCACGGTTCCCAAGGAAAAACCAACTATTTTTTGGTTCCACTGAGAACCAACTTTTCAGGTTCCGAACCAATTATTTTTTCGGTCTGAACGCGCCGGCCGGTTCAAATTTGGGTTTGTGAACCGGAACCGGCACGGAGCCCTGCCGGTGTGAAAGCCCAGTGATAGGTGTCAGGTGCTAGAGGGTACACTGTCACACGCTTTTTGGTTTTGCTCTTCGCTATCCGGATTTTGGGCCAAGATATTTGACTGGTACTCTAAGGCTTATAAAATAACCCTTCAGCCGGAGGCGGAGCTTGCCATCTTTGGCTGTTCCGAATCTTCCCTGCTCCTCGCTATGGCTGTGCAGCAATCTCTAACACAGGGGACGACTGTCGCCAAGAGACTTATTCTGAAGGAGTGGAAGTCCCACTCTCCACCTTCTTTTCAACTGTGGCTGGCAGACATGATTTCGGTTGTTCGTATGGAGAGACTCAGGTTCCTGAGGACCAACTCACTTAGGAGGTTTTCCACTATTTGGGACCCTTTCCTGGCCTACTTTGACGAGATTAGAAATGATGAATAACTGGCCCAGCTGATTTGTCATTTGTCTTTTGTCATTTAAGCATTTAAGCACCTTGGCGCTGATAGCACCATAATTGTAATGTTGGTATGTTGTTGTTTTTTTGTTTGTTTGTTTGTTTTTTGTGTGTGTCTGAGTTTGTTTTGCCTTTGTTCTGAAAATTGAAAATTGAAAATAAAATATAAAAAAAGAAAGAAAAAAAGTTCAAGGTTACTGTGACATAACGACCGCTCGTTATGTATATATTATATATATATATATATATATGATGTATATATATATCTCAGGAACGCCTTGATGGAATTTCATCTAATTTGCATCAAACGTCCACTTGAACTCAAGGATTACATTTTGGTGGTCAAAGGTCATGGTCACTGTGACCTCACGAACACCATTTTCAGCACCATTTTCAGCGGAGGCATATATCCGTCGTTCTAGTTTACTCAAGTAGCACGACTTCTTAATCAAAACACAGTGAATACCAAACATGCACCATACTGTATCTATTATACGGTGTATGGGCAGTGGTGGCCCAATGGTGAGAAGCAAGCTTGTGACCGGAAGGTCGTCGGTTCAATCCCTGGGACCGGCAGGATAAATCTGGCTGGGGAAAGTGAAAAGGCAGCGCTTGCCCTTCCCTCATTACCACCACTGAGCTGCCCTTGAGCAAGGCCCTTAACCCCAACTACCCCAGTGGAGCTGATCAGTGTCCAGCAGATCAGACTGTGGTTGTACTGGTCAGCTTCCAGGTATTTGTTTGTTTGTGTGTGTGTGTGTGTGTGTGTGTGTGTGTGTGTGTGTGTGTGTGTGAGAGAGAGAGAGACCAGGGCACTCCTGAAAAAGAGAGAATTGCTCTCAGTGAGACTCCCCCTGTGTAAATAAAGGTTAAATAATACTAATTTAGCATCCTTTTACAAGGGATGCACAACAATGTACTTTTCTTTTAGGTGTTTGGAGTTACCATGAGGCAGACACCTTATTATTATATTATCCAATCGTATTAATGTTTTCATTCAATTGTAACAAGATGGTGGACCTTTTATAGTCTGGCTTGTTTACTTATTTTGAATTGGCTTATGATCTCTTTGGTTGCCAGGAGCATACTGGGATTATCTGTATTCAAGAATATTATCCATAAATTGTGTGTGCGTGGGGGGGCGGGCGACATGTTACAAATGTTGAACAATATGGCTTTGGATGTCCTGGCTTCAAAATATTTGGGATGCTAATATTAGTGGCCTTGAGATGTGAAACAAACAACATTCAATGTTCAGACAAAGAAGCATTCCACCTATTTTGCTTGAAAGTTGCTGAGCTCTGATTCCAGTGAATTATAATTGGAACGTTAATCATGACCCAGATGGTAGCAATGCTGGAGAAATGATCATTTCAGGGCAGCACAACAGTCATTTCAAGAGAGACAAACAACCAAATCTATTCCATTATGGACTTCCAAACTACACCCCTGTCCTGTGCTGGGACACAAATGGGTGGAGTGAATGGGGATGGATGGTTGGATTAGGAATGCCGGGAGAGAGTAGATTATCCAGTATCTGGGCAGGCAGATGCACAGAGGAGAAAACGACGACACAAAGAGCCAGATCTCCATCAAGGGATCAATTCATGGTGCTCGCTCTGCCACTTCCTGTGAAAAAGCAAATTTCATGGTGTTTTCAAGAGCCCAGCTTCAGAAAAACTGCAAGAGGACGGTTCTCTCTCTCTCTCTTCATCTCCTTTTTTGCTCTCTTTCTACTCTCATTCTCTCTATCTCTGAGTTGTGTTGTCAGATGGGCGATCCAATGTGCACTTTCTTCTCTTAAAGACACACACACACGGACACACACGCATGCTGTAACCTACATCTGCTGAGTATGGTGAATGCATGTGTGTAAATGTTTTAAGAGGTTTAGCCGGAGAGAGCTGGACTGAGCGCGGCTGCTGGCTGAGTCTCTCAGCCCGGGGGCCCCTCGCCTCACTCCCCCATTTCGCCCCTCAGAGCTGCATCCTTATCGCTGTCCTGCACCCCCTCACTGCTGAAGCTGGTCTCCTCTCCTGCTCCACCACGTTGATCCAGGGGGCTCTTGTCTGGGGGTGATAAGCTGACAGACTCCCCAGTATGGATCCAGGGGGTCCCACTTCCCCTCCACTGCCCTCCACTTCACTCCACTCCACTCCTCTTTACTCCATCCGCAGCAGGAGGGACCGTGTTGGCGAGAGGAGCCCCCCTTTGCGCTACTTCTCAGCCTTCCCTCTGTACACTACATCCACATTGCTATCAGACACTGCACAGCCAGGTCGTAAGCTGCCCAGCTCTCCCTGTGCTCCTCCCTATCCCTTCCCCTTCCCCCCCCCCCCCCCAATTCCATTTGTTACTACTGTGTTAAAGAGGCGAAATGTATTTTGCACTGAACACATCTTTGACTGGTTCATGTAATGGGCTTGTGGGGACCTTAGACAAATGCAGCACGGATGCTAATTCCAGCTGCTACGCTTTGCCAGATTTATGTCTTTCTGAACAAATTTTACACAAGAGTCGGGACACATCAAAGTCTGTTCCCTTTTTTCCACTGATGACACACACGCACACTTTGTTTTTGGAACATCTGTTTTGTTTTCCTTTTTCTGAAGTTCATATTCAGAACTTTCCCCCACATAATATGTCTGCCTCAGATTTGTCTGTTGTGGTGCCAATTAGCAGCTTATGGAAATGAATGTGCGCTAATCAGATGATCACTAGCTTTTAGATTAGCCTAAAACTTGCTGGACGTAAAATAGCTCTCAGCTCCTTGATGTCACAGCGGCTCATGAATAGGAATAGCAATGGTTTCAATGGCGAATGTGGCCATGAGAGTTTGGCTGTTGCACCGGGGGGTGTAAATGGATGCTGCACAGTAACAGCAACAATGCTAAAACATTACAGTAACGACTCTTATTGCCAACGCTCATGCTCCATATCCATGGCTTACGAGGGAGCCCGAGCCATGTAACATGTGCACGTAACAGGCTGTCACTGCAGACCACTTACTATTTAATACAAGCTGTACCACCTGCTCCATGTACTGTCAGCCAGTCCTCCACTATCCGCTTGCATCTAAGCTACTGAGTGCTTAGCCTCGCCAGGATCACGTAAAGTTGCAGCCCTAAGGCGAGCACTTACCATACTAGGCCTGGCTCTTGACTCTGTATGCAAAGACAGTAATCTCTGAGTATTACTGTATTACATAAAAGCTATAGGCTATGTGAACTCTTACTTAGCTGTTGACATGCAACAAAATATATTGTACAATCAGGGGTTGGGTTATAACACAGTCACCCAGTCTGTCGTAGATTTGCTTTGTAAGTTCACATAACTCAATTAGCAGGAGGCTGTCATATTTTAGAGTTGTGTACTTTAGCTATGGTGTAATAGCCCAGAGAGAAGCAAATATTGCACTTGTTTATCTGTCATCGGAAATGTGCATTGCCAACTAGATGCTCCCGCTGGTGTCTTGGAGAAAATACACATCTCTTTTATCATCTGCAGAGAGCTTAATTATAGATCCTGGTATAGTTTCAGGTTGTTAGGATGGGAAAGGGTGATAGAGGGAAGGAAAGGGAGCTGGGGGAGGGGTCTGAAGAGTATGTGTGGATTCAGGATATTAATTTGCACTGTGTATAAAAAATTATGGACTTAATCATGGATTCCCTCAGAAGCTGTAATTAGGACATTAAAGGCACGGTGTGTGTACGAGGCAGCCTGTTCATGCTCCCTGCTTGTGAAGTAGCCCTTTTATGAACTTGGCTGGATAACGACCTTGGAGCTTTGTCACAGGAATGTGGCTGATATTGTGATAAACAGTGTTCCTGGACATTAAAAATAAATAAATGAACAGATAAATAGATAAATAAATAAATAAATTAATTAATTAAATCACTTACAAATAATTGACCAAAACAGGCTATATTACCTAGTGATCAATGTGAATAAAAGCTTTATAACTGTGTTTATGAATTACTTACTAATGCTTAGTAATGTATGAACAATGCTTTACAAATGATGAATTAAGTATCTACTAATACTTAACTAATGCTTAATAGTGTGCAGTTATTATAAAGTGTTACAGTATGTATGACAGCAGCCTATATTAATACAGTTGTAAGCTCCAGAGGTATTTGTCATTGTCAGAATTTGCACAGTGTTAAACCTAATAAAAATGCTTGTTAATAGATAGTCGGTCTGTGTGGGAACGCCCACAAAATGTTACTACCACAGGCATGCGAGTGGGGTAAAATATATCTCAATGGGTTAACTCACCAAAGGACGGTGGCGGTGCTGCGGCTCTACACTACAGGATTGGGGATTCTAGAGCAGGTACATAAACGTCTGTTCAGATGTGCGTTTACTGCGGTGGTTCAATCACTGATCCTGTCTGCCTGGGCTGGGCTAGCAGCTAAATGCTAACTATGCTGAAGGGGGAGAACGGGAGAATTTACCCCACCCTGACCACGACCCCAGCCAGCTACTCGTCTTTTTTTTTTTTTTTTTTTTTTTTCCCCCCAGATTTTTTTATCCCATTTTTATCCCCCATTAATGCTAATTTAATTTATTTATCCTGGTTGCTACTCCACCCTCTGCCGATCTGGGGAGAGCCGAAACTGGCTCCATGCTTCCTCCGAGACATGGGCAGTTAGGCAGCCGCTTCTTTTCACCTGACAGGGGAAGCTTCACCGGTAGGACATAGCACGTGGGAGGTTCACGCTATTCCAACCAGTTCCCCTCCCTCCGAACAGGCGCCCTTAACTCATTGAGTGCCAGCCACTTTTGGAGAACGGAAGCTCCCAGTGCCAGAGTTTCAGAGCGTTTTCAGTGATTTCTCAAGGCCCACAGAATATTGTGTGATATTACTATGTAAACACCGAACACGCACAAAGAACGAGGAGACTCTCTTCTATCATCTGCAAAAAAAGAGTTTATTGATACCATTTTCCGTTCTTTAGTTATGAGCCGGAGAAGATAGGCTGTTTTGAGCAAAAAGACAGGTTTCAAATTATAAGCTGAGATATTCAGCCTTTTGTGAAATGAAGCATTTCAAGCACATTCACTGACTCTAGCTAATATTTTCTGATGTAGTGACGTGGTGTAGTTCTGTGGAGCCTGCGTGCCCCACCCCCCTCTCCCCCCCTCAGCTGCAAACTCCTCCCCACACGCACCCAGTCTATTTTCGGAGCCTCCGTTTTTGCGCCGGGCGGCTCCCAGCGCGACAAGGAAATGCCAAACGGGACTGCAGGGAAAGGTTTGGCCCTTCGGCGTCGGGTGCTGCCTTTCTGGCGGGTAATCGTGTGAAGAAACTATATGCAGACAGACAGACAGAGGCAGAAGAGCTCAGTTGTGGGCGCGGATTGACTGATGTTCGCAGCCAACTTCAGCTGCAGACAGAGCAATCTATATGGCTCTGGCTGCAGCATGCATCGGTTTCTCTTTGATCACGGCTTTTTCCTGCAGTTTTCCGGACCTTTCTGTAATCTGGAGAGCACTGTCGCCACCTAATGAGTCCGTAAAATAGGTTATACACCTTCAATAGCTCCCATATTTGTACAGGAGATGCCTGATGCTTTGATCCACGTCCCACCGTCAAAAAACGCATTTGACGTCGATCGACGTCCGTGGCACTCTACGTCACTATTTACTTTGACGTCGATCGACGTCCGTGGCACTCAATGAGTTAACGACCAGAGGAGGAACCACATTAGCAACCAGGATATTGCATGTTTTGGTGAAGGGGTTCCTATATGAAGGAAACCCCCGGGAGGCACGGGGAGAACATGCAAACTCCACACAGAAAGGCCCTTTTGACGACCCCACCCGGGCGGTGGGCACTCGAGGACATGCGGACGGGCACGCATTCCTTCAGCGTTCACAGCGTCCCAGGTGGGAATCGAACCCAAGACCTTCGAGCTGTGAGGCGACAGCGCTTACCACTGCACCACCGTACCCCCTCTACTCCAGCGTCTATGACGAGACATTGACTGTATCTATTGTCTTTCAGTGGCAGCTAATGGGTTAACTGCTTTCTCTTACAGCACTGCCACAGGCTGTAGCTTGTGTCAGGAGGTTGTCTGATGAGGTGGCTAATTTCTTAGTGATTACAATTTTAGGAAGTTTGATGATGCAAAATCCAATACAAAGATGTGATTTTTCTCTGCACAATAAAGTAAACATGGAACCATTAAAACAGGCCAATATCTTTCAACAATTTCATTGCATAATCAGCACAATTTCTGCTGTTGTGTGTTCCACATCTGTAAATGAATTAAAGCTCATTTCTCTTTTGGTTTGAACTCAGAATGCAATGATAGGAAAGCAGCGTGTACACACTGAGGCAGCAATTTTTCTCAATATTATTTGCATGTGTTTGTAACATAATGACGCTGAGTCTATTACGGTTTGATATGGGACACATGACACCAGGTGTCCCATGATGTTACTTTGAAATGCAGATATAACAAAAAAAGAAAAGAAAAGAAAAATCTCCCAAATGATTTTGTTTAAACTTACATTTGAGGGAAAAGTCCACTCTTTTGCCTGTGAACCTTCACAGCAGAGGGAGGGTGGGTCATCATGAGGTGTGAACCCTACAATCTCCACAGCAGACTGCTCCTTCTTGATCTCGGTTTCCTGTTCTCTTATCTCCTCCTGCTCCGCTGCCCTTGGTGAAGCCTACCCCTTACCTCGGCAGGGCTGATGCAACCTCCATGCCAACATCTTATGACTCTTTAAAGAGCATCTCTACAACCGGCGTAGCTATTAGGATCACAGAGTGAGGATTAGAGCTGCCACTGAGAACACCTTGCGTCCCCCCCTCCTTCACAGCTGATGCTCCCCATACACAGCCTTAGTCCCACACCCCCCCTGGAAACTCCTCTCCACAGTGCAGACTGGGGATCGTGCTCCCACCTCTCCTCTCCTGCCATGTTAAGCTCTGAGCAAAAGAGCGTGCGCTGAGGAATGAATTCCCTCTGAAACCCTGGAAATAATTCAGCAGCAGCAGCAGCAGCCCTATAGCGGCAGAGCCGGCATCGACAGCGGTGGCAGCAGTGAGCGTGAGAGACAGAGAGAGAGAGAGAGAGCGGGAGAGAGAGTGTAAGTGTGTGTGTGTGTGTGTGTGTGCGTGCGAGCAAGTTCCAATGCGCTGCGCTGAGCTTAGCTGAGCGGTGCCGTGGCGTGGCAAGCCGTTTGGTTCCTGTGCGCTCTGGTGAGGCAGAGCTCACAGGAGGGAGAGATGTGGCTGCACGGGGAGCCCCAGCGTCAGTGAAGAGCAGTACCCAGCCTGGGCATCACAGAAGCAGCATGGTGCTGTAGGACTACAGACCCGCTGCTGACTCCAGCGTGACTGATGATGACAGCCCACGCGCGGCTTACCGTGCGCCTCAGCCGCGCCACTCGAGGAGGAAACATAGCCATGTGAAAGTGACTCGGCTGCCAGCAACTCTTGGACATGTTTTCCAGGTCAAAGTCTGGATTTCTTTCCATGTTTGAACTAGTTTTTTTTCTCTCGGTGCTGTCTGGCTGTCCCGAACTCACCTATCAGGCAAGGACTAAAGGCAGATGGAACAAGGGGGGTAAGTGATGATGTTTGCATGTTTTTCTGGTGGAAAGTCTGGGTTTGAGGTCATGAGTTTGGTGCACTGTTCCAATGTGTTTGGTGAACTGACGGAGGAGTTGATGGACATCTGGAGGTGGGACAGTGTTGAAAACATGGACGCCACTTTCTCATCGTACGTTGCCCTTGCCTTTAAACTGAACAGCAGTGTTGGATGTTAACTCCCACAGTGTTTCTTTGCATATATATCTATCTCACTTATTCTTTCTGATTTGCTCCATTTTGGTTTGGATTTACAAAGATTTGGTGTGCGTTTTGCCTCCACTCACAGGCTAGAATTATGACTCACAGCTGACGTATGTTCAAAGGAAGTTGACCTGTCTTTGTGATCATGAGGATAAAGAGCCGAATGTCAATCTAACTTTTATACTAGCCAATATGTGATTATCCCCTAACCTTTGCTGATAAGGCGCAGAAGATGTGGTTCGCCTGTTTCACAGATACTATGGAGTCCATAGTATTTAAGCAAATGTAGGTCTACTTTAGATCCCCTCCAGCCCTCCCATCCTGGTGAGAGATTAGGTTCCTCTCTGCACCCCTGCATGTCTGGTTGGCTGAACCTGCCACCAGGGTCTCAAAGCTGTGCTTTTGGTTTAAAAGACCTAAATCTCTAGTCTGAGGAGTGGTGTTAATAATTCATCACAGCCACTCCGTGGGAGCGGTCCTCTCCCTTCTCTCCTCGCATTTAATCCCCTTTGTCGGATTAAAGGAACCTCTAATCTTAGTGCAACTGCTCAGTGAGAAGGCTGCGAGATGTTCCCTGCAGCCCAACATCAGCATTGTTAGCACTCGCGGCTCACTCTCAGTGGGATATGTGTGCCTCCAAAGCGGCAGTGTCGCCACCGTGATCTGTTTCCTTTTGCTCTGTTTCTGCCCCAACCCGCTCCTCGCGTCACATTCCTCCACGTGCGTCTGTGTTACAATGTTACAATGTTAACAATCATCTGTGTTACACCCACCTTGTAGCGTCTGCTCACTCTCTTCACACACATGGATCATTACTGCACGCCAATCCTAAGTTAATGACATGCTCTCAGATAGATGCACGGTACTCTTACATATTCGGTGATCTAGTGGCTCTGTCAATTCCCACTTCTTCCCTTACCTTAATTCAGTTGTACAATGCTTTTTCTCCTTTTGCTGCATATATAAGATCCCACCTGTTTTCATGTGTGCATCCAATGATTGATGAAAACATTGAGACTAAAGTTCCACTAGTTCACAGAATTTTTAGAAAAACTGCATGCATAATACTGTATGACCCATTCGTGAATCGCTAGAAATAAAGGGTAACATTTCATTCAAGGTTGAAATTGGATGTGTTTGGGTGCAAATATAATATCAGCAATCTGTAACCCAGGGTAAATGTAGATACAGTATAACATGTCAGTTATCATTGGCCTCTGGTGAAAATGGAGGGCAGTGACCTCCCCTATATAATTAGGCCTTCACTCTATCCCTAGGCTATACTCAAACTGCAACCTTGCATGCTGAATTATAATTCTGTGTCACAATTTAGAAAGAGTAATTTTACCCACGATTAAGATAAGATCAGTGCACAGTAGACAGTTTATGGATGTGGTGTCATTACCTATCTGGGATATTGGCTGAGGATAACCACATTCCGTTTAGTTTCTATGCCTGCCCAATTTCATTGGATTTCTCTCAGCAGCTGCAGTTTTCATAGACTGTAAGCTGCATTCATTATCGCCTTTAAAATAAAAATGTTACTGTGTCTGTCATTAACCCATACACTGTTTAGAGTTAGCTGAATTAGCACTATTGTGCCTAATGTATTTATACAGCGGCGTACACACCGGAGCCATGCATGTGGAAAGCATTGCCGTAAACCATCTCATTAACTCTATAGATGACATGGTTCAGCTCAGTGTTGTATATCTCTCACCAGTGCATCACAAGACCCCAAAAAACCATAGCACGGCAACAACTTTTGTTTCTTGACCTGGCTGTTTTAAGTGACAAATTATCCCATTTGTAAAACTGTACTAAGTCGGGTATGTCACATAGTAATCAAATAGAAGCCCTAATCTTCTTACAATATGGCGGCGTGGCGAGCATGCTCAGAACGCCGCCCAATGATGTCATACCCACTGATAATGTCATTCCCACAATCCACCATCCAACAATGTCAGTTGCTCAGAACGTCAAGTGGTGACCAGTGGTGACTGATGATGTCATGCCCCACAATTGTCAAGTGGTGGCCAGAGCATGCCCACCCTGGTGGCCAGTGGTGGTTGATGATGTCATAGCAGCCATACCCACTGATGATGTCATACCCACACTGACTGATGATGTCATACCCTCTATTAATGTCATAGACATGACATCATCAGTGATGTCATAGTAGACATTGTGACATCACTGATGCCATGGACTGATTGTGATGTCATCAGTGATGACTCTTGCTCACAGCCCAGCCAATCCAGTCTGAACATGCGACATGGACCAGCTCTAATGCGCAGTGGCACTCTGGAGCCATGAGTTGGCCTGAGTTTGCGCAAACCTTCTAGTAGATATAATGGGATGAATCAGCATGACATTACAACAAAAAAGTACTTCCGGCTGGGTGCCACACTACAGCAGAAACTAATCTATCAAATTACGGTATGTGAGTATGTGGGCGATATTTATGTTTGTTTGTATGTTTCAATTATGTGTCCGGCCACAGCTACGCCGTTTCAAGTGCGATTGGGCTGAAACTTTCAGGGGGTGTAAAGGGCACCAGTGCAGGTGACCTGACAGAGCCGGATTTTTTAATTAATCTAATTAGCTAATGATGTGATGTCATCAGTGATGATGTCAAAAGTGATGTCATAAGGGCACGCAATTAAAAAATCTGGAATGTTTCAGCCTGTACGTAAAACGGCATAGCTGTGGCCGAACACAGAACTTGAAAGAGAGAAACAAACAAAGTCGACGTACTCAATATATACTGTAGATCATTCATATGTACAGTATTATATTAATATTTCTCAACAATATAAACAAGATTTACTAAGTGTATCATCCTAAGGAAGGTTAAATAATTTAGGGAAAATAATAGTTTGCAGTAGAGTTATTCCTAAAACATCAGTTTAGATAAAAATGCTTCTTGAGTGTGCACCCACCATCATCCAGTCTTACTGATTGGCCAACTGCCAATGCTGACCATGATATTTGATCTTAAGCTGCGTTCACACCGACCTATTAAAGTTTTTTGCTAGCATCGAGTTTACATACAAAGTCAATGCAAACGAGCGATTGAGCGTATATTCGCCCGGGAGAAAAATCGCTGGGCGTCCGAGCGACAGAGACAGAGCGATAGGGAGAAAATACGCTCGTCGCCCGAGATGAAATATCCCAACTCGAGCGAAATTACGCTGGCATCAGTCGCTCGCTGTTCAACGCTGATTGGCTGCCGTGTGAGAGTGAGTCAAGGATCACACTGGCTTGGAACAAACCGCTGGTTTATTGTGTGGCACAAACCGCATTGAGAGCTCATTGACAGGCTGACAGCTGACATGAAGTGAAGTCTGTACTACCGGTATAGAGCTCGCATTAGAAGCACGCTGATAGGCTTAGCTTGTAAACAACTACGGTGGCTCGTAGTGGACAAATATCATGACATTGCGTAACGTTATAGCCCCCAGATGTCCGTCAATTATTGTGCCATTTGATGAGCGATTTAAACAGAGCGATTCCAAAGGGTTCAGTCGGGCGACGGAGAGAAAAATAAATATCTTTACTGTTTTGTCACTGCAACATCAACAAGTGACTAAAATAATGCTAAATTGACTGATATTACATAAAATTATCGTAATATTAATCCATGCTTCTCTATACTCTTTGTATTTTAGCTATTGTAGCAAATTGATATATTTGTGAATTTTGAGATGTCACACCGTATGACAGTGTAAAGAAGACATCTCAAAAACAAACTGAAAGGAAATAGTGATGAAATTGAGGCAACTCTGTATTAAGTTCCCTGTGTAGCTGAGATTCTAGAGGTCCAATTTTTGTTTCCGTTTGAACGCCAGTCATCCTTGCACAGTCTGAAGCTGTCAGTGGCTCGACAGTGGATTGATACCTAATTGAACCGTTCCAGTTGTGGTACAGTGAAGATATGGGCTGCTAGCTGGGTGGTCATGGAAATGTTGTATCCTCAATGCTATTGGCATCCCTCCTCTTGAGACGGTAGATCACTGATTCCTAAAATCCAAAAACAACCCTCTCATTCCTATAATGCATGATTTGTAACAACCCAGAATCCAGAAAATTACTTCTCCTTCATATTCTCACCCCGCGCCGCCGAGACAGCCTCCATAACTAATATCTTGCACACCAAGATGAGGCGGAGCAGAGATTGAAGTGAGCCTCGCAATGCTGGAGGAAAACCAATTGGATGTATTACGATCCTTCCAAACTACAATAAATGATAATGAGAAGAAGACAGTATCAGGTGCAGAGAAGCTTGGCTGTGTGTTAGCACACAGCTCCAGAGGCAAGTGATATGTGAGCTAGCCCAGCTTCTGAAACAGGCTCATTTTTCCTGCTGCCTTCAACCACTGACTTACTGTTGTAAAGAGGCTCCAGCTGAGGCAGTCAGTGAAAGAGTCATGGTAAAGAGAAGTGACCTCCACCAGTTATAGAAATGCCACTTGCTCTCCTTGATCTCCCGCGGCGGAGTATCTGTGTGTCTGTGGTGGGCGCAGAAGAGTATCAGATTTATAGTCCAGGAGAGGAGAGGAGGAATTCATATTACCGCTTCCTACCCAGTACCCACATTGTACTGTATAGCTTACTACAGATGCACCAAGCTAACCCTTACTCCATCACTGTGCAGGTGGTCATGGATACTCCATAGCTAGCTAGTAGCTACACAATTTGTGATCGTGCTATCCAGCTGGCCTGACCACCAGACAAAACTAGACAACCATCTACTGTATATGTCACAAGCCTTTGGGGTATGAAATGATCTTCCTTCACAAGACCCTCACTAAATGTATTTATCTTGCCCCTATATTCAACAAATCAATGAATTCTAATTCATTTAAATCATGGTCATAATAGTGTTGACACAAAATCCTTTTGTTATAAAGCTCCATATGAACAGCTGGTATCTCCACTGGAGCGTACATGCCACACCACACCCAGCAACACTATTAGTCAGTCATGATTTCAGCTGATGTGATCAGTGCTCTTGCAGCTTCTCCTCTGGTTATTACATATCTTCCCTCTTATAACTACTGTTGTAAGGCTATTGAACATAAACATTTGAAAGCAGAGTACTGTATGGCTTTTTGGTGTTGGAAGATAGTGAAAATTACCATAAGTGACTTAGCAAAGAGCTTTTATTCTCTACTTTCACTGGGAGCTCTATTTCAATGGATCGCAGAAATAATATAATTGTATTGTATTATAAGCTTAGGTTAAGTCTCATTTGGTCTCTTTTCTTCTATAGTATGTCTGAAGAAGGGCAGTAGCTCGAAACGTCATGTGGGATGTTTAATAAAATGAACTAAATTGACTTCATACTAGGTTTATTTAGTCTTGCAACATGTTCTGCCTATAGACCTCTGTTCATGGTTGCATACTTACACCAGTCTGGAAATTTGGTAGCGTTTATTGTCAATATATGTCAGCCCCCAACCCCGAATGTACTCTGCACTCCCCTTGTTTTGCCTATAGGGGTCAAACTGGCTGCGGGGATAGTAATAATTATTACACAAACTAATGGGGGGAAAACTTGGGCAACAACATGACAGGAAAAAAATCTGTCATTAATTTCAATGACAATGTTGTGTGTTGGGGCAGCGAACACAGTCAGGGCTGTCATATAACAAGGAGAAATCACTATCGTCATTCCTGTGCTTTTTTGCCGACATGCTATGACTCAGATTGAGGTCACTGGTCGGGAAGTCCTCAGTTTTGAGGATCCCCTGTGTGCTTGTGTAAAAATGTAGGCTGAGTTTTCAGTTCTGGCAAAGACTTTATTTCATAAACAAAATGTTTACAAGAGAGCCAGCGGGTACATGTATAATGAAGAAGACTTTGCTCTCTCATAATTAATCATAATGAAAAATGCTAGAAATGCAGAAAATACGCCTGCTGTTCCTAGTTCAATCCAATTAGATCATCAAGCTTTGTGCCGCTGCAACTTGAGAAAAATCTGGTTAAGACAGTTTCTCCAATGTCTTTTCCTTGATTTTGTGCTCCTAGTCCTTGTTAGTAATGAGTGCAATTTGTGTACAGGAGTGTGGGCGAGACTACAGATACAGTGCTAACAGGGTTGTATCAACATAAGTAAATGTTGTTGCTGCTACCTCATTTGGAATGGAGACAGAGATATCAATTATAGGCCTATACAAGAAAGTATACATATGGCTAGACTCAGCCCTCAGTCTATGGCTGATGTCAGAGTAGGGGAATCCTGCAATATATTTTCCATTTTGAGCAGAAATGTCCTTAATGCTTAATTACATTAATAACAATGATTAAAAATGTTATTATTCTGTCAGTGGTGATTTTAGCTGTGGCGTTAATATTTAAATTGTTTTCAACTGAGAACTGAGACTACTGTATTTTATAATGTGGTTTTTGGCTCCTGGCCATTGCTTCAGTTGGGGAGACAACATGTTTCTCCAAATTTCAGCTGTTTTGTTTGTTTGGCGTCTGTGAAGATGTTGTGTATTATTTGACAATAACAGAAGGATAAACCCCTTGAGATGAACCATCTCATTTTTAAGGGGGTCCTTAGCACAAATATACAGAAAAGAAAACAGTACATAAAACAAGCAATACAAATACACTCACTCTCACACACACACATACACATACACATACACATACACACACACACACACACACACACACACATACACACACACACACATACACATACACATACACACACACACACATACACATACACATACACACATACTCACCTTTTGGCTGCCCTCTGCAGGTACCTTTCAGACCTTGCTTTTGGCCCCTTTATTATTGTTTGTGTGTTGGGTGAGCATTTGATAGTTATTTCTGTAGTTACATTACTGTCGTGGGTTTGTTTTTAGGCACATAACAGTTTCCAAACAAAGAGAAAGGAACATGTTACCCGTGCCGGACAGCAGGGTGACATGTTTCATGTTGGGTAGGGAAACTGTCCTTCAACTCGAGGTCCAATTAAGTTTCAAGCCTCCATGTCTTAAAGCATCCATCCTACTGAGGTGTCCTGAATCCCTACCAGTTCTAGTTGTGCTGCTCGCTAGCTGAACCTGACCTCTGACCTCCCTGTGGAGCTTGGGGGGGGGGGGGGGTTAGAGAATTTCCCCCACGGGGATCAATAAATATCACATTATTATTATTACATCTTGATACTGGCTGCCTGTTCGTTTAGAATTGATTTTACTGAACACTTTTTTTTAATCATGTTCTACATGCCTAAAAGAAAGACCTACTATAAGACAAGGTCCACTAGTTCTAGGGACATCTCAGATCTTTTAACCCCTTATGAGCTGGAGTGTAGCCTTAGATTCTCAGGCAGAGCCCCTTCTATCATATCCATACCAAGCTCAAACCATCCCCAGGCTAAATACGAAAGGTGATCAGATTCACTAGGTTAATGCACTATGTCTGAGGCGCTTCGGTGGGAAAAATAAGTGCCATTATTTTAGATGACTTTGCAAGTCACAGTTTGTCTAAATCTACTAAACCTGCCATTGTTTGCCAAGCACCATTTGAAACGAGGTATAAAATGTCCTTGTCTTCTTCCTCTTCATCTCCGTCTTTGATCAAATAAACATGAATTTTGCTGATGTGTGTTTAGTAGTAGTAACCACCAGCCACATTACAATTTCACATCTGAATCCAATACGATTAAACATAGTAATTATTACTGTATCTTTTAAAGTCTTGCACACCCAATATTTTCTATGAAGGATTTATCAACAGGGCAAAACAATAAAACTAATGCATATTTGATTCATCTGAAGAAAGACCAGTTTTTTGCACAGTTATAGACTTAGTGGATGAAATGATTGATTCAGTAAATGGTTAAAGTGCCATCGCTGTGTATTGCACTTCCTCCTCCTCCTCACCACCCCCCTCAACCCCCATCCACTTGCCATATAGTACAGCTTAATAGCCACATTCCAGTCACACGTTCTCTAATGAAGCTGCCTTCTAATTGCACTGGAAATTAGGCTTAACAATAACAGTGTTTTATGGGTGAATTTCAGACTGTAAATATGACAAGTGGGCTTGATGGATAGAAGTGGGCAGGTTTTACAGCCTAGGACCCTTTCACCCTGTCGTTCCCTGACTTGGCTCTAGCCAGGTTATGGAGTATTCACTTGACCACATGGACAGTCTGTGTTGTGTGTATAACATATTATGCATGGATGTTGCTCTCTCTCTCTCTCTCTCTCTCTCTCTCTCTCTCTCTCTCTCTGTCTCTGTCTCTCTCTCATTTTCTTTTTCTTATTCTCTCCAAACTTTTGACGTGTAATTTATATTGTTCTGGAAAATTTGGACTTGAATAATTTCAGCATTCACCATGACGCCAGAGCTACCTATTAACTAATAGTTTGAGGCCATGTTTATGCTTCACACTGCAGAAGATTGTGTAAAGCTGCTTTACAACGTGCAGTCCAAGGCCATGGTTTTTGAGAGATCTTAAGTATTTCCTTGAAAAATACCAGCAGCAAAGGCTAGAGTAGAATTGTTCTGCTGTTGCCAGGAAGATGATGCTGTCATGGTCAGAAACATCAATCTCCCACATAGCATCCGGGTAGATAGAACACTATTGTATATCTCAGTAAGCTTTTTTTTTTGCCTTATCTATGACTTTCTCCCTCTAACTCACTTTCCTTCGATATACCTCCTTACCTCTCTTTGCTCTCTGCAATAAAACTTTAAAGAGATAAGAAGCTTTTTTCTATTTCAGGGTCACCATTAGCCTGAATAATGCATTGACAAGAGAAGAGCAGTTTGAGTTCTGTGGAGGATAGAAGCACAGCCTTCAATTAAATTATACATCATTATCACAGCTGGCAAGCCTGGTGCGACGGTACCAACCCGCTCTCTCCTCCTCTAAATGTTCCATGTTTCTGTCTTGTCCAATATTTTGTGTCGAGCAACAGCCACTTCCTGTGCCAGCCCAGGACTGGGATGCAGATAAGGCCGCCTATGCAATAAGGAGGTGCCCAGACAAAAATGGGAGGAGCAGTCTAATGCAGTGTAAGGTAGCTGTACTGTAGGCACTCTTGTTAGGTCAGGTGCAAGTCTGTGGAGAGTGAAGGGGTTATATTCCCCCTCCCCACTTCCCCCATTCAAAAACATTTCCAAAAAGATTCTGAATGTCATTTTGGACCCCAGGAGATGCAGTGAGAAGCTGTGGTTTTGTGAGCGATGTGAGAGATGTGCGGTATTTATATAAAGCAAGGGAATTTCACTGCACGATAGGGGTGTCTATGAACGCCCTCTTTACACTTTGCCTTAGCGTAGGTCTTATAGATCCCCATTAAAATCGGAGTACTCTTTCCTTTACAAAGATGTCACCAAAATGGGAAACGTCGCTCAGTTATTTTTCACATTATCTTTTTTTGGCAGGATCTTGTAGCCATTCATGAAGTTGTAACTCTGCACTTTTGGTCTGTGGATTTCTTACTTCAAAAATATGTCTGTATTTGCACTCTGCAGCTGGCTTCCATAGCTAAATGCGTTTGTCATTAAGCATGCTAACAACCAACCGCATGTACATTGCTTGGGGGCTGGGGGGGGATCTATGCCCATAAATGACCATTAATATCAGCTTGCATGGTTGTTGGATATCGATTGGAAACACGATTGCGTTCACAACTGATTGCTTTCACTCTCCAATAACCCTTGTGTACACCAATGCCTGTACACTTATATGTTTATGCAGATGAGCTTCTAGCCATGAAGATGCCCAAAAGCGTTATATGGAATGGAAATCCAAATGCATAGATATGGAGATTCTGTTCAGATAGTGCTCCATGCCATATTTAACACAGGTACACTGTATGGCCTAAAGGGAAGGCTTCCTTTACTCCTCGTAATGTGCGTCTTGTCTCCATATTGTTTCCAGGTATGATTTATCCACATTACATTCACGGCTGATGTTAGCATTGCTCTTTGCCTCACAAAACACAGTTCGCTGCACATGTCACTTCCTCTCTTAATATTTACATTCTTTAGAAAGATGACAGCTGCTTTGGAAAGGCTGTTGTCTGATGCAATTTTGTTACTTTTTGAAATAGAGGAAGAAGTCGTCTGACAATAGCTGAGGAGAAGGCAGTTTTATGCCGCTGCTGTCACATTAATACTGTGCTGTTGCACCATTAATAATTTTGTCAGAGCAAACTGACAGCCGACACCTCAATTGTGCTCTTTCCTTGTTTTTATACATTCTGATCAATCACTCATAACATGTTACTGCTAGGTGTAAAAGGAAGAAATAGAAAGTAGAAATCTTAGGGAAATGTCTTGCCACTTGTGGGTGGCAAAATTTGACATGGTACCTATGAGGAGAGAGTCTAGATGCTTCTTTCGTTTGCTTAAGGTTCATTCACAGTACCAGCCAGGTTCTACACTACTTGCTATAGTGGGTATGGGCCGTGACATGAATTTCTGCAGTGCGAATGACACGATTTTTGCCTCTTGCCCGGAATAATGAGCACTGTGTGTGTGTGTGTGTGTGTGTGTGTGTGTGTGTGTGTGTGTGTGTGTGTGTGTGTGTGTGTGTGTGTGTGCGTGCGTGCGTGTGATTCATATGTCTGTCTGTTGACAGATTTTGTTGACACAATGACAACCGTGCAAGATGCAGTCACAAAACTTTACAGGTGTGTAGTTGAGATCACAAATGTAGGCCGAGTTGGAAGATGGGCGTGGTCTAAGCAAGGAGGCCAGAAGTCTCTTTTTTTCTTCTTCTTTTAGTTTTTTCTTAAAATTCACAATAACTCAATTGCCTTGCCTGGGTGCTTCTGTGTAAATAATAAGATTAACCAAATGACGTTGATGTCTAATGTTCTAGTTATCCCTTTGCTCATTAAAATAGTACCGTAGTAAGAATGCTTCCACCCAGAGAAAGTCAACTTTTCTGCCATTCTCATACAGCTGGTAGGGCAGTGACTAATAATGATGAAATGGATTGGCCAATAGGGTTGGGATATAGTTTTTGGATAAGTCAAGTTCAATTTGAATTTTAGAGTGTGCTATTATAAAAGTAATACCATTTTCTTTTCTTTCTTTTCTTTTTTGGGGGCCAGGGGGTCTCTGCTGTTATTATGGTAACTAATTCATTACACTGCTTGTTTCTGGGGGGTGGGGGGTACTGTTGTAGCTGAGTAATACGTTATCATCATCAACACTGAAATTCTAATGCAATGTTATCACAATTATGTGTACACTTTAATGCAAAGTACCT
Organism: Poromitra crassiceps; assembly: GCF_964638095.1. Taxonomy (NCBI): domain Eukaryota; kingdom Metazoa; phylum Chordata; class Actinopteri; order Beryciformes; family Melamphaidae; genus Poromitra; species Poromitra crassiceps. The sequence continues at coordinate 43,856,448 of NC_139642.1, forward strand.
GAAGCAGTGTTAATGTGTAATACAATGGAAACACAACTGTCAGGAAATAGCTTCTACACTACTACTGTACCATAAGAACTGAGCAGAGTTGAGAAGGACATTCTCAAGTGTGTTATTACCTGCCCCATATTAGTGCTGCATTATTAATATTGTCCTCAGCCCGCTAGTTAATTAACCCCTAAGACCTTAATTTACCCACTAATAATGCATAATAATGGATTAACTTCCTGTTCTCATTACTAAGATTGATCGATTATGATAACAGCTGTGTTATCGGTCATGTTTAAATATGACCATATTATCAGGGAGTTAGCATTATTAACACTTTGGGTGCCACGGCCCTTGGGCAAAAGGTTGCTGTACTGTGCCACATAGGCCGCAATGCATTTTAATATAGCCATATCATTTTTTGTGTTCCTCTTATATGGACAACCAATAGCCTCAATGAAACTTTGAACCCTTCTGTTTCATAAAAAAAAAAAAGTGTGTTTATAAACTGTTCCATTTTGGAAATACACCCCTCTGAAAAAGAGTGTTTTCGACCGAAAACAGCATGGTGAAATTAGTTTCTGAGATAATCACATCTTTATGTTAGAAAGGCGACAGAATGAATTCTGCTTTGAGTTGAACAAAATGCTATAGCTGAAATGAAAGGTTAGAATGTCTAGTTTACCAGCGGGAAAAAGTATGTCAAAAGAATGTGTTGTTTATTTTCTACAAATATTAGTTTACAGCTTGGTCTAACATCAAAATGTTCACTTTCATGGGGTCATGCTGGATAATGAAGTCCATATTTCCACAAAGAAAGAAGATATCAACTTTATTTTTTATTTTTATGAAACTACACATTGAAAGCTTTCATTTGATGTGTAACATAATAACAATATTCAAAACACAACATGTCCTGCACTGTTTTATCTTCTTCACATGGACCTTCAAAATACTTGGAAATCAAGACAACTTTATGTAAACATAGGCCAAATAATGAATTCTCCTTTGAGTTGAACAAAATGCTATAGCTGAAATGAAAGGTTCGAATGTCTAGTTTACCTGCGGGAAAAAGTATGTCAAAAGAATGTTTTGTTTATTTTCTACAAATATTAGTATACCACTTGGTCTAACATCAAAATGCTCACTTTCACGGGGTCATGCTGGATATTGAAGTCCATATTTCCACAAAGAAAGAAGATATCAACTTTTTTTCTTTTTCTGGATGAAACTACACATTCTAAGCTTTCATTTTTTGTGTAACATTATAAAAATAGTCAAACACAAAATTTCCTGCATTGTTTTATTTTCTTGAAAATAACCTTCACAGGAGTTGGAAATGAACACATGCTGTATATTGGAGGCAAAAAAAGGTCACGAGCGATGACATCATCACTGCTGACATCACTGGACACTTGTACCGATGACATCATCCGAGCCTATGACATTGAGGACAGTTATGACATCAGCATCACTGTTATAGAAAATATTATTGTCTTGTACCGTACTATAAACAATGGGCCGTGGCCTCTCTGGGCATCCCCCTGTCCGGACAGCCATATTCAGATGACCTGTGTGGAGTTAGCACAAAACATACAGATCTTTTATAACTGCTGCTTTGAGATGTGGGGGCGAGTCTATAGTACTGTAGTACTATAGAATAGGATAGAATAATCTATAAATAACTATCTATATATAATAATATATAATAATAATATAATATATAATAATATATATAATAATATATAATAATAATCTATAAATAACTATAGAATAATAATAGTACTGTTATCTAGTCTCTTTTTGAGTATCACTCACAGTGATTGTTGTATAAAGATACAACAATCACTGTGAGTGATACTCAAAAAAGCAGGGGTAGAGGCAGAGAGGCACATGGTCACATTGGGGGCAGACAAATTTGGTCTCCTTTCGGTGTCCCTTCGCTGCGCAGTGGGCACATTTTCGATTTGCCTTGCTCTTGGTGGGCGGGACTTTCACCGGCTGTGGCACATGACCCGCAAAGTCCACATTCTGCCTCACTGAATTGGACCGTTGGCGTGTGTGTCTTGGCGTCCTTCCTGGAGGAAGAGGAGGTGGCTCGTCTGCTGGAGGAGGAGGGGGGGGGCAAGCAGATGTCGCCTCCGTCCACGATTTCACCACAGACAGGGTGAATTCTTTGAGGACTTTGCAGCTGGACGTGGGGTTGCATTTCCTGTACAGAATAAATGCATTGCTCATTGCAATCTGCATGAGGTAGACCACGAACTTGGAGCTCCATTTGGACGTCTTCCTCACAAATGGATAGTAGGATATCTTCTGGTCAAGTCGATCAACCCCACTCATGTACTGGTTGTACTCGACAACACATGCTGGCTTGCTCTGCAGGACCCGTTCACTTTGCCCTTTCTCTTTCACCGCGACAGTCTTCATGACATCCTGGTGGAAGGTGGAGATCATCCTGACGATGCGCTTGTCCCGCCATGCCAGGAACATCACCCCATCGTCATGACGAGCGAGTCGTTCACCTACTCGCAGATCCGACATGGTCACCTGCCGGATGGACGCAGGTTCGCCCCTCTTCACCCGGAGTGTCCCAGCTGAGTGCATCTGGAGGCTGAGGAGACGTCGGCTCACGGTCCCGCTGTTGTAGAAATTATCCATCCAGAGACGGTAGCCATATCCCTCCAGGCCGGCAATGAGGAACTGCACGGTGTCCAGTAGGGTGCTGTGAATTCCACAGTAGGGTTTCATTGCATAGCAATACCCGTTTTCTGAATCGCACAGAATATAGCTCTTTATTCCGTACTTTATCGGTTTTGCCGGATTGTACACACGGAAACGTAGCCTCCCCCTCCACAACAGCATCCCTTCATCCACACTAATGTTTTGTGAGGGCTGGTACATTTCCTTGAACTTGGAGAGGAGCAAGTCCAGGATGAGCCGCACTTTGTGGAGCCGGTCGGTGGCATCGACCCTCTCATTGTCACAGAAATGGAGAAAGCGCCATATCAGCTGGAACCTGTTGCGGGACATTGTCTTCCTGAAGTATGGGGTCTCCATCGCCACATCAAGAGACCAGTAGTCCGCAATCTTGGGCTTCTTGACAAGGCCAGTGAGGAAGAGGAGCCCCAGGAATCGCTTCAGCTCTCCCACAGACAGCGGTTGCCAGGCGTTTACCCGGGTGTAGGGCATGTGCAGCTGATCCAGCACGGCGATGCACTGTTTAGCATAGATGTTGGTCTGCTGAACAATGATCTGCAGCAGCTCATCACCGAGGAACAGCTCCAGGAAATCTGCCGGCTTGTCTGACTGTAGTGATGCAGCCGCATTCCTGGGACCTGGCATTGCTGTGAAGGGGAAGACTTTGGGGCTCCAGTCTGGCATAGTATGCCAGCGTGGAGAGTCCTCCTGACGAGGCTTGCCCGCTGAAAAATGAAATAAAAGGTTTTTCTTCAGACAATTGTGATATGTAAAAAAGCTGTCTTTTTTCCAATAATTAGAAGCCTTGTGTTGACAATAATAATAATAATAATAATTGATATTATTATTATTATTATTATAGATGAGCTGGCTGCATACGTGACATGAATTTCCTGTAAAGTATCTATAGATTCTCACCTCTTGAAGACCCTCTCTTCCCAACTGCAGATGCCCGCACGCGCTCAGTCGTCACCACCTCCTCCTCCTCCTCCTCCACCACCTCCTCCTCCTCCTCCTCCTCCTCCCCTGTAGTCAAAGTGAGTTTATAAAATATGATACATTCTTGAGGGAAAAAAGTTTATGTTTTCAATATCAGATGAATAATTGTAATTCTAAAATGGCTTATATCTCACCTTCGTCACTGGACTGCAAGCGGGCACGACGAAAGCTGGCGGGAGCACCTGCCCCTTCATCGTCAGTCCCCTCCTCAGAGCTGTGCTGCAACTCTGAAATTTTATATTTTACATGGTATTAGTAGGCTAATTCAGGATTGTTATTCTTACCAAGCTTTGTGTTGACAAAAATAAATTGATGAATAAGTGTGTGCGTTTATTTATTTTTTACATTATTACCTCCAATGGTTTGTTTACTTGCTGGCCAGTGATGCCTGTTCCTATATAGATACTGTACTGTAAGTCACATGTTTAGATTGTTCTCATGGTTTCCTTTTGTCCTGACAAATACATGGTGGATGAGTTGAGTTCCCTCCCCCTCCCTCCCCTGATATGTGAAGCGCTTTGTGTGTCTAGAAAGGCGCTATATAAATCCAATCAATTATTATTATTATTATTATAGATGTAGCTGGCTGTATAGGTGACATGAATTTCCTGCAAAGTATAGGTTCTCACCTCTTGAAGAAGACGCCATCGCCACATCCCCCTCCTCTGAGCCTCTCTGAGGCGCCAGATCAGTCTCCTCCTCCTCCTCCTCCTCCTCCTCATCAAACTCGTCAGAGTCTGTAGTCAAAGTGAGAGTTTATAAAAATAAGATACATGATATGTGTTTTCAATATCAGATGATTTTTTGAAAATCGATTCATCTCACCATCGCTGGAATCCAGGTGGGCCTGACGAGGTGGTGGATGCCAGTCACCATCCCTCGTGTTGGATTCCACAGGATCCGATGAAGGATCGGATGAGGGGTCCTCGGAGTCAGTCTCCGGAAGATCTCTCTTCCTCACGGCACGGCAGAGGGCCTGCTCCAGCGTAAGCTGGCCAGCTCCGGGCCTAGGCCGTCTGCGCCTGGGCATAGCTAATCTATAGCTACACGCCTACACCTGGCTATAAACTAGCTAACACAGACACACAGACAGAGACAACTACACACACACACACACACACACACACACAGACAGACAGACAGACACACCGACACCAACACCAACACCGACACTTATTTTTTTTGTTTTTTTTTGTTTTTTTTTTTCACAAACACACTACTAACTAAGAGCTAATCTACTGCTAACGCTAACTAACACACGCGATCTCCCACACACACACACACACACACACTGTGTGTGGTTTGTGTGTCTCAGACACACAAACCACTCACCAAACACGCCAAACACTCAAATCTACTCACCACACAATCTCACAAACTGATCTAAATATAATCTATCGCTAATGACTATGCTAAATACTCGCTAAATACTCGCTATGCTATGGATATGCTCAAGAGGAAATACACGGACCGAGAGGAAGGAAAGACAAGGAAGGAATGGCCGATTGTCGCGCTCTCAAGAAGAGAAAGGCAGCGCCCTGACGCAGGAAGGGGGGGGGCAGCACTGCATCGCGTCAAGATTGCGCCGATTTACGCATCCGATTCTTGTAGGGATTCATGTTGAATACTTGCCCAAGGTCCTAAACGATCTAAAAATTGAATAAAAGCAATTTCGAAAAAAAGACGCCATACGGCGTCTTTGGCACCCAAGCGAGATTAATAAAAAGACGCCGTACGGCGTCCTTGGCACCCAATGAGTTAAGTTTCGAAGATCGTAGAGATCCAGTGGCACATTAGTATTCAGAGTTTTCTAGAGATACTCTGATAGAAGAGAGTGACTTGAAGCATCATAGCTGAGTTTTGAAACTAGAGAATGCAACGCAACCAAGTTGTGAATCGTTTCTAGTTGGATTGAATGTAAACCTACTTATGTGGGTATATGTTAATACACTTGATGTACAGAGTACTTGTACTTGTAACAATCACTTTGTAAGACCATTCAAGTTATCTGAGACACCAGAGAGGCTTGTGGAGATCCTCACAAGGAAAACAATAAACAAAGTCTCTAATTGTATTGATTTGAGTTCTGAAGTGTTTGGATGTGGATAAGCAGTCAATTAGTTGCAAAAGATTTTATGTCCAGTGTGTCAGTGCATCACTGTCACGCCTGCCAAAATCAGTCAGTGGGAGTGTGATTTGATTTCTTTGTGGTTAATCTGTCTATAAAGATCTGATGTTTTGAGACCACATGACTTTACATCCAGACTAGATTTCTTTTGGATCCTCCACCTCCCCACCCCCAGCCCTGCCCCGTTGCTTGCTACATTAATCATATGCACAGTTGCACACTGTGGCAGGATTGCACCTGGACTATATAGAGCTCCAGTCATATTGCAAGCTTGCAAACCTCTGAATCAGGACTCATTGTTATGCGAACAAAATCTGACTTGCAGAAGTGCACTGACATTATCACAGGACTAAAGTTTGCACCAAAGTGTATTTTAGAATATTGAGCGGTGACATAACCAGTGACCTATGAGATTCAATTAAACACTTGTGCAGTTGGTAGCATCGCAAAATACATTTTAGTTTGCAGACATTTTCTTTGTGAGAATTAAAACTTCTAGAGTTATACAAAAAGAACAAGTCTAAATGCCAATGCCATGTTAGATAAAACTACACACCATGTAAATGTCAATCAGAAATGCAACTCACTGTGTAATGAGCACCTGAGTGTGAGTGTGATGATCTTTGCCAGCACCGTCCTCCTGTGAATGACAGTGTCTCTGTGCAGGTTACCATTGTAAACTCCTATTTAGCACTGCATTAGGCCTCTGTGCACGATTGTGATGTTGGATTCAAGTGTTTATTGTCCAATTTATCATGCTCAGTTTGCCCGCCTTGAAAAAATATCTCCCTATCTCTCTCTGAATATGTAATGGCTTGTGCTTCGGAAATACGATGCAAGGAATATTAACAAGTGGTCTCTGCAATCTTCCAGCTGATGCCCTGCAAAGGTTCTAGTCTAGACAATGATTTCTTACGGAGACCGAAATAACTTTGGGAATATTAGCCTAACCTAAAGGCACTGAGTGTAAAACAAAGTAATTCTCGGGATGTAGCTTTACCTTCCGAGGATCATTTTCACTTTAGGCCTATAAAAATGTAGGAAATGAGAAAATGTTGAATCAACTGTGGACTTGAAACTGCCGCATTCTGTCCTAACGATGCCAGTGAAGGTTTTGCACCCTTGCTTTCTGTTGTAATGAGCAGCTATGATGCAATGGCAGAACGAAGTGATATGAGGCCATGGTTTGCTTTGAAAGATGAGACAGAAGCCTGTACACTGAGGCTGGATTAAGAGTTTAATGACTGGTAAAATTGTGGCGTATCGTCCAAGGTGACCCCCACGGAGGTGATCACGCCAAAGCTAGATGAAAAGTGAAGGTAATCCTTTCTTCCTCATTCCCAGATAGCTGTCACCAGCACAGGCATCGTCACCCACCCCGAGGCATGTAATTACACTTTTATTGGCTTTAGGGAGACGGCACCATTCATTTAGAGAATAATCTCTCTTGTGTGCACAAGCCACAGCACAGATATATCATACCTGCATGAAGGCCTCTCTTTCTAACTCCAAGCTGTTTAATGGACTTTTATGAATGTGGGTTTGATGCATTGTTAATAGGGTGTAGGATGTCAATACCTGAGTGTTCTCCAGACAAACTCATATCCCTGCATCTCCTCCTTAGTTGGCCCTTTTTTTGAGTGGAAGAGCAAGGCCATGCGAGTGTGAGAGCGGCGCCATGCGAGTGTCTGGGTCTCCTGCCAACCAGCCTTGACACCATTAGCTCTGGTGACACATTAAGGTTCTGTCTGCCTTGTAATTTGTTTTGTCTGTCAATTTGATGGATGTCTTGTTTGCCGGCACTTCCTCACACATTGGAAAATGGTGGCTCGAGGACATTGTTAAACGCGCTTCAAAAAGGGAAGCAGAAGGCATTTGTTTTCTCCCAACCAGGTTTTTCTTGTGTTAATGGGTGTGTGCAACATCGTCTGGACTCCGCGGCGTGCCAGACAGCGGATAATTAAAGGTGAAAAGTTAATTTGGTGAGAAAGGCAGGGCAGGTCCAGAGGCTCGAGTGAGCTGGAACGAGGGAACCCATAGGGACATTGTTCAAATGCTTTTCTCCGTTCTTATCTGTGTGGAGATCTTGACTTTGAGGCCGACCACTGCAAGTCTCTTCTGCATCGAAAAGGGTTTGTTCCGTAATCGGAGGAGTGTCAAAACACTGAAGTGACAACTGCATCTCCACTGTCTACCTGCGAATGTGCGTAGTGGCCCGAGTGCATGGATGCCTTCACTGACTAACCACCACTAATTACATCACAAATGTGTTCACACACTTGGGTTTTTCCCTCCCAGAAATTGAGCAGCACTCCAATATCCATATGACAGTTATGGCAGTCTAGAACTTGAGGAAGTAGGTGCAACAAAGAATAGAGACACTGCATGAAATAGGCCACGCCCATCACGGGGGAAATCGCTCCGTTCACTCCCATACACCAGCATCATTTTCCTTGAATTAAACATAGCTAAAAGCTGTTGTGTGGTGGGCTGCACAGACAACACATGTAAAAAATCACCAGTTAAAGTTTTTTTGTACTCCTGAGCAAAACAAGGAAGCCATAGAGAGCCGCAGTAACGAGTCCGGAAATCATCGATGCTAACAGCCCTGGTTCTTCACAGTTTTCGCCTATGGGAGTTTTGAATGGGTTTTTGGCGCGATGCTTCTAATAATCTCTCTGGGCAACGCTGGCTTAATCAAACGCGAACCAGTGTTTAGTAATATCATCTTCACACAGGAGGACCACTTTTACGAGTTTTGAAGCTTTTACTTGCCGTTAAAAGGACGGCTAGCTAGCAAACGGCTAAATGAGACTACACTTTTGAGTCGATGGGGATATATACGTCAATAACGTCACCACTTCAAAGGGCGAACATGGAAATTCTCTTTCCCTCACCTGGTTCAGCCCCGTTCAGCCCGGGGTAATCAGTGCACACATCAAGAACAGTCCAGGTTGAGTGCTGACGTGACGTGGAAGCCTATGCGACAGTGTGTAGTTCTGGATTAGCTTAGCTCGAGCATTTTACTTCTAGGGCTCGCATTTACGCTTCAAAACTCATGAAAGTGGTCCTCATGTGTGAAGATTATCCGACGGAACTCTGGTTCGCGTTTGATTAATCTTGCGTTGCCCAGAGACCTTATTTGAAGCATCGCGGCAAAAACCCATTCAAAAATCCCATAGACAGAAACAGTGTAGAACCAGGAAGTTCGGGACTTACGCATTCTGCCTACAAAAATACGTCATCCCTGCGGCTCTCTATTGAGAATTGGCGAGAAGAAAAATGTGGATCTAGCTGTCAGGAAGTAAGTTGGAGTGTTCATCTTCCGTATATACGATATTTTTGTGCAACACGCAACCATGCATGCGACATAGGAGAACGCCAGGATTGGGGGGGGGGTTTCTGTTTTCCCCCGTTTTGCGCGTGGTTTCTGAATGATGACGCGCTCCGCAGTGTCTCACAGCTCTTTGTGTTCAGATGAGAGGTCAGGCTACAGCAGCACATTGCCTCCAGCTGTGCAGTGTGCGGAGCCATCAACAGAGCTTATTGACCACTCAGCTGAGGAAGCATTACTGCTGGACTGTCAGCTCAGCTTAATGAACCACCTCACCATACAGGAATTAATAGAAGGAAAGTTAACACATCTGATTTGATGTCCAGGCTCAGACGTTTTTTAGTAGGTTTCAACCCTCGCACCATCAATAATGAAGGATTAGAGGGTTTCTTCGATGTGAGTCCATTTTGTTCCAGAGTGCAACAAAATTATATAAAAAAAAAAGCAGCCAGATGACATTGCAAAAAAACAAAAACAAAAAAAACAGTCAGGTGACCATCTCCAATACATGCTATTTTTAGAACGAGCCAGGAAATGGTGTACTGTATGGTGGGATATCAGGTGCCACAAAGCAGTTTTTGTTCTGTCAGCTCCAGTTGACAGAGTGAGAAAGCAGAGTCCTCTGTAGAAAGCTTACTTTCAACATTTAAACTGAAGTAAGCCCTGTGTGCCATAGCTCTTCACTCTTTTCCCCCGCTGGTTTCATTTGTTACAACAGAGATTCAGACCTTGAAATGTTGAGTGTGAAGAGCAGTGAGAGTAACAGACACATCACAGTCACAAAACCATGGCTTCCCCTCCAGCTTTTTCATGTGAGGAAGATAATGTGTTACAGCTGACTCTTTTCACCACTCTAATCCATGGAGCTGGGGATGAAATCTTATTTAGGGATCAGCACTACCACATGACTGCCATGATAGCAACATGCAACTCTGCAAGCTCCTTTTAAGAGCTTTACAGCCCAGCAATGAATCAGTCAGCAAAAATACCTCTTGGATGTTCCCCCCCCCCCCCTCCCCTCAGTTAAAGCAGAAACAGCAGATATGCAGCGGTCCTGTGCTGCCAAATGATCGTGTCTTAATCTCTCCATTCATTCACAATATCGTCTATTAAGCCATGGAATATTTCTCCGAGTTAAATGTGGAAGGCGAGTCTTGCCTAGTGCCTACATGGAGTGGCATAGCAAAAATATTTGAGAGAGCGAGCCTGGGATTATTCAAATACAGAATCTCATGTGAATGAGCTCTGCTTTTGTTTGTTTCTTTTTCTGTCCTTTTTAATCTGAAGCCAGGCTTGTCTCAGTACGATATGCAAATGCAGGAGAAGAATGGCTGTCTGGTTCCCTGAGAAGCTCTTCTCCGACTGTAGCTTCAATGCCGAATAGAGCCAGAAGATTTTAATGAGCTTCAAGGTGCGGTTTGGACAAATTCTGTGGCAGTTGTTAAAATGCAATACATCTTTGTACCTTGTCAGACAAAAATGACTGGACCTCTTGGTAGAAATGAAAGCATCGGTTTTGCTCTGTTGTTTTGTTGATTGCCTGGATACCTGTGCTGTCTGTAAATAAACCATCATCAATTAGCCAGTCCTCTGTCAACTCAACATTACGTAGTATCATTGTCAAATCTGTCTTTAGATGCTGACAATCTAGTCTTAGGTTGAATTATACCTACTTGTCAAGGCCGATTTAATCAGCCCCAGGGCCTACGAAGCTCAGGGGCCTATCACACGAGCCTACAAGTGCCCCATGTGGGGCGTCCCGATGGCTCACCTGGTACAGTAGCACGCGTACAACAAAGGCTTATCACGCGGCCAACCCGGATTCAAATCTGACCCGTGGTCCTTTGCCGCATGTCATCCTCTCTCTCTCTCGCCACCTTTCCTGTCTGCCTGTAGGCCAGGGTGTCGACCCGCCCATATGCCTCTCACAGTGGTTTGGTCCACTGCCCGTTTGTTTTGCTCCTCCGCAAATTGAAAGTGAGTTTATGGATGTACAACACAACATTCTCATTCCCATCGCCTCCACCATCTGACCATATGCTACTACTTACGCCCCTTCAGCATCATCATTGCTGATGCCAATGCTACCCCGTCGGAGGCATATCAGACACGGCAGGGAATGAGAAGCGTGTAGACTCAATGCACGTCTGCTGTTTTGCATCCAGCACTGACGGTTGGGGTTTGGCAAGAAAGCCACTGAAGTTAGGGGAACAGGGGAGGCAAGGAGGCACAGGAGTGTTGATGCTCAAGTAGGCCTAAGTGATTTGGTCAGCTGTTAATATAAATATGTAAATGTGCTGGTTTCTGGCTCAGACAGGGAAAGACACTGTTGTATCTCCCGACATGAGATCAGGGATGTGGGGTGACACAAAGCTTCTTCTTTTTTATTCTCTCCCTAAGTGTACTTGGCCAATTCCACCTGTTGTCCCTGTCATTGCTCCACCCCCTCTGCTGATAGAGTTAGACTAGCACTGATACATGTGCAGTCGCCAGCCACTTCTTTTCACCTGACATGGTCTCTGCAGTGATATGTGAGTGCTTTTCCCTCTACACTACCCAGACGCCCGGTCTACAAAGCTTCTCAGCCCCAGGGCCTATTGGCAGGGTTAAGGTGGGTCTGCTTCTTCTTGTATCAAAGAAAGGAGGCTAGCTCACTCCATATAGTGCAGAATCATTGGAGGCTGAACTTGCTGCTCTGCTACACTTGCATAGGAAATAACAGTCTCCAGGGAGCCATGAAAAGCTGGTGGAAAGTGTCACTGCTGCTTACAAAGTTCAACTCAGGAGAGGTGTTATGCTGCAAAGAGTTCAGAAGTAAAACTGCAGAACTGCAATTTGACCAGCAGGTTCACGCTGTGTTACTCAAATGGCTGCTGACTGTGATTTGTTTGCCACAAATACTTCCACTTGTGCTGCTAATAATGTTGTTTGTTTTTTGTTTTTATGATGCGCCAAGTTTTTGGCACTTACCTACACGACTTCAATGACGCTGTGGAAAGCTGTTTGGTTCATTAACCGTGACTACAGCTTTTTGAAATCATGAACTTGTAATTAAGGAAAAACATGTTTGTATGATATTGGAGCAGTGTTCCATTTAATGAAGATAATTTCATCAAGCACCCACACATTCTAAAAAGCTGTGGTCAGTGTCAGCCTGTAATAACAGCTGAGAGGAGAGGCTTCCACTTATTAAACAGATGAATGAGCAGACAGAGTGAACAGTTCGCTCCCACAGATTAATCTAATGAAGGGGATTTTTAGGACACATATTTTTACACTAGAATCTTCTTGGTACAGTATATAGTGGGGCCAACAATGATTTATTATAATGTAAATCATGTTATTATGTATTATATTTTCTTTGACAGTAAATGCTAAGTAAATGAACCAAGCAATGACTCATAAATAGCTTATTATCATATTATTATAAAGAATGACTGTGTTGGAAATGGCCCTGTACCAAGAAGATTCTACAGTGTAAAACATATTTGTCCTAAAAATAGCTTATAATAACAGCTGAGAGGATAGGCTTTGACTTATTAAACAGATGAATGAGCAGATGTGAGTGGACAGGTCGCCACCACAGGTGAATCTAATGAAGGGGATTTTCAGGACACGTATTTCTACACTGTAGACTCTTCTTGGTATGTGTGGGCCATTTCCAACACTATTATTTATTTAGCATTTACCATCAAAGACAAAAATACATAACAATATTTACATTATAATAAATAAGCCAATGTCATATAGGATACCTATGGATGAATGATGAAAGTTATATAATATATACCATGCAAAACAATACGCTAATTCAGTTATTTATTTATTATTAAGAAGTTGACTATTTTGCAGTCATATAATGTGAGTGATAGGATATATAATGTGAGTGTATACCTTACAAATGGCCATACATGTTTCATCGAGGTATTAAGTAAGAGTTTTCAAATGTGCATTATAACTGATATTTTAAAAACTTTATGTATGTTGCCTATCAAACAGAACCAGTAGCACAATATGGATTTATGTCCCAATTCTAACTATGCATTTGACTTTGGTTAAACCTACAGTATCTACAGATTTCAAAATGAATTATACTGTTAACAGAGAAGTCTAAGAGCTTAAAATGTGGTAGAGGATGCCAGAGTGTGCCCAAGTCTTCTCCATCCACTTAGCTGTACTGTATAGCAGCTGAGGGAGGAAGGTGTAGTGCTAAATAGGTCATAGCGATCACATATAAATATTTGATTGTATGTAAGCCTCAAGAGAACAGCATTTTATACTGGACTTCCTGTTACACATCAACCACAGCTGGTTTAGGCTACACCTTAATACTCTTTTATTATTCTTTCATCTCTCATTTGATATCACTGTGTTGATATCACTAGTCAGACACTTCATCACCATCAATATATTCAATTGTATCCACATTCCTGTTCTATTGTTACATTTTCTTGTCTATTTAATAAACATTTGTCAAAAAGTGGGATTCAAATTTAAATGTGTAAAGCCATTCAGTGTGTTATTTTTGTAGGAACTTAGATAGGGATATAATATCATTGACAACACCTGTAAATGGTAAAAAGGTGCTTTACAACATGCACGCACACATTCATACACTAACATGCAGGGTGCTGGCACCTCGATATGTGGACTGTAGGAGCCGAGGATCAAACCACCTAACTTTTTTATCCAAAGCCATTAGTGGACAACGCGCTCTACCTCCTGAAGGCACAGCTGCCCCTGTGTGTAGGCTGCTGTATTTGTCCCCCGCATGGGTCAGGTTGGACCTTTTTTTTGCTGGGGGGGGGGGGGGGGGGGGGGGGGTCGAGTATGGAGCGCTCTCCGTCCGTTAGTTTTTAAAGTGTGTATCTGAAGCGCCTCAACATGCTGTTAGAATCGCACAGCAAGTTCAAAACCAGCGAGCCCCCCACCCCCGCCAAACATCTCTTCACAGCACAAGGAAATAAAAGGCATAGAGCGGCAGCAGAGCAGTATGATGGAATACCTGATGGTAAATAATTCACAGCCTTGCTACAGTACACATGTTAGATGGCGGCGGGGCAGTACGGAAAATGATGATGCATTGTACGTTTGTACGTTACATCACCAAATGACAAAAGATTGCTTTCTGAACAAGAAGACATTTTGAAGGAGAGAAGAAAAGTCGCTTTTTGTGGGGGAATTGGCATTGCTGACAGTACTTGTGTTGTATAAGCCCCCTACTCAACTAAACCCTGAAATAGCAGACAAGAGGCAGAGGGGGCGGCCTTATCCTCAACCTCGTCCCCTAGGGATGACGTGCTGTCTTTGTGTTATCTTACACCCAACATCAAACTCCTGATCCCAATCGTAGCCTCCTCTTTTTTTATCTGTCCATGCTGTGAGAGCACGCTTCTCCCCCACGTCACCCCAACTGCTCCACCGCTGCTCCTCAGATTAGAGACCTCGCCAGCTCTCTGCTTTATCTACCTCTGTTCGCTACCAAACAAAATTGGCTCCAGAGGGGAATGGGAGAGGGAAGGAGAATCACTAGGAGACGAGACAGACTGGCTTTATCTTAATCAGCAGCAGACATTTAAAAGTTACACAGAATTAGTTTTTTTTCTCCGCTCGACTAGGGTCATTAGGGTTAAAACTGTGTTATTCTGTAAAGAATGGTAGGAGGAATTTGTCTCTGTGTGCTCACACCTGAGTAGAAGCCTTCAAGGACACTTCTGAATTGAGTAAAACAAGTTCAGATAAGCATGAAGAATCAATAGAGTGCTCAGGCTGTGGCCGCACTGATCTGTCGTGTCGGTCCGTCTCCGTTCATTTCAATTAATTTTCACCAAGAGATATCCGTTGTCTGGGCAACCATTAATAACTTTGTGCTTTTCTATGTGTAACCTGCGTTGTGTTGACAGCACTGGCAGCAATCCAAGTTAAGGGCTTGCCCAGGGGTGGAGCGGGATTCGATCCACCGACCTCGCGCTTCCAAAGTGTACACGCTAACCAGCTCCGCCGGCCAGCTAAGCTCTCTTGGCAGAGCTGGTTAATGGGCCTTGGGGAGTGAGTATAACCAACTTAGTCGCTACCACTCGGGACCCATGAGGCATCCCAAATATGGGACAATTGTATTGCGCTGAATGTTTAAACAACACATTGATCGCTGTTTCCAGTTTTGGTGTGAAACAAAGAGCAAAAGAAGCGGTCAGGGACTTATTTCTCCGACACCACATGAATGCAGTGCACATTCCTTGAATGAATGAATTAGTGATGGACATGTCTGCCTAATGTAAGATGCTAGTCACCTAATATGTAATTGAACATGAGTGAGAGCAGCAAATGTGTGTGTACTTTGAATGTGATCACCCACTGTAAAATATGCATGCCTTTGTTGTTCAGACAGCAGATTGCCAGGAAAGCTAGTTAGTAAGATAGGTTAGGGTGGTTTGGTATACTTTTGCTCATTTGGGAATTACATCTCAAATTACAAATCACATTTCCCTTGAGTTAACACTCATCTGACTGACATTATGGTCCGTCTTTAATTGTCCTGGCATTTCACCTGGCTTTATGCAAGATAATCCCATTTCAAATGTCTGGGATTATGGATTACCTGACTTTGCAGCAATAAAGTGTGTGGTGAAATGTTGTGAGCTGAACATTGCAGTGCAGTTTAGATGTCCCTGTGGCCGGCATCTAAAGAGATGGGCTTCAGACATGACAGTGAAGGGCAGGGGGGGCACGCGCAGTACCAAGTCCCTCATCACACTTTTGAATGAAACCATAAAACAGTGACAGAAGCACCACGGTGACCTTGACCCGAGCTGACGCGACGAGGGGCCAGCCAGTCAAAACGCCTCACTCACGGGTCGACCTAACCGACGCGTTTCTCATTCTCTCTCCGTCATTAGCGGAGACAGACACTTATTGCATCTCCTCTCTGCTCACCCTCACTAACTCAATTCTCTGTAACCCTTCACATCAAATCTCCCATTTGCCCTAATTCTCCCATGAGCCGCGTGTATTAATCGAGCCCCAGGCCTGATTGACAGGAGTTATCAGCGGTGGATCAGTTCAGCGTTGCCTATCTGGGCTTCTCTGTCTGACTGGGAGACTATCGGAGCTCCTGCTATCTCTTACGCCTGCAGCCAGCGCCTACCATGAGGAAGGGCTGCTACATCTGTGGCTCTCTCTTATCTCTTCCATTTTTAAACATCCCACAATCAAAGAGCCCGTAGCATTTCCTGCCTAATTGCCGGTGGATAATACATGGCAGAATCCCCCCATGTTGAATCCCGTGCCTTCAACTCCATCTCCAGCCCTCACGGTTCCTCATAGGCGGCGGCCAGGTAGCTAATAATCGTCTCTGTGGCACTACTCTTGATCCTCTGACTGTTAGCACATGCAGTATTCTGCTGCATGTATAGTTTAGTGACCCACTTTAATATTAACCACACCTGAATCTCTGAAAAACATCAAACAAACGGAGAATAATCCCAAGCGTCATTAGGCTACGATGCCATAGCGATACCACTCCGTCTGCCAAGAGGAAAAATATGGAACGGCTCGGATGCTGAGCTGGAGTTGTTATGGAGTTTTCATTTAAAGATATTGGTCTCTCTCGCATTGCCCCAATTTACGGGATTACTATCTTTTCATTATGAGTGGGTGAGGCTAAAGCAGATTTACTGTATTTAAACAGATGGCATAGGAGGGTGTCAATTTTGCATGACAGGATTAGGCTCATCACGCCTTTTGGGTGCCTTTTAAAACGCAGCAGGGCATTAAAACATGAGCGCATTAGGCGAGATGCTTTCATGCAGTCTTGCTGAGTGTAATACGGAGGCTTGATAATTACTGGGGATCCACCCTTGGTCCCTAATAATGTAAGGCGTAATTATTCTTTGAAAAGGAAATGTTGCCTTTGGGCGATTGATGATCTCAGCTTCAGCATTCCATCTAAGGCTTATCTCGATTCCTATAGTCTTTGGTGGCTCTAATGCAGCATTTGTAAGCCTTCTGATATTAAGCAACGTTGGCCCATCAAGACTTATCTGTGTCAGGATGTTCCCTCTGATTATCACTTTAACAGGAGCAATCTTGTTTTAGATGCGAGTGTGACAGTTTATTATTAGCTAATAAATCTTTATTATGGCCCACCCCGCGCACACACACACACACACACACACACACACACACACACACACACAATATTATGATCAAGTCCCCCCTTTTCAGTTTTCTCCCTAATTCTACTTAGCCAATTCCCTGTACTATCCCACTCGTTGCTCCACCCCCTCTGCTGGGGGAGTTGTAGACTAGCACATGCTTCCTCTGATAGACGTGCAGTCGCCAGCCACTTCTTCTTCTTGACACGGCCGCTGGAGCGCAGGGCAGTGCTTCCCCTCCTGGTTGTGGCAGGAGAGCTGTCCAAGGTGCTGAACAGGCCAGAGCTCCAGCACGCAGAGGCCGGCCTGTCGCTATCCAAGGCACCAAGTGTTGCAACAGTTAGAGGCTCGCGCCGGTGGGAGGAGAGAGCCTATAGGAGAGCAGTGATAATTTTCATTTTCATTGTGATTCCCTGCACCTGTTTGGCAGCCTATATAACCATTTGTGCTTTCAGACCCTTGCTGCTGATATTGACTCACTTCCACGCAACCCAAGCTCCTGATCTCTTCATGTTTTGGACTCCTGCCTCTGTGTGAGGTTTCCTGAGTTGAGCTACTTTAGATCGAGACTGTTCCTTTAGTTTATCTTGTCGGCCGTCCGACCCTCACTCTTCCTGTCCCTCTCGCTCTGTGCGATGTTTCCATCCTTTCACCTCTAAAACAGTAGAGCACATCTTTGGCTCGCTGCTGTGATTTGTAATTGAACAATTTTAGTAACTAGTGTTTTTACCTGAGTAGTCAATGTGGCCAATTGGTAATTTCAGTTTAGCATTTCCACATGAATACACAAATTATGGGTAGCACTTTACAAAAAGTGTGATTGAATTATAATCATGCATTTTTGCAGAATTGGTTTGAGGCTTTTGGATATGACTGTCCACTGTTTTTGTCATTGTGTGTCTCAAGTTCCACTGTTATTGTGTGATTTCAGAACAGCTAAGAGTTAGGCTTATTGCTTACTTCAGTCAATGATTGAGTTTAGATTAAGTGAACTCAAATGAACATGATATTCGTGCTATCAGTTCCATATCCCAATGTGCCCTTATCCCCCCTCCTCCAATTAATTATTGACGAAGCTGTGCTATGTTGATAACATCTTACTCACACACTCAAACTTGCATCTTGTTTCTACCTAAGAGAGACTTTGAATAATAGGCCTATATATATCACAAATACCAGCTGTAAAGTTTTAGGGCCTAGTAATATACTTTTAGAGCTGAAACTGAGTGGTACTTTATTCTATGTGTTATTCTCTGCTGTATCCTCCAGAGTGTGTACTGTGCTGTACCTGTCATAAGGGGCTCCCTGCTGTAACCCCCAGTCCTCCTCCTCAGCACTCCTCTGTCCCACTTCCCCCGCCCACCCTCCTCTGGGTGCTCATTATGTGTGGAGGAGTCTGGGTATTAACCAGCCGCCTCCCTGTGTCTCCATGGCTCCTCCCAGGGCATTACATGATACTTTTTATGATACCACCAGACACACACACACACACACACACACACACACACACACACATGGATTGACTCACACTTGCTCACTTACTTGTCACTCACAATCCCATCTCTATCATGCATTCACACACCTCAGAATTTCCAGAAAATTGGTACAAGAAAATGTGAATTTATGCGCCTTTCCATCCACTGCTGTTATGCGAATATCAGCAGTTGGTGAAGAGGGCACAACCAGGTGACGTAATTAAGAGTGACAGTCAAACCTCAAACGAGGGAAAACTTTAGGTTA
Organism: Poromitra crassiceps; assembly: GCF_964638095.1. Taxonomy (NCBI): domain Eukaryota; kingdom Metazoa; phylum Chordata; class Actinopteri; order Beryciformes; family Melamphaidae; genus Poromitra; species Poromitra crassiceps. The sequence goes on from NC_139642.1 coordinate 43,875,490, forward strand.
AGAAATAATTAACCACGTTCTCTGAATAAATGTGAGGTAAAGAGAACACATGAGGAAAACATGATGGAAAGCTTGGTGATGCAGACAACACTGCTGTCTGCTACACCTGAATGATACGGGCCGTTGTCTTGTAGGCAGCGACCGAACTCTAGAAACATCTGTTAAAAGTTTCGTGATTATCGACAAAGTTACACCATAAAATGTATTAGCAGGCATCACTCTTCAATCCGGCATACATATAATCCACTAAACAGTTACTCTAAGTGGATAAAATGTAAATTCTAGAAGTGAGTCTGTTAATCTCGCAGTCTTCTGTTGAAACTCTAAACCTTCACATTGTGTCTAAATATATGCTGCTTACTTCTGTACCTTACAAGTGTATTTATCAGTGTGGCTGCAGCTACTGTACAGATGTTGCCTGTTTCTAGGGGCACTATTGCGGCCGTCGCGGTAAGTGTTTTTCCTACTAGTTCGATGAGTTTTGGTCGGAAGGTGATCAGACTAATACCAATGGAATCTGTGGATTATCAGCTTTGTTAAAGGTCCCTGCAGGTCACAGGTTATGGAAACCAGACATTTGCAGCACATTAACTAACTGAATTAAGAGTCATTACATTGTGGGGGGGGATATAAAGACTATGCCCAAAGAAGCAGTTTGTTGCAAGTGCTGGATGCATTATTGAAGTTTTATTGCACAGTGTGTAATAAATCCTATTGACTCCTATTATTCATTGCATAATGGCTCCCATTCATCATGGAAAACAAGAGGTAAATTAGCTGCTGGAAGCTTGTGTTTGGCTGCAAGGCTTCTCTGAAAGAATCCTTCAGTCTTGGTCACGTAGTTCATTTTTGGGAGAAAAGACAAACTTTTCTTACTTAATGTGACCTTTTTCATAGAATTAAATTGTATTTTAACAAAACAATCTTCCCATATTTTACAATATTGTGCACCATTGAGCAGGAGATATTTTTTTTTTTTTGTTATCAATTTTTTATTTTATTTCTGTGACATGACAACAGACAATACAGATAACAGAAACACAAACACATAACAAAAATTAACCCCTACCCCCCACCCCAGGCGGCAATCAGTTACAATTGACCATCTTATCTTGTTAGATCAGGAGAGAAAAGTCTAAAAGATTGAAAGAAAAATAAAACAAAAAACAGCTTGTATTATTTAGAATATACATTAGGTACATTATTATCTGTTAGATGTATTCAAAAGATCTTTCACTTTCTCAGCAAGAGAAACCCATGTATTGATAGTTAACTGTTTGGCATTATGCATTTTTGCTACTGACATTTCCAAGTATATAATATCCAGTAAGGACTGTAGCCAGTGATTCTGAGAGAGCGAATGAGGCGGCTGCCAGCGTAGGGCCAACATTTTTTTTGCCGCTGTCAAGGCAACAAAAAGTGTGAGCTTCTGATGAAGTGAAAGATCTAAAGAAGAGGTATCATTTAATAAAAGAAACTTCGGGCAATATGGTATTTCAACATCAAGAAAGTCAGATAAAGTTATAGCTACCATTCTCCAAAATCGCACTACCCCTGGACAGTTCCAATACATGTGCAAAAAAGTCCCCACGTCCCCGTTAGGACAGAGCTCACAGTTCGGGGAAGGTATAAGCTTCATCAAATGGAGCTTCCTAGGAGTGAGGTACATCCGATGCAAAAACTTAAAATGAATCAGTTTATGATTTGGGTTTTTTGAAGTATTGTCCAAGTTGTTCCAGACTGTTAACCAGCAAATATCATTTGAACATCCAAGATCTCTATTCCAGACTTGATGGACTGCCGCCAGAGGTTCACAGATGGAATTTAAGAGTAAATATAGCCTTGCTACCAAGCCACTGGTTCGAGCTCCCACATTCATCAGAGATTGGAGTATATGGGTTGATAAAGCAACACCCCATGGGACTCCATAAGTCCGCATTGCTAGTCTAAGTCTAAGATACAGAAAAAAAGAGTTTCTAGAGATATTATACCCGGAACACAAATCATCAAATGATCTCATTCCTCTATCGTCCCAAATATCTGACAAAGTAACAACACCTTTTGTAGACCATTGTGAAGACTGAAAGGGGGCACCTCCTGTAGTAAGGTTAAAGTTATTAAATATGGGGCTATGAGTGTGCCATTTTAAAGCAGTATGAGTATACTTTTCCACTAACCGCCATGTTGACAGTAAGAATGACATAATTGGACCAAGCTGACGTTTAACCAGTCTAGTAGGCAAAGATGAATAAACAAGGTCCTGTAACCGATGGGGGCAGGCTAGATTCTCTTCTATTGGTCTCCATGAGACCTGCGCATTAGGATCCAGCCATGTTGACACAGGACGGAGCACATATGACCAAAAATATAATTTGAAATTTGGGACAGCCAAACCGCCATCATCCTTCTTCCTCTGCAATATGGACAGCTTAATGCGTGGTCGTTTACCAGCCCATATAAAATTTGAAACTAATTTGTTTAATTTATCCCAATAACCATTTGGGGGAGGGAGGGGTAACATATTAGAAAAAAAATTAACTCTGGGGAGAACATCCATTTTGATTATGGAGACTCGAGCTGACAAGGAGTTAGGTAATTTTGTCCATCTATTCAAATCTTCCTCTATTCGACTAAAAATATTTTGGAAGTTTTTCATAGAGATAGATTGTAAATTGGAATGGATATCAATGCCTAGGTATTTAAAAGATTTAACTACTGGAATATGAGAAGGGAGTGTAGACGGGTCTAAAGATGGATTAAGAGGCATTAACTGGGATTTGGTTCAATTAATCTTGTATCCAGAGAGAGCGCTAAATTGAGCAAAGACATTCAAAATATGAGGAATTGAGGAGGAGGCGTCATCGACATACAATAGTATGTCATCTGCAAATAAGGACAAAGAGTGGTGTGTATTACAAAAAGTGATGGGCTTAATAAGGGGATGTTGTCTTATATGTTGGGCTAAGGGTTCTAAGGCTAAAGAAAATAAAAGAGGGGAGAGAGGACATCCCTGACGGGCCCCTCTAGAGATGAAAAGGGGAGAAGATAAGATGTTATTTGCTGTCACCAGGGCTGAAGGATTAGCATAAAGCACCTTAAGCAACTCAATGAAACCGTGGCCAAAACCCATCTTCTCAAGAACCTCCCATAGGTATTGCCACTCGAGCCGATCAAAAGCTTTTTCAGCATCGAGTGACAATACTGCACAGGGGGTTTTAATATCTCTTGAGAAGTGTACTACATGTAGTAGTCTACGAATGTTGTCTCCCGCCAAACGGGACTTTATAAAACCAGTTTGGTCATGATGAACAAGTTTGGTCATATGTGTTCCAATCCTAGTGGCCAAAACTTTGGCAAACGCCTTTACTTCTGCACATAAGATACTCAAAGGCCTGTAACTGCTACATGAAGTGGGATCCTTATTAGGCTTAGGCAGGACAACAAGTAAAGCCATGTTCACATCACCAAGAAAAGAACCATTTTCAATTGCAGCTAGAATCATATCCAGCATATGTTGTCCAAGTTCATCCCAAAAGGTTAAGTAAAACTCGGGGGGAATACCATCCCACCCCGGGGATTTCCCTCTTTTCATACTAAAGATGGCGTCTTTGAGTTCACTTAATGTAATAGGGGCCCCCAAACGGTCTGCATCTTCCTGACCTAAAGAGGGGAGATTTAGCCCGTCCATAAATGTCTTATTCTTTTCAATGTCCAAATTTATTTCTGAAGAATAGAGGTCAGAGTAAAAATTTCTAAATTCTGTATTCATTTCCTTAGGATCTGTTAATAAACCGCTTGCAGAACTAATCGATGTGATATTTGAAAACTTTTCATTTTGTCTTAACCTCAAAGCAAGTAAATGGCTAGGCCTTGGACCGTTGAAATAGTAATTCCTCCTAGTCCTTAGTATTAAGAATTCAGCTCTCTGTCTCAGCAAAGAGTTCAACTCACAGCGTATTGCATCAATGGTTACTTTTACATTATCAGAAAAAGAGACCTGTTGTTTATGCTCTAATTCAGTCAATTTAGCCTCCAGTTCATTTATTTTACCTAACCTGTTTTTACTCTGATGAGATGAGAAAGATATTGCAGTATTTCGTATACAGCCCTTCAGGGCCCCCCAAAACATACAAGGGTCATCAACAGAACCCATGTTTATAGAGACAAATTCACATAGTTCTTTCTTAAAAAATTCACAAAATTTACCATTGCTCAGCAGTGACGTGTTAAAACGCCACCGATTCGCTTTTTTAGGTGTATCTCTGAGGGTAATTTTGGACAACACAATACTGTGGTCAGAGAGAGGAGTGGGTAATATTACTGCACTGTGAATTTCGGATATCAATGAGGCAGAAGCAAATATATAATCAATGCGTGAGTAAGTCCTATGCCTATGTGAATAGAAACTGTATTGAGTTACTGAAGGGTTAATAACACGAAATGTATCCATAAGGCTGAAGTCTGTGATAAGTTTATTCAAAGTGGTTGAAGAAGGATTCTGAGAGAGCTGACTCAGATAGCTTGAACGATCAAGAATGGGGTTAACAGTGGCATTCATATCAGCCCCCAATATTAAGGAAAACTCCTGCATATTAGATAGAAGGTCTGTTAGATGTGTAAAGAAATTGGGATCAAAGTCATTTGGAGCATAAACAGATATGAATGCCACCTTTCTCCCAGCAATAATTGTTTTAATGTAGGAGACACGACCATCTCCGTCCCCATAACTTTCCAAAATAGTTAGTGACAAAGAACGTCTTAACACCACTAAAGAACCTCTAGTTTTAGATGTAAAAGAGCTGGAGGCAGCCACATAATAGTTTCTGTTAGTAAAACGGGGAACATCGCTATTTCTCAAATGAGATTCCTGTATGAATGCTACATCTACCTGATGTCTACGTAAGAAGTCCAGGCAAGCAGTACGCTTGACTGGTCTATTGAGCCCATTAGTATTGAAACTAGCAAACTGTAGTGTAGTCATAATGGGAACAGTATTATTGACTGCAGGTCAGTGTAAAACGCATAAAATCTCAGCCAAAGAGTGGCTGAGGCCATCAAATATAATATGTAAGCCCACGTAAACAGTAGATAACACATTCTCCCACATATAATGTTACCAATACAAGCTAAGATAAATTTTCCCCCAAAAAGAAATAAAGGCCACAAAATAAAAAAGTCAATTCCCATGCCGCCCACAACCCCAATAAACAAACAAAACAAAAACACACAGGTCCCCACCCAAAAAAAACCATTACATTGACTTAAAGCAATGTCCCCTCCCATAACACACAGGCCACCTGACACTGGGGAAGCTGGCTATACACGGTCACTCACCGCTCACTCCCCTAGAGTAACATAGGATAACCTCTTAGAGAAGAAAAGAAAAAATATATATATATGTATCTACAACATATTTACTTTTTAATATTAATTGAAACATATTAGGTTTAGATTGAGGTTATAGTGTGATTTGACATATCCCATAACAATGTGATAATGAGAAGAAAAAAGAAAATAGGCTACTGTTCTCACCACCGTACGACCCGAACGTGATGAAGAAAAAAAAAGAAAAGTAATGAGAGTTGTCCTTTAATGTCGAGGCATCAAGGTGATGGCAGCAGCTATAGGGAGCTGCTCAGCCCTCAGTGCGCGCTTCTCCAGCGGTGTTCAGAAACTCTTTAGCCTCCGCTGCATCCTCAAACAGGTGTTGTTCAGCACCGCGGGACAGCTTCAACCTTGCTGGAAAGAGCAAGAAGGCTTGGAAGCCCTGTTTCCTGGCTGCATCCATCACGTCAGAAAAGGCTCGGCGTCGGGTGACGGTGTAGTTGCTGTAGTCAGCGGTGAAGCGGATATTTCTGTCGTTGATCATCAGAGGGGGGTCCCTGTCCCTGGCAGCCTTGAGGATGCGATCACGGTCGGTGGAACGAAGCATCTTGCAGATTATTGTGCGCGGTCCTCTGGCGCCCTCGCGGGACAGGCCGATGCGGTGTGCTCTCATAATCTCAAACTTTTCACCGGCGAGTGCAGGAAACCACTTGGGGATAGAAGAGTTGACATATTGTAGCATGTTAGTGTTCTCAGTGCGTTCAGGAACGCCGATGATACGGATATTATCTCGGCGTGACCGGTCTTCTTGTTGAGCCATAGCTGCTTCCAGCTCATTGTATTTCCCCACGGCCGTGGTTTCCACTTTCGTTATTCGATTATGAAGCTTGGAGCATTCCTGGTTCAGTTTCTTGATGTCTGCCGTACACGCTGAAATGTCTGACTTTATCTGGTCCAGTCTACCCACCAGCAGGAGATATTTATTGAGATATTACACAGAGAAACACAAATAATAATATAGAAATACATTTTTACATCTCTGCTCATGAGTGTTCTATTTTTTAGCTCATCACATTTCAAACATGAATCGTGTCTGTCTCCTCCCATTATCCTCAACGCTTGTTCCCCCAAAATGATAATTGAACAAGGAATGCATCAGAAAGCCTCGAATTAACGTACTTAATTATGCATCCTTCACACATTAATCTTTCATGTCCTGGGAATCAACATTTTTAATTATTCAAAACCGCAAAATGTAGGAAAAGTTGAATGTGGAGAAGGCAGAACAGATGAATAAGTAAGACAAATGCACATAGGTGGTGGTGAAGCTACGTGATGCCACAGTGTACTGTACAGTGCAGCTCTCTGCTCTGCTCTCCTCCTCCTGTCATTAGCAAATCCAAAAGCTGCATCAAGGATGTTGACTGCTTTGAATTAGCTGAGAAAAAGCTCATGCAGGGCAGAGGAGCAGAATGGCCTAAATGGTGCAGAAGAGCTCTTTGACCTGGAACAGCAGCAGAGTGCTGCCTGGATCTTAGACCAGCGGGGGACAAACAGAGGGGCCAAAGTGGGGATTGGGAGTGTCTAGTGTGGAGAAATTCAAGTTTCAGTAGGTGGTTGTAGTGTCGAACATGTCAGGAAAACTTAGTTTTTCCCTTTGGCCCTTACAGTTTCATAGCACCAGATCCAGCTGTTGCAGCTACACGGCCTTGGTGAAGGAAAGAAAGCAATCTAGTTTTGAATGAGTTTGAATGAGTTTTGAAATGCATTTTGACAATCTGTCATGCAATAGTTTATCCAGCTAGTTTATAAGCCAAGTAATTTTTTAAATATTTGCAAAAGATGAGAGGCTACATTTTAATTTATCATCTATCTATCTATCTATCTATCTTATTATGTAAATGGGAGCAAGTGGGCAATGTTTGTCTGTCTGTTTAAATTTTTCTCCCACTGATGATGTCATAGGCATTGTGACATCAGTGATGTCATAAGAGCAATTGTGATGTCATCAGTGATGCGAAGTTGTGCAAACACATGACACATCATAAGTGATGTGACATCATCAGTGACATCATTATTGACCACATCTTAGGACATCACTGATGATGTCAGGCACTGATGATCTCATAGGCATTGTGGCATCATCAGTGATGTCATAGGCATTGTGACATCATCAGTGACAGTGATGTCATCAGTGATGCGAAGTGGGCGAGGCCGCACAGCAGCCGAGCTGCGGGCGAGGCCACGCAGCGGCCGAGCTGTATGCGGCGAGCCCAGGTACCCTAGGCAACCCTAGTTTCTACAAAGCTCCCGTATTTGTTAGAAGGTCATGCATATGCTGTGTATTATCTGTCTGTCTGTATGTCTCATTTTCACCTAACAGCAGTATGAAACAAACTCACTTAGTCACCTTGACAGCAGAGGCATTTCCATCCCACTACTGTATATTCAGCATGTAAATGGGCTTGGAGTTGATGTATCTTTCCGAGGTCAAATGGGAAGAAAAGAGTGCCCTACAGTGTACCTCTGACATCTACAGTGTGCCTCTACATCTACAGTGTGCCTCTGACATCTACAGTGTGCCTCTACATCTACAGTGTGCCTCTGACATCTACAGTGTGCCTCTGACATCTACAGTGTGCCTCTGACATCTACAGTGTGCCTCTACAGTGTACCTCTGACATCTACAGTGTGCCTCTACATCTACAGTGTGCCTCTGACATCTACAGTGTACCTCTGACATCTACAGTGTGCCTCTGACATCTACAGTGTGCCTCTGACATCTACAGTGTGCCTCTACATCTACAGTGTACCTCTGACATCTACAGTGTGCCTCTGACATCTACAGTGTACCTCTGACATCTACAGTGTGCCTCTGACATCTACAGTGTGCCTCTGACATCTACAGTGTACCTCTGACATCTACAGTGTGCCTCTGACATCTACAGTGTGCCTCTGACATCTACAGTGTGCCTCTACATCTACAGTGTACCTCTGACATCTACAGTGTGCCTCTGACATCTACAGTGTGCCTCTGACATCTACAGTGTGCCTCTACAGTGTACCTCTGACATCTACAGTGTGCCTCTGACATCTACAGTGTACCTCTGACATCTACAGTGTGCCTCTGACATCTACAGTGTGCCTCTGACATCTACAGTGTACCTCTGACATCTACAGTGTACCTCTGACATCTACAGTGTGCCTCTGACATCTACAGTGTGCCTCTGACATCTTCCGTGACTTGTATGACAATGACACCGAAAAGCACTAAGGTAGAAACGAGTTGTTACTGTGGCTGGAGGTCACCCAGAATGGTCTGCTGGGATGGCATGAGGGTTCCCAGCATGCTCTATGGCCACTGCTGCTTCACTAAAACAAAGACAGTGGCCTGAGCCAGCACGTCTTGGCCCCCCTCTTAAGACCTTGAAGGCAGGCAAACACACACACACACACACACACACACACACACACACACACACACAGTTCACAGTTACACACACTTGTGCACGAGAGGTGACCAAGGCTCCCCATGAGGGTCTTGGCCTGTCATCTGACAGAGCCTAACAATAGCAGTGAGCAGATGCCCAGGTTCCAGGGCCAAACAGATGGAAGGGCCAAAGTAGCTTTGGATAAGAATCACCCTCCTCACCCAGAAAGGCAGCTTGGGGCTCTGGCTGTCAGGGCGCTATGTTTTTAGATAAATTATCGCAGCAGGAGGACAAACAGTGGGCTTTGCGAGAGTCCAGGAACAGCTTGCTGGGAGGGAGGCATGAAAGGGCGGCTTGCATACTGTAGGACCCAGAGCCTCACCAAGTCTAATCCCTCACCCATGGCCTGGAAAGCCAGAAGATGCCTGCATCATGACCATGATCATGACCATGATCATCATGCCTGCATCTCACCATGAATGACTTTCATATTAAAGCGGCTATAAACCACCAGGCTGGCCTGTACCATGGAGGAGAGGAAAACTTCAGAGGGGACTCAGACATCACAGAGCAATGTGTCACGACCTGATTAAAAACAGTAGTAGCACCCTGTATCTCCTGTCTCACTTCCACCACTTTGTAAGGTTTCTCCTCTGACAAGCTGCTGTGTGTTTTCTCTCAGGGAAATGTCATTCTTTACACATTTACTTTTGTATTGGGATGTTCTCATTGTTCCACCATGGCACGTTCAAGGCTCCCAGCCCCGACCGCCATGCACACCTGGGATCAGAAGAGAGCAGCGGAAGAGAGCCTTCCCCTTCAAAGGCCCTCAGCATGCTGCTGATGGTACAGTCAGGTCTGTGATGACACCAGCGTGGTGCTGATGGTACAGTCAGGCCTGTGATGACACCAGCGTGCTGCTGCTGATGGTACAGTCAGGCCTGTGATGATGCCAGCGTGGTGCTGCTGATGGTACAGTCAGGCCTGTGATGATGCCAGCGTGCTGCTGATGGTACAGTCAGGCCTGTGATGATGCCAGCGTGGTGCTGATGGTACAGTCAGGCCTGTGATGATGCCAGCGTGGTGCTGATGGTACAGTCAGGCCTGTGATGATGCCAGCGTGGTGCTGATGGTACAGTCAGGCCTGTGATGACGCCAGCGTGGTGCTGATGGTACAGTCAGGCCTGTGATGACGCCAGCGTGGTGCTGATGGTACAGTCAGGCCTGTGATGACACCAGCATGCTGCTGATGGTACAGTCAGGCCTGTGATGACACCAGCGTGGTGCTGATGGTACAGTCAGGCCTGTGATGACGCCAGCATGCTGCTGATGGTACAGTCAGGCCTGTGATGACGCCAGCATGCTGCTGATGGTACAGTCAGGCCTGTGATGACGCCAGCATGCTGCTGATGGTACAGTCAGGCCTGTGATGACGCCAGCATGCTGCTGATGGTACAGTCAGGCCTGTGATGACACCAGCATGCTGCTGATGGTACAGTCAGGCCTGTGATGACACCAGCATGCTGCTGATGGTACAGTCAGGCGCACAGTCAGGCCTGTGATGACGCCAGCATGCTGCTGATGGTACAGTCAGGCCTGTGATGACGCCAGCATGCTGCTGATGGTACAGTCAGGCCTGTGATGACACCAGCATGCTGCTGATGGTATAGTCAGGCCTGTGATGACACCAGTGTGCTGCTGATGGTACAGTCAGGCCTGTGATGACACCAGTGTGCTGCTGATGGTACAGTCAGGCCTGTGATGACACCAGCGTGGTGCTGATGGTACAGTCAGGCCTGTGATGACGCCAGTGTGCTGCTGATGGTACAGTCAGGCCTGTGATGATGCCAGCGTGGTGCTGATGGTACAGTCAGGCCTGTGATGATGCCAGCATGCTGCTGATGGTACAGTCAGGCCTGTGATGATGCCAGCGTGGTGCTGATGGTACAGTCAGGCCTGTGATGACGCCAGTGTGCTGCTGATGGTACAGTCAGGCCTGTGATGATGCCAGCGTGGTGCTGATGGTACAGTCAGGCCTGTGATGACGCCAGCATGCTGCTGATGGTACAGTCAGGCCTGTGATGACACCAGCATGCTGCTGATGGTACAGTCAGGCCTGTGATGACACCAGCATGCTGCTGATGGTACAGTCAGGCCTGTGATGACGCCAGCATGCTGCTGATGGTACAGTCAGGCGTACAGTCAGGCCTGTGATGACGCCAGCATGCTGCTGATGGTACAGTCAGGCCTGTGATGACGCCAGCATGCTGCTGATGGTACAGTCAGGCCTGTGATGACGCCAGCATGCTGCTGATGGTACAGTCAGGCCTGTGATGAGGCCTGCGTTGGCAGGCAGATGTAATTTGAGGAAGAGGAGGTGCTGGCTGTCTGACCCCCAGCGTGACAGCCAACCCTCACAGCGTACACAGCACCGAGGCTCTGGCAAGCTAACAGGGAGGGCCAGGCGGTGTAATGGACCTGAGTGGAGTGGGAGAGGGTGCTTAGCCAGGGTAATTTAAGAGCAGGACATACGGATGGGATTGGGGGCAGAGAAGAAACTCTGCAGGGCAGCAGTAATTAGACAGAAGGGCTCTCTTGAGTGCAGCCATGGAACTCGGCCACCATGACAGAGGAGGGGAGAGAGGAGGGGAACCCACCTGGTGACATCATCCAACAAGGGGGTGAAAATGGCACGGGTGCGTGCTGCTGACCAGAGAGATTAGGGACTCCATAATCAAAGGACTTAGGCAAAGTCCTGATGACAGCGCTGATCACGCTGTTTATTTACAAAGCAAGTAGGACACCAGGTTGCTACGCTCAGTGAAAATGTCCCTGTGGTCAGCAATGTCCAATAAAGCTTTTCCCATAGGGTCAGGATACAGGAAGGTAAACAAACACCAGCCAGGTAGTGTGATGCTGCTGCAATATTGGTGTTTGTGCACGGCGCACGCACTGTCAGACAAATTAGAAAATAGCACAAGCCATCACGTTACAATAGCTGTGGAGTATTTAAGTAAACAACCCAAGGTTCAAGAGGGCATTGTTGATAGGTGGGGAAACAATGAGTGTGTGTACACTTGCTACAAGCAATTTGACTGCAGGACATTGCGGGCCTATCAAAGCAGGCAATGAATACACAATGCCTGGGGTCGTTTAGCCCCCTGGCTCTTATTTATCTGAAGGTGAAACATAAATGGAAAACACAGCAAATGGCACGCAGCACCTGCATGCTCCATGTCTGTTTGGACATTAGCTGTAATGAAAGCCACACGTCTCTCGTCTGGACGCCTTGGAAGTGATGCGGCTCAAATGAACCTGCCTCTCAGTTAAATGTTTTCACACTTCACACTCCATTATGGCGCCGCTGATGTGAGGCGCTGCTCCAGGTGAGCGGCGGGGACAGAGGCTGTCAGCGGGGGAGAGCAGGGAGGCAGCGGCTCCTTTGTGTGGGAGTGGGAGAGAGGGATGGGAATTGAGCCACAGCTCATTGGGAACATCAGACAGGGGAACATGACTCATTAGGTATGGGCCTGCCTGTGAACCTCCCATACTGGGCTGCATGCTAATGTCTGGAGGACATACCTGCAGCCACACTCCAGGCATAGAGGAGCACCGTGCTCAAGGACTGAGAGAGGGATGTGGCTTTTCTCTGTGTGGAATATTCTGACTCGCATAGCGTCGCAACATGCTGGGAGTTGCGATGTAGTCATAGTATTATTAATTATGGAGTATATATGCTCACATAGTTCAATCACAATCAACAGTTTAATATATTTTGCGTGACATTAAATGGTAGCACTCATAGGAGAAACTTAAGTTGAAGACTACATCAGTGTCTTGAATAGTTAATGGATCATATACATTATGGCCACTGAGGAGCAAGAGAGCTCTGATGGGGATGGAAGGAGTGCGAAAACCTTTATCACACTAATGAGGGATATTAGCCATACTTTCCAGGCTTCAACAAGGTTGACAATTTTACACTTGACATTAATTGCCTTTCTGAAGTACTGGAAATGTGTGATTCCCCCCATCCTCTACCCCCCCCCCCCCCCCCCCCCCCCCCCCGCCACCTCAAAAGTGTCATCTTAAGAGGCTGAGTTAAATATTGAGGGGGTTGGCAATTAGTTCCATGTCATGCAGACAGGAGTCAGCCAAAAGTTTTATATTGGCAAGGTTGACATGTCTGTAAAAAGCTTTTGTGATGGCATTTACCACTATAGGCATAGTCATTCACACAAACGCGTACACTAGGGCTGGGTCGGTTTGAAAATTTTAAAACCGGTTCGATATTGCCGTCTAAACCGGATCGAACCGGTATACCGATTTTTTTTGTAATTAAAAAAAAAAAAAAAAAAAAAAAAAATTAAGCAGGGCTCCCGAGTGTGGCCCATAACTGTCTGTAGTGCAACTTCAGTCCACCTGATAGCGATAATACACCTCTAAGCTGGTATTGTCAACCAGCAATGATACTGAATAAAAAGAAGCAGGACACCTGTGTAACAAACACACCCTGTATTTATTTCTCATAACTATTCAAACATCAACATAATAAACAAAATAAGACGTTTGTATACTAGTGCAACTTGAGAAGAGGCTAATACGAACAATAGTGCAATCAGAATGGACTGGCAAAAAAAAAAAAAAAAAAAGTTTATTTTTTTAATATTTTTTTTAGGTTTTTTCGGTTCGCACGTGATCAAACCGGTTTGGGCTCATACACCGAACCGAACCGGTAAAACCGGAAATTGACCCATGCCTAGCATACACACACACACGCACACACACACACACCCACACACACACACACACACACACACACGCTTTGTGTTACAGCTTGTAGAAAAATGCAAAGCGTTTCAATCACATTGAAGAGTTGAACACCACCCTGTAAATGATTCCTCCACATCCAGATCACGGAGATGAACTATGTGTATAAACAGCACAAAACAAATGGGGGCCTCTTTGCTCTTGAGTGTATTTCTGTTCTTTTCTTTTTTTCTTTCTTGTTGAAGTGTAATGAGGTGCTCGAGGATACATCTGATTAAACAAGGCTCCAGTCTCACAATTAAATGTCATGTGCAATTACTATGAGAGGAATGACTGATCTTTATGCCACATAACCCATTTGCATTTATCTCAGCAACTTCCTCTCATGTCTTCCTTTTGCTCACACTATCTCTCTTTCTATCTTGCTCTTTGTCAAGGTAGGTATTGCGGATGCTGTCTGGCTTATTGCTGAGAACCCCAGATGCCCTCTGAGAGTTGAGGACATTATCATAAAAAGTATGCACACGCACACCTCTGTTTCATAAAATCCAATGGCATCTATATTTGACCTTGTATGGGAAGTCAAGAGATGAGTGTTAAGCATTCTCTAAGATGAACACCTCTGCGAATAAGCTGTGCTTAAGATAGCATTATGCGAGTTGTGCTTAAGATAGCATTATGCTTTACCCATGGTCCTACAGTATATTCCAAACAGAGGTGTCCCAGTTTTAAGCAGATTTATGTGAGATTTGCATTCCCCAGCTGAGGTAGAAAACACTCCCTCTGGGTAAAGCTCCCACTCACTCACACCAAAGTCAGCAACAACAACAACAACAACTAAAAGTGAGGTCTCTCTGCAAGTGTTGCCAACAGCCTTGCAAGCTTTTCACTGCATTGTTCCTATATTTTCTTTGTTATTCACCTGCAGTGATTCATCTGTGTGTGCATCCGGTTCACTCTTTTATTTTATTTTTAGGGCATTTCTGCTTTAACAGACAATATAGTGGGAAGTAACTGCAAAGGTGGGGGGAGCACGGGAGAATGACATGTACTGTAGCATCGGTTGGGGAGTTGGACTCAAACTGACAATGCCAGAAGCACCTGGCACGCCCCCTAGCCTGCTGCTGCATTGTAGGGCATCCCAAATCTATCATATCATTTCATCCCACGTGCACGAAGAAGAGGCAGCTGGAGTGTCCATGTGACTCGCATGAGGTGGCCATTTATTTTAGTGCCACAGTCTAGCCTGCAGATCATCTCAAGGGGGCTCCTTTAGAGTCTTCCCAGTCCTGCTGCTCTGCTGTGATCAGTCACCTGTTCTCCGTTTCACACAAAGCTAACGTGGGCCCCGCGAACTGTTCAGCCCCCACTGCTGCCACATCACTGGGACAGGCTGTTTTCCCTGCAGTAATCCTGATTTACTCCTCCATTGAGCCTGTTCACTGCCGCCTCGACGGATGTGAAGCCGCACTACACAGCCACATCCACCCTTCCGCTTCTTTCCTCTCACGGGCGTTACCCCACCCATCTCACGTGCTCTCCAGCTGCTTCCAGAGGTGAGGTTGGAGAGTCGGGTGGGAGTGTGTCCAATGGCATTAGCCCACAGTGGAGCTTGAATCACAGATTAGCGCCTTGGAGGGGATGTGCAGAGCGGTGATGGGTGGGTGGGGAGACGCGGCTTCCGGGGTGCCCGGGGAGGGTGGACAGCTCTCATCAGGACCGGCAGGGATGGAGAAATAATACAGAGATGTGGGGGCTTTAAAAGCAAAGGGATAGGCTTAACAGTCCTCTGCTGTTGAGATGGAGCTTTGGAGCTAACAGAGGATTCCTATGAAGTAGGCTGGGCAGCCTCCAAAGTGTATTGGGTCCCTACTGATGCCATAGGAGACCAGTTTAGTATCTGTGTTCCTTCTTAAAGCCGCCAATTTCATGGAGGCAAATTCTCCATCACGTCAACTAGTTTTATCAAAAGTTTTACTTTGTTGTCAGCGTGCTCCCAAATTTGTTTCTTTAAAGTCCAGTTTGAGAGGACCACTTTTGAATGTATTGAAGCCCTTAATTGCAAGCATTGAACATCATTTCTTAAAGGAATATTATTTAAATGTCAGTTTTGAAGATATAATTCCATGTGGCCATGTCCAACCTCTCCTCTCCTCTCCTCTCCTCTCCTCGTGTTTTCGTTTCTCTACAGTGTGCAAATTCAGATTTCTTCTAACATATTAAAAAAAACATTTTATTGTATGAATTGATTGAGATTGTAAACCTTTTGATGGTGGAAGCCCTTACATTTCTCTCAGAACACTCATTAACACTACTGTAATAGCAGTGTAGCTGTAGTCTTTCTGCTTGTTGTTATAGATCCACTTGATGTGAGACTGTGATGCATTTGCAGAGAAGAGATAGGTGATATGTGGTACTTTGATCTTAAAGACGACTCATACAGGATCACACAGAGTCAAAATCATCTAATAGATGCACTGTCTCTGTATGCTGAGATGTCTTTGTTTTCACTGTTTTCACTTGTACTCATGGTTGAAAGCGAGAAAGAAATCTGCATAGAATACCGACGGCACGAACACTATAATGTTGCTTTGTGGAGATTTCTTGTCGACAGAAAAAAAACATGATATGGCAAATATTAAAATAAAACTATCAAAACAGCTATTTTCTATCAGGCCACATATCCATATAGGTACAGTACTGTACACATATTGGCATAGAGCCCTTGCACTTTGATATCCCCTGCTTCTTGCATCATTAGTGTCAGCCTGTAGAGGGGGGGGAATACCCTGGCAGCATTATTTACATTTATGTGACCCATCATCAACATGGTAAGTAGTAATACATCAATCTTATAGACATGCATGTTCTGCGCCAGTCACAAACACGTGTGTGTGCACAGTGCACACGCACGCACACAGACACGCGCACACACACACACACACACACACACACACACACACACACACACACACACACACACACACACACACACACACACACACACAGTTGAGCATGGGTGAATGAGCCCATCAGTCTTCTTAGCACTCATTAATACGAGTCAGGTTCATAAATAACAGCACTGGGAGGGGTTGCTGTTTGCATGCCAATGGCCTCTCATGTCCCCCAGCACATTAAAGCCAGCGAGACGCACTGTGTTGTTGGACAGTGGACACCTCTGTACGTTACTGCACTGTGTACGTTACTGCACTGTGTTGTTGGACACCTCTGTACGTTACTGCACTGTGTACGTTACTGCACTGTGTTGTTGGACACCTCTGTACGTTACTGCACTGTGTTGTTGGACACCTCTGTACGTTACTGCACTGTGTACGTTACTGCACTGTGTTGTTGGACACCTCTGTACGTTACTGCACTGTGTTGTTGGACACCTCTGTACGTTACTGCACTGTGTACGTTACTGCACTGTGTTGTTGGACACCTCTGTACGTTACTGCACTGTGTACGTTACTGCACTGTGTTGTTGGACACCTCTGTACGTTACTGCACTGTGTTGTTGGACACCTGTACGTTACTGCACTGTGTACGTTACTGCACTGTGTTGGACACCTCTGTACGTTACTGCACTGTGTTGTTGGACACCTCTGTACGCTACTGCACTGTGTTGTTGGACACCTCTGTACATTACTGCACTGTGTATGTTACTGCACTGTGTTGGACACCTGTACGTTACTGCACTGTGTTGTTGGACACCTCTGTACGTTACTGCACTGTGTTGTTGGACACCTCTATACATTACCACAATGTGTTGTTGGACACCTCTGTACGTTACTGCACTGTGTTGTTGGACACCTCTATACATTATCACAATGTGTTGTTGGACACCTCTGTACGTCACTGCACTGTGTTGTTGGACACCTCTGTACATTACTGCACTGTGTTGTTGGACACCTCTGTACATTACCACAATGTGTTGTTGGACACCTCTGTACGTTACTGCACTGTGTTGTTGGACACCTCTATACATTACCACAATGTGTTGTTGGACACCTCTGTACGTCACTGCACTGTGTTGTTGGACACCTCTGTACATTACCACAATGTGTTGTTGGACACCTCTGTACGTCACTGCACTGTGTTGTTGGACACCTCTGTACGTTACTGCACTGTGTTGTTGGACACCTCTATACATTATCACAATGTGTTGTTGGACACCTCTGTACGTCACTGCACTGTGTTGTTGGACACCTCTGTACATTACTGCACTGTGTATGTTACTGCACTGTGTTGGACACCTGTACGTTACTGCACTGTGTTGGACACCTGTACGTTACTGCACTGTGTTGTTGGACACCTCTGTACGTTACTGCACTGTGTTGTTGGACACCTCTATACATTACCACAATGTGTTGTTGGACACCTCTGTACGTTACTGCACTGTGTTGTTGGACACCTCTATACATTATCACAATGTGTTGTTGGACACCTCTGTACGTTACTGCACTGTGTTGTTGGACACCTCTATACATTATCACAATGTGTTGTTGGACACCTGTAGGTTACTGCACTGTGTTGGACACCTGTACGTTACTGCACTGTGTTGTTGGACACCTCTGTACGTTACTGCACTGTGTTGTTGGACACCTCTATACATTATCACAATGTGTTGTTGGACACCTCTGTACGTTACTGCACTGTGTTGTTGGACACCTCTATACATTACCACAATGTGTTGTTGGACACCTGTACGTTACTGCACTGCACACCCAGCATCATCTGGAGAGAGATCTATCAATAATGATGCCACTGGGTGAGCTGATGTATGATTGGTGGATGGAAAGTCATTCAAACACTTTCAGTTTAATTCTCAGGCAGCAGTCTCTGAGTAATTGAAAACAAGGCAGCAGAGATCATTGGGGTGAAGTGGGAGGACAAGGATGTAGTTTGTAATTATTTCTTTGAATATGTTCTGATGCAGAGCTTGTGTTTGATGAATAGCTGAGATTTCCTTGGTAACTGGGAAGTCACCAATGGGCCTAATGTGACCCTATACTGTCATTGTATTTCCCCTGCCAAAGGTTTCTAATGTGACCCTATACTGCCATTGTATTTCCCCTGCCAAAGGTTTCGGTGATGTGCTTACTTACCATTTGTGCGTTTGAACCCAACACTCTTCAGTCCACCTGGCTTCAGTGTCACCAACAGTGATTCCTTCACCTTTCTCATAACAAGTCCAGGAATTAGGACAGCTAGCCCGGCACCAGCCAGTTATTTGCACTGCACTGAGCCAAGCAGTCATTATTATGCTAATTCATTCAAATGCAAAAGTGGGCGTGGGGGGGGGGGGGGGCTGGCGAGTGGTCTCATGAAGATGAGGAATTGTGGATAATTAGCAGGAAGGCATTTTGTTTGAACCTAGCCATTTCGCCTTGGGTTGCGGCTACGAAGGTTGGGTGATAAACAAGCAATGGGAAAACACAAGGGGAAAGAGAAAAAAGCCTACAAGCTCTTTCATCTCAAAGCACAAAGAGATAAGTCTGAGGAATAATCTACTGTTGTGTTGCAGCTGTTGGTAGACAGCTGTGGAATTAGCCATCTCCAATCTGATTGTCCCCTACACTATAATCTCTAATGCAGATACATCTAGCTCTGAACTCATGGAGAGAGAGTGGCTGCAGCTAGGGTTGATCCGATCACGTGATCGGAAATGGGGCCGATCACGTGATTTTCAACTGATCCGGAATCGGGGGGGAAGAGATCGGATTTTTATGTATAAAAACGTCACAAAACAAATATGGCAATTCTCACATTTCAGTCATCCAAATAAACAATCTGTCATTTATTTTATCATTGCAATTTGTCATATTCATCGTAAACACGAGCCCTCTTGCGCAGCAACACACGCAGTTTTAACTTTAGTAGTGGGGAGTGAGCATTGATAAGAAGCGACAACTAATCCATTGCAACAGCGCACAAGAGATCGGCCATTTTGGGGCACAACAAACCTCTCTGTGCTATTGTCCTGTTGTGTGCGGCGCCAAAATGGCCACGGTTCTCTTTTCAAATGTCGCTTCTTTCCTTCCATACTCTTTGTTTAGTGTTCGACTAGCCACACATCAGAACGCGATAAAACATACAAAAACACATGTCCAACCATAACTAGATGGTCGCACAGTGGCTAAAACAGAAACAAGACGTAACGTTAGTTAGGGATCATGATTAAACTCACCTAGGAGTCGGACTAGGAAGAAAAGCCAGAAGTGTTCTGCACTGCCTGCATCATCAGTAAAGTTCCCATAACGAACATGTGTCTTTTTGTTGTCTGCATTCCGTCTGTCTTGTGAATAAAATCTGTCGTTCCTCCATGTTGTCAGATGAAGTGGCTGGACTGCACTCGTCTCACAGATAAAGTTTCAATCATTTTAATCCACACTGACTGTCCTCAGTGTCTCCATGTTGTCTAACTTGTAAACAGAGCATGCACCCCGCCCCCATCTAGCAAGCACGCTCAAGAGTACCTGGCTGCAGACAGTGGAGGACCTCCACGCCTGATTCTATTGATGTGGCTCATTGGCCGAAACTCGAAACGCCGCATGCAAATGAATACCAGCGGTGTCCAGAGATAGCCTAAGTGGGTCAAACATTTCTGGCTTCAGTAGCCCCTTTCCCTGATTTCTGTATCAAAGTACCCCCTTTACCTGACTACAACATTTTGCTTAGAAAACTGCAAGATAAAACTATAGCATATATGAATGATAACTCGCCTTTTGAAGAATATAACATTAGAAAATAAGAAATCGAGTGAAAAAGTTGCAATTAGTGCCTCCTGAGCAGATTTATTTTAACGTTTCTTTTATTTTCATGATTTATTATATTTTCTCCATTTTACCCTTTCTCTCAAGTACCCCGTGTAGTACTTTAATGTACCCCTAGGGGTACGCATACCCCAGTTTGGGAACCATGGGCCTAAGTAATTTCTCTCTGTCAGTTTTCATCTTACAAAATATACCTATTTACTGATTCTAAAACGACTCCATTTTATGTGGAATGGATAGTCCTCTTCTTTGTGTACTAATGGGGTGGGGGAAACCTTTTTCACAAAACAACCTTTCACCTCAAATTGCTAGATTTCAACATGGCGAGTTTGTAGTGAAAAAAACAGTCTGTGTCATATTTTTTGTTTTGTTATTTTGTGCTGCACCATTGATAAGCTGTAAATATATTTTATTTTGTTTACTTGGTTTAAAACCAATGCTGCACTAACTGAGTTGTGGTTGTGATAAAAGAGCCGTACAAAGATGTCATATTGGTTGGTTAAAATAAAAACACTTAAACACTTAGAAGAAAGGGGGGAAAAAGCATCCAAGTTGTCCCAACTTGTTGTCCCAACTATTTCTGCAATGCATTGCAGAAATATCGGATCGGGACTCGGTATCGGCAGATACTCAAAATCATTATGACTCGGACTCGGACTTGGGGGCAAAAAAAGGTGATGGGGACATGATGGACATCCCTAGCTGCAGCAGCCATGGCTCTTCTGTCACAATGGATTTGACTGTGGATGAAAGGAGGCTGGATGTTAGCTCTCTCCCTGCTTGTTTGTTTCTCTGTCTGTTTGTTGTTGGCTGTTTGTCTGTCTGCCTGCTTGTTGTTGGCCGTTTGTCTGTCTGCCTGCTTGTTGTTGGCCGTTTGTCTGTCTACCTGCTTGTTGTTGGCCGTTTGTCTGTCTGCCTGCTTGTTGTTGGCTGTTTGTCTGTCTGCCTGCTTGTTGTTGGCTGTTTGTCTGTCTACCTGCTTGTTGTTGGCTGTTTGTCTATCTGCTTGTTGTTGGCTGTTTGTCTGTCTGCCTGCTTGTTGTTGGCTGTTTGTCTAGCTGCTTGTTGTTGGCCGTTAGTCTGCCTGCTTGTTGTTGGCTGTTTGTCTGCCTACCTGCTTGTTGTTGGCTGTTTGTTTGTCTGCCTGCTTGTTGTTGGCTGTTTGTCTGTCTACCTGCTTGTTGTTGGCTGTTTGTTTGTCTGCCTGCTTGTTGTTGGCTGTTTGTCTGTCTACCTGCTTGTTGTTGGCTGTTTGTTTGTCTGCCTGCTTGTTGTTGGCTGTTTGTCTGTCTACCTGCATGTTGTTGGCTGTTTGTCTATCTGCTTGTTGTTGGCTGTTTGTCTGTCTACCTGCTTGTTGTTGGCTGTTTGTCTATCTGCTTGTTGTTGGCTGTTTGTCTGCCTGCTTGTTGTTGGCTGTTTGTCTGTCTACCTGCTTGTTGTTGGCTGTTTGTCTGTCTGCCTGCTTGGTTGTTTCTCTGTCTGTCTGCCTGTTTGTTGTTGGCTGTTTGTCTATCTGCTTGTTGTTGGCTGTTTGTCTATCTGCTTGTTGTTGGCTGTTTGTCTGTCTGCTTGTTGTTGGCTGTTTGTCTGTCTGCCTGCTTGTTGGCTGTTTGTCTATCTGCTTATTGTTGGCTGTTTGTCTGTCTACCAGCTTGTTGTTGTCTGTTTGTCTGTCTGCCTGCTGTTGTTGACTGTTTGTCTGTCTACCTGCTTTTTGTTGGCTGTTGGTCTGTCTACCTGCTTGTTGTTGGCTGTTGGTCTGTCTACCTGCTTGTTGTTGGCTGTTTGTCTACCTGCAGTGCTTGTTGTTGGCTGTTTGTTTGCCTGCCTGCTTGTTGTTGGCTGTTTGTCTGCCTGCTTGTTGTTGGCTGTTTGTCTGTCTGCCTGCTTGTTGTTGGCCATTTGTCTGTCTGCCTGCTTGTTGTTGGCTGTTTGTCTGTCTGCCTGCTTGTTGTTGGCCATTTGTCTGTCTGCCTGCTTGTTGTTGACTGTTTGTCTGTCTGCCTGCTTGTTGTTGGCTGTTTGTCTATCTGCTTGTTGTTGGCTGTTTGTCTACCTGCTTGTTGTTGGCTGTTTGTCTGCCTGCCTGCTTGTTGTTGGCTGTTTGTCTGTCTGCCTGCTTGTTGTTGGCTGTTTGTCTGTATACCTGCTTGTTGTTGGCTGTTTGTCTGTCTACCTGCTTGTTGTTGGCTGTTGGTCTGTCTACCTGCTTGTTGTTGGCTGTTTGTCTGTATACCTGCTTGTTGTTGGCTGTTTGTCTGCCTGCCTGCTTGTTGTTGGCTGTTTGTCTGTATACCTGCTTGTTGTTGGCTGTTTGTCTGCCTGCCTGCTTGTTGTTGGCTGTTTGTCTGTCTGCCTGCTTGTTGTTGGCTGTTTGTCTGTATACCTGCTTGTTGTTGGCTGTTTGTCTGCCTGCCTGCTTGTTGTTGGCTGTTTGTCTGTCTGCCTGCTTGTTGTTGGCTGTTTGTCTGTATACCTGCTTGTTGTTGGCTGTTTGTCTGTCTACCTGCTTGTTGTTGGCTGTTGGTCTGTCTACCTGCTTGTTGTTGGCTGTTGGTCTGTCTACCTGCTTGTTGTTGGCTGTTTGTCTGTCTACCTGCAGTGCTTGTTGTTGGCTGTTTGTCTGTCTACCTGCTTGTTGTTGGCTGTTTGTTTGTCTGCCTGCTTGTTGTTGGCTGTACATGTAGGTATCATTGTTTCCGTTCCATTTCACAGCAATCAGCCTTGATGTGACAAAAGTGCTTCTCTATCCTTGAGCTGTGCCTTTGTCATATCAAGGCCTCAAGCTTGAGCTGCAGATTTTTTATGTGCAAGAATGTGTGTGTGTGTGTGTGTGTGTGTGTGTGTGTGTGTGTGTGTGTGTGTGTGTGTGTGTGTGTGCATGTGTGTGTGTGTGTGTGTGTGTGTGTGTGATAACCTGTTTGTGAATATGAGTTTGTGTTTTATGTGACTATAGTTATTGCAGTAAAACTTCATTTTGTAGGCCTATGTTTTTTTCTCTTAATGCACGTGTGTGTGTGTGTGTGTGTGTGTGTGTGTGTGTGTGTGTGTGTGTGTGTGTGTGTGTGTGTGTGTGTGTACTGAATAAGTTGAGACTGCTGATGGATCTATTTTAGTCTAAAAGGGTCCTTGTCAAAAGGAATTGCATTAGTATGAAGACAGACAGTCAAGGCTCATTGAAAGCACACTCACTAGAATGAAGAATCTTTTGATCAAATCCAAACACTTTTTTCAAATTGTATGCAAACACTTTTGTTGTGCTGTTTATTTTCCAACACTGACAAAATCCATTAGCGTGTACTTTGAATTGAATGTATCATTGAGTTATTTTTATGATGGATGGGTGGGTGGGTGGGTGAGTGGATGGATGGATGCATATTTAGGTAGCTGTCGATGGTGCCTGTTCTGATTTTGTGAATGTAAAGAAATGATAAGGTAGATTTATCGAACCTTATGACTTTGACAATTGTGGTCTTTGTCAAGTCAGTGGTAGATTCCTTTTCAGCTTTAATTGCCTCCTGATGACCTGGGTAGAATCAAGCTAGCGGTAATTAATCAAACATCACATTTGTAAGTACATTACAACACAGACACACTCTCTCTCTCTCACACACACACACACACACACACACACACACACACACACAAAGAGAAAAAGAGCTGTGGCAAGGTGATCAATCAACCTGTGACAATGTTCTAAACACACCATCATTCCCTCCATGGTTGCCTTTATCAATAGGGTAATTTGTCTCCTTCTGCACCTGAAGCATTGTGAGTCCTCGCCCATTTAGCCCCACACCTTTGCCTTTTATCTGTCTGCCCACCACTTAATATAGCAATTAGAGAGCTGTGGAGGCAGCAGCTCCCCATTAACTCTTACCAGCTCCCTGCTAGTTACCACCAACGCTAACGCATACTGTAAACTGTAGCTTTCTGTAAAAACACAATGCATACTGTAAACTGCAGCTTTCTGTAAAAACACAACACATACTGTAAACTGCAGCTTTCTGTAAACACACAACACATACTGTAAACTGTATCTCTGTCAAAATACAACGCATACTGTAAACTGTATCTCTGTAAAAACACAACGGATACTGTAAACTGTATCTCTGTAAAAACACAACGCATACTTTAAACTGTAGCTTTCTGTAAAAACACAACACATACTGTAAACTGTAGCTCTATAAAAACACAACGCATACTGTAAACTGTAGCTTTCTGTAAAAACACAACACATACTGTAAACTGCAGCTTTCTGTAAAAACACAATGCATACTGTAAACTGCAGCTTTCTGTAAACACACAACACATACTGTAAACTGTATCTCTGTCAAAATACAACGCATACTGTAAACTGTATCTCTGTAAAAACACAACGGATACTGTAAACTGTATCTCTGTAAAAACACAACGCATACTGTAAACTGTAACTTTCTGTAAAAACACAACACATACTGTAAACTGCAGCTTTTTGTTAAAACAACGCATGCTGTAAACTGTAAACACAATCCATGTTTAACAGTCGAGGTACTAGCTCCTGTACCACACCCAAGCAGTTCTCCTCTGTTTCTACACTACTTGTGATAACTTCACAACCTCCTGATCTTGTTCCTACTGTTTTTACCAGCCGCGACAACAGGGCTTGTATTCATTGTTTTCACTTTGTGAGTCTGTGTTTGTGTGCATGCTTGTGTGTGTGTGTGTGTGTGTGTGTGTGTGTGTGTGTGTGTGTGTGTGTGTGTGTGTGTGTGTGTCATGGCAAAATGTGCTAATGGAGACACCTATTGTAGCGGGAATGACCTCAGAATTGTTTTGAGTACAGCAGGCGTTTACGATATATGTCTGTCTGTCTGTCTGTGGACAGATGTCACCACAATAGTGTCAAAACCGTGCAAGATGCAGTCATGAAACTTACAGGTGTGGAGTTGACATCAAAATGAAGGCCGAGTGCCATCCAGTTACACACACACACACACACACACACACGCACACGAGGCGCGGTCATCACGGCTGGTGTGAACCCATGGCGCGATGGTTTTCTGTTTCTTCTTGTTACTCATTTTCATCTATCGTCCCACTTTCAATTTCTCTCTCGCACATAACGGCTCGCTAGGATGATAAAGCAATCACCGCTACAATGGCATTAAGTGTGTAAACATATTAGCATTGCTGCTGCGCCCTCTCCTCCCCCTCTTTATTTGCTCCTCATAGTTGCATCTCATTTCTGTTTGGCTCTTCTGCGCCTCTCCCCTCGTGTGTCTCCTCCGCCCGGTCCTTTGCACTCCTTTACTTTGCTACTTTCATGTGCTCTCCTCCCCCTCTTGTACTCTCCTCATCCTCCCATCTTTCATGTTGCTTTCACAACTGGCAAGTCCACAGATGAGAAGTGGAATGGAGTCGGTTGAAGAGAGCCAATTTCCTGCTCTCTTGTGAAGATTAGCTGAGGCTCATTGGAACGTATGCTTTGTGTTAAAGAGCTGCCAAATGACAGAACACGGTTGGGGGATTCATAATTATCTTTTTATTACTCTGCATGTATAATGACTGCCCCATTATAAAACTCAAGACCATGTACACACAATTACAATACCCCAGACAGCACTGAAGCAGGTGAATATATTGTGAATTAGAGTTGATGTCTTTTTGATAGCATGGCCATTTTCTTTATTTTCTCATCTTAAATGAGCAATTAACTGTTACTCTAGTGAGCATCAACATATAGAGCATTTGATATTGTGCAAATACAGTAACAGTGCATGCCATCAGATGGTGTTTGCTTCTTCATTTGGTCAACAGTGTAAGCACAATTTACAATATGTTCACGGTGTAGCTTGTACAGGATGAATGCAATTCCGTTCATCGAGGGAGCAATGGTATTTACAGTATTTACCATTATTATCTATGTTCTGTGTAATTTTGAGAAACAGTGAGACCTAGTGGTGAATAAAATATGAGGGCTCAGAGCATCTCTTTTAGGATGTACCCTGTAGGCATAAAGTAGCAGATTTCCATGCAATAGCATACAACATTCAGGGTTTACTTGCATTTGCAGTATGGTGTATGTATGTGTATATATAGATATATAGATATAGATATAGATATTATATACACATACACGCACGTGCAGACAGAGGCAGCATTTGAATGCATGTGGGCTGGTACACATGTCCCGCCCAAAGAGCCACATGGTGCTTGGTGTAGCTGAGGAGTGGGTTTATGGGTGTCTGAATGAGGATGGACTGGAGAGAATGGGTGGTTCGGTTGTAGTATTTCTGTCATCCACAAACAGAAAAACAACAGGACTGCAGGCTTGTGAATAGACTTGGTTATTAACCCCATAAATCACTGCGCTCCTGATGGATGCCATATATGAGACAATTCATCAGATTTTCTCTCTCTCGCTCTCTCACTCGCACACACACACACACGTGTACAAACACACGCTTGAGAAATGGGAGATGAGATACGTTGCAACTCTTCCACACAATAGCATGATGACACCGTCAACAATAAAGTCTTAGTCACCAGTTATTCTTCTCTATTTTTCTCACCTGCATCTGTCTTTGAGGGGGGATTTCACAAGACCTTCTACAGTATGTAGACCTATCCCTCATATCCTTAGTGCTTCTATCTTACTGTATACCCCTTTCACACCAAGGGGCCAACCTGGGTTATTCCCAGGTTGAGTTTGTGTCTGAAAGGTTTAACCCGCGTTGCTCGAATCGGCTTGATGACCCACCTCGAGAGGGTCGGACACCATTTGATTTCAAACCACCCGGGTTGCCATTGGTTACGCTAATAGTATGCTAATTGTTATGCCCAGGTCCAATCTGATTTATCATGACCAGGGATTAACCCCTGTTGACTGACTTGAATTGACAAAAGAAGGGATGAACATGGGTCAAGTAACCTTGGTCCGACCCGGGTCTGAAAGTGGTATTATACTGTTGGACAGGGCATTTTGCCACTTGTGCTATTGAAATTGGAAAAGAGAAAAGGTAGTCTTGCCATGAATAATCCTGATGATGCTGCTGATGCCTGTGAGGTGTAAGATTGTAGGTAATGAAGAGGAATGGATTGAGGCCTGGCCAGCAGCTTTGTGATGGTGATTTAAGAGGTCAGAGAAGCTAGATAATAAAGGCCTGTGCATTATTCAAGTCATCTGGATGTGAGTGCAATCTGAGGAAAAACACAAACTCATCAAAGTACTGTGTGTGTGTGTGTGTGTGTGTGTGTGTGTGTGTGTGTGTGTGTGTGTGTGTGCTCACATCACTGCCTCATATTAAAATGATATGTCTGAGTCTTTTTTTGGAATCTTATATTGTTTTGCATGGTCTAAAAATAGCACGGATCTTAGCACCTCTGTTTTTTTTTGGCTGTTGCTGTTTTCCGAGGATGAAAGCACACTGGAAATGAACTAAATGCGTCAAAATGATTTGTGTTAAATGAAATTATGAGGAAAGTGAGCCTCGCATCTTTTCTTTGCTGCAGTGATTTCAAAAAGGGAACATTTCTATCGCTGTTTGCACAAATAGACAGTGTTTATCTGAAAGTGGGGAAAGTTAAGTTTGTGCACAAAAGCCCCGTGAAATGGCAAACAGTGTCAGTGGAACATACATGTAGTCAAGTCTGAGCTGCTTGTGCCGATCTGTCGCGTGCACGCGTGTGTGCGCGCACACATATATTTGCACACGTGTGTTTACGCGTGGGAACGAGTGTAAAGCTTGTGGTGGACTGTCGCCCCGAGTGTGGATTGATGGCTTACAGACAGGTCATTTATGACCTCGCTGGCTGGCAGGCAGAAGGGTGACATGTGACTTTCCCGCCAGATAAATAAGCAGTGCTCCAGGGCCCGCATGGCCACATCCCCTCACCCCTGCATGCTGGTGAAAGAACACATTTAACCCTTTATAACCCCCCGACCCACCACCCTTTCCCACCCCCGCTCTCTCTCAACTCTCTCTGCTTGTCTTTGTTTTGCCCCCCTCTCTCAGCGGGGAGCTGGGGACTTCGACATGCCAGCCATCACTTACAGGAATACGCTGTGAAATTGTTCTCACTGCTGCAACAGTAAATTTGCGGGGTGGGTGGGTGGGCGAGTGGGTGGGTGGGGTGGGGGGGACGACTAACTGCAGATTGATTTCAAGGTCTTCTTCTTGGTGAAACGTGGGGCCTGACAGAAACACAGAGAATGTATGAAGGTGTGATATCATATTGTAATTAATCGTGCGGCTATACTCACGGCTGTGCCAGCGCTTTATTGGGGGGACAAGACACTTTCATTTGAGCTGAAATAAACATCAAATGGTGGCCTGTAGCTCAATCAATCCCTTTTGTCCGTCCACGTTAATTCCCCCCTAGAGGGGAGCGCTGTAGTGAGCCAGGCAGGAGCTGGGACCTGGGAGGATGGAAGAGGGATGTGCCAACACAGGCTGACTTGACTGATGGATGAGGAAGTTATTACACCGCTGGGAGGAAGTGTCATTTATAGCCAGTTGCTTGTCTCTTGTCGCCTCTTGTTTCTTTTATGGCAGTGATTACAGAGTGGCTGCTATGGACTAACAGCTCCCCCAGAGATCCCCGTCGGCTACATGATACACATGGACCCTCACACACTGGATGGAAGCGTCCACAGCACGCTGAGACACCATCTGGACGTGCGGGACACAATGGAAGTAGAGGAGGAAGTCATCTGAAAAAGTTACAGGTCTGCTGCAGGACCTTGTCCGCCCCTGCTGGGGTGACTTTCTAAGACCACGGGAGTCGACGGGACACTCCAGTAGACCTGAGATAACTTCTCCTTAGCTCGTGTCGGGTGCTTCAGTCTACCAAGCGTAGCTTTAGCAAGAAAAATGTAGCAGGCTGGGGAAGACAGACAGGAGAGGCGGAGCCCAGGCCTCATTTTCCAACGAAGGACAGTGGCAATTTAGCAGCGGCGGGCCCTGACTCCGAGCCGAGCCGAGTGCTCTTCTTCTTTGTTGTCCTATTTTTCATACTCCCACTTTCGTCTTCCAGGGCTAAACAATAACAGAGGAGAGGGACTTTCGTCTTCCAGGGCTAAACAATAACAGAGGAGAGGGACTTTCGTCTTCCAGGGCTAAACAATAACAGAGGAGAGGGACTGTAATAAGGCTCCATCTCAGCTCTTTGCTGCTCGGGGGCCTGTGGCTGGCAACAGTAACTGTGTGTATGTATTATTGATGGCCGGCACCTTGGCCGTGGAGAAAGCAGGTCAGCTGCAGCTGCACACTGGAGAAAGTGCCAGAGGCCCAGCTGACTCACACAACCTGCATTAGTGCATTATTATTGCTTCTTCTTTTTTTCATTACTGCTATCGCCTGCCTTTTCCATACCTCTGGCCTGGAGTCACTGTTTCCACAGAGCTTACCTTGTGACCTTATGGACAGCCACTTCTCACTACTAGTTACTCTCTCTCTCTCTCTCTCTCTCTCTCTCTCTCTCTTACCTTTCCTTCTCTCAGTCTTAACACTGCCCACCTCTCCATCTTATTCCTTTGCTCTCTTCTCTCCAGTTATTTTTCTCCTCTTTGTAGAGCAGCAATAAAGATTGGCCCTGGGAACACACCACTCCTATTGAGCTGCTCCAAGGTATAATTTGCTGAATCCAAAAAGGATGTTTTGCTACAAACGTTGACTCAATGTTTTACTCTGGGTAATATACTAGTGGATGATTATTTTCGGTTCAACAGCCTGGTTGCACACAGAGGTGTGTGCTGTGGGTGTAATTATGATGGACGGTACATTTGTTGCCGATTGTTATGTTTTGAGGTCAAATATCTAGTAAACACCTCGAATAGATCACATTTGAACCACCTGTGTGTTTTATGGTTCAAAGGGGTGCAGTCTGTAACTGGTGCTGATGGGATTAAATTACAGCACACGTAACACCCACACGTTTAAGTGGGAGTCATTATAATTTGTGGGTTGAGGATAATGGCGGTACAGTTTGTAAACATTGAGACAGAGCATTTTTATCCCGGCCATATTGCGTCTTCCTGTCTGAGAGAAGGTTGGCGTGGGCGTTTGATCTCATTAATGTGGTGATTAAGTGCTCAGTGTCTTTTGTATTTGTACAAGAAAAGACTTTCCTCTCTTTAAGTGTATGTGAATGCTCAGTGTAATGGCATAGAAATGCTGCCATCTCGTCTTGCATGAGTCATAGCTGTTTCAGGGTTATTGTGTTCTGCCGGAGAAGCATAATGATCATGGACATGAATATTGCACTGAAATGTTACCTATTCAGACCTATACAATCAAATCTCATGACTGTAATTGCTGGCTTACTTCACTAAAATTTGCTTTACATATGTTCTTGACCTTTGTCAGGGTTGTATGAACCTGGTCGATATTAACTTACCGTACATTATGCATGCTTGGTTGTTATTGCTGCTCTATGGGCTGAATTAAGATTGCTTACTGATCTGACATGATAACATCCTCCTCTATAGTTAATAGAACATCCACTGTCAATCAGCTATTTTTCATCTGAGACTGATACAGCATGTAGACATACTGTAAGATGCTACCTGTACTGTACCAGCTATGAGACTGATACAGCATGTAGACATACTGTAATATGCTACCTGTACTGTACCAGCTATGAGACTGATACAGCAGGCAGACATACTGTAATATGCTACCTGTACTGTACCAGCTATGAGACTGATACAGCATGCAGACATACTGTAATATGCTACCTGTACTGTACCAGCTATGAGACTGATACAGCATGCAGACATACTGTAATATGCTACCTGTACTGTACCAGATATGAGACTGATACAGCATGCAGACATACTGTAAGATGCTACCTGTACTGTACCAGCTATGAGACTGATACAGCAGGCAGACATACTGTAAGATACTACCTGTACTGTACCAGCTATGAGACTGATACAGCATGCAGACATACTGTAAGATGCTACCTGTACTGTACCAGCTATGAGACTGATACAGCATGTAGACATACTGTAAGATACTACCTGTACTGTACCAGCTATGAGACTGATACAGCATGCAGACATACTGTAATATGCTACCTGTACTGTACCAGCTATGAGACTGATACAGCATGCAGACATACTGTA
The DNA here is from genome assembly GCF_964638095.1 of Poromitra crassiceps. Classification (NCBI taxonomy): domain Eukaryota; kingdom Metazoa; phylum Chordata; class Actinopteri; order Beryciformes; family Melamphaidae; genus Poromitra; species Poromitra crassiceps. The sequence continues at coordinate 43,906,905 of NC_139642.1, forward strand.
ATATGCTACCTGTACTGTACCAGCTATGAGACTGATACAGCATGCAGACATACTGTAAGATGCTACCTGTACTGTACCAGCTATGAGACTGATACAGCATGTAGACATACTGTAAGATACTACCTGTACTGTACCAGCTATGAGACTGATACAGCATGCAGACATACTGTAATATGCTACCTGTACTGTACCAGCTATGAGACTGATACAGCATGCAGACATACTGTAATATGCTACCTGTACTGTACCAGCTATGAGACTGATACAGCATGCAGACATACTGTAATATGCTACCTGTACTGTACCAGCTATGAGACTGATACAGCATGCAGACATACTGTAATATGCTACCTGTACTGTACCAGCTTGGGGTAGATCCTCTGCCTACCAACACGAGGGTCACAGGTTTGTGTCCATGTTGCCTCTGGCTTGTCGGGCAGCCATACATGCACAATTGGCCATGTCTGCGGGTGAGAAGTCGGATTAGAGTATGCGTACTGGTCAGTCTGTTCAGGGGAGGAGGGGAATGGGGGGTTATTCTTCTCTCCATACATTATGATTATGTCCTGCCGAGGAAACTCCTCGCTGTCAGGCGACTTTGCATGTATCTGAGAAAGTGTATAGATGGCTTTCAACTCAACAATATAAACATTCTAAATTGCCCCCAGCTCACGTCCTGTTGCAGTGTTTGCTAAGGTTCCAAACTGTTCCCTAGCAACACAATTCGGTGAAAACCGTCAATACAAGCTGTCCATGTGACGCCCGTGTATACTGTATTATGTATATGCTCTGTCTCATATACTGTTCCAGCCTGGCCTTGGTACATTTGGTTTAATGGAGGGGGCGGAGCCACTAGAGGTCAGTGAGGGCCAGAGGTGACCAGCAGCACCGCTCCTTGGGTCAGTCATAATTAGCCAGCCTGAAGCCCAGGGGCTCTGTAAAATTGCGATAGGTCATCTCAATCTCGGGTCGCCTTGGCCAAGCTTTTCCCTGCACTGGTTTTAAATGTGTTCAGCGACCCCCAACAAAACGCTTCCATAAAACACTATGCAATGTCCCTGTGCAGTCAAGTGTCAGTCGTGGTTGCTTTATTTCAGTTGGAATATTTCTGAAACGACTGATGCATGAAGCTGCATGAGGGCGTCAATGTAATATTGCATCTCCCCAGTTCCCCTATAAATCTTTTGGACTTTTCCCTATGGACAGGAACCTTTACAGACACATTCCCCTATGCAGGTATAGTGCAGTTCATCATTATTAGAAACCTATTTACCTAACAAATAATAATTGATAGTGTCAAAGCAGGGTTCAATCAGAAGAATGGCTAATGAGGGTTCTAAAGGGTGCACTGTCTGACAACCTTTCATGGATCATGGATTTAACTTTGATGCATTGGATTAAGTGCTGGGGGAATGTCTTATTTTGCATGTGTGATCATTAAGGCTGTGATGACCTGTACACAGAACGGGGGGATGTTTCTGTTGGGATACTATCCAGATTCACATCAGTCAAACTGTTGGCTGTGGGCTCCACTCATAATAAATTGACGAGACAAATTGCAACATGGAGGGGCAATACAGCAGGGTATAATTATGTATTTTACATGTGAGAAAATTGAGGTCAAAATACACATTCTATAGTGTCACTGGATCAGTGCAGAGAGGGTCCTGCCTCGTGATTGTCTGTTTAACCTTTCATAAACACCCTGACAACAATGAAACCATAACAACGCTCTATATTCTCCAGATTACACACTAAATGAAGGCATACTGGAGTTGAATTTCCTGCAGCACTTTCTTATTACTAACTTGCTCTGTGCATGTTTTTTCTTCTTCTTTTCTTGTCTTGTCTTGCTAAGCTCATCATTTATCTTCAGACTCCCGTAATATTCAGACAGTGATGTCTTTTATGACTATTATTAGAAATGGTGTCTGTCTTCAGAAGATGGCACAAAAGTGTGAGTGGTCTCTAGGGCACTGTTTCATATCAAGGTTAACTTGTAGTGATTAGGATAAGGAGACGAGTAGTTGCCATGGGGATGAAGGAAACGGCAGAGTAGAGAACGATAAGCCTGGAGTGACACAGCTCTGATGTGTCTGTTTCACTGTTAACAACAAAGTTGTCAGTTGTCTTGCACCTTGCCTTCACACTGTTTAGCTTTTATGCATTACTCGTGATGTACTGATGATGTAAGCAAACAGATGTCTCTTACATCATTTTCCAAATTGGCAGTATTATCCTTAAATGGGTAGAAGTGCTGTGTACCACAGTAGTCGCTGACAATGATTATTTTCGGAATACTCAGAGTCAGACGCATAGCGCTAACGTTAATAGCAACATAGCATTCATAACTGCCTTATGATAAATGGTGCAAAACATAAAGGGCTTATATCATTCTGCATTCACTGATGAGTTTTGGTTGGCCAACTGTTTATGGTCCGTTGCTAAAGACATTTCACCATCTGTCACTGATATGTTTCTCATGAGCATCACTCACACTATCTAGGTCAAACTTAATTACATTCAAATGCTAGATTAAGCAAACGCAAAAGCCCGACAAGTCTTTATCGAAGAATATCTTCTTGATATTGCAGCTTCTTAATAAACTTGAAATTATCAATCATATAGGCTCTGCCTTTCACACAAACTCAGAGAATTGCCAATCTTCTACATGATAAAGCCAATTTCACAGTCATAATCCCAAATTATGTAAATTAATCTAGTATCAGTCTGGCCCATCTTCATCTATCAGAAAGCTGTTTATTTGGCCAACCTCGGAATGCTTGTATGACTAGTATTGTCACCAAAATCCAATCCCATTTTCATTTATATCACCTCTTGAATGCCAATTAGGAGGACAGTCAAGTACACTTTACTGTGGTGCCATATTTCTATGGAATGGATCCAAAATCCTCTTCAGCCTTCTTTTCCATTGACAATCCCGAGAACATTGCATGGATAATCCTTGGAGGAGAGAGGGATAATGCCCCGCGGATCGTCCTCATGAGAGGCGCTATCCCGGCATCCCCGCTCCAGAGCTCTGCTCCCTGGTGCCATCCCCAGCAACACGCTAATTAATGAGCTCAAAAAGCAGCCTATCACGGCAGCAAGCCACCTCCCCCCGCTCTATTATCCACATGGCAGCACGATAATTTGACTTCGCTAGGTGCTAATTTCATATAAGTTAAAAGGCAATTAGGAAAATGTGTCTTTTTGACGGGCAGAGGGATTAAGGCTAAACTGTGATGCCACCAGCCTGCAGAGGGCACCGGCTGCTGCTGCTGGGTGAGAACTTAGGCCCCCACTTGGGAAGAGCCATTATCGGTCATCACATTAATAACCCCATATTTCACATCTCCATTTGATGTGCTACATTTAATTAAAGTGGCACGTTGTGTGACCAATTCATGCCTAATTGGAAAGCACCGTTTGCACATGCCCTTCGCCCCAGACTGGATTTGCTTAGTTATGAGGTTAGAGATGTTTTACTTCTTTTTTGCCCCATGTGTTTATCTTTATGTGGTTTATCTTACAGACGCATTGGGAAGTATACAGGGAGGGGACATATATATTCTTGTCAATAATTATCATAACTCCATAGTACAGTGTCTGCGCAAACAAAAGTAAGCTTTCTATATTTCACCATCAAGTCACTAAAATAGACAAATCGTTAATGTAGTACACACCACTTCCAGTAGATGGTGCATCCCAATACCACCATACAGCAATATAGTCAGTTCAAAATTAGATGCCACCTCAAGGTGGCAGGCAGGCATGCAGACACACGCGCACGCGCGCGCACACACACACACACACACACACACACACACACGAGGAAATAGGATGTGCCCTCAGCATACGTTGCACCGTGACTTAGGACTTTACAGTGTATTTGTACTTACTTTAGAAAGCATATGGTGTAAGAGAGAACCACATTCACAGCCCCACCTCATCCACTGAGAGTAAATCTATGGCCCTGTCTACATTGATATGATGTGTTTGAAAATGTGAACGAGTAGCCTATAGCTGCTGTTTGGAATCGCAAACATCTGCTATTCCAGATTATGTTAAAGCTCATAAAAATGTAAATCTGCCATACAGGGGTGGAGTGATTTATAAATACCTTAGACAAAGTGTGTATTTCTCATCCATTTATTTCCCCCTTTGAAGGCTGGCTGCTGAGAATTGCAGCTAATCTGACATTTCATACATCTCAGACTATTTCGGGAGATATTTGAAGATAGAGGTATTATTTTCTGTCATGCCTCTGCTCTCCCTGAGCTGGGAGGATGATGATTATATGATTTCTTGGAGAAATGGTGCTAACGACTTTACTCACACTATTCAGAGGCTTAAAGGATAAGTTCACTCAAAAATGGAAATTCAGCCATTATCTACTGACCCCCATGCCGATGGAAGGACAGGTGAAGTCTGGAGTTTCACAGCAAAACACTGTTGCAGCATTCTCCTAAACAATTGAAGTGAATGGTGACCTCTAGAATCTAGAGGACTCAAATGGACTATTGCTTCCCCCTATTGCCTAAAAGATGTTGTTTCAGTGTACATTACCAATGAACGTAAGAACTGCCTTTCCCCCCACTGTTCACTTCAGTGTCGGCCTCTCTAGTCTGTTTGTGCTGTGTGTGTGTGTGTGTCCTGCTCTGACTGAGACATAACAAATTAAATTTGCCTAGGAGTGCCAGACAAAGTAAGTCCCATAACAAACAAGTGAGCACCATTTACTCTCTTGCCTTGTGCCAAATTAAAGCCTTGATTCAAAGTTACACTTAGCATTTCACTCTGTTAGAATCCCACCCTGATGCACACAAGCCAGAGCTTTCCTGTGTGTCTGCTATAGCCCATCCCATCCCATCCCATCCCCCGGCCTGCTTCAGGCTCTCAAGTCTGTGTTTTTTCATCATTTGTACCTCACACTGTGTAGTAATGACTTGCTGGAACTTGATTAATGCAAGTATTGATTTCATTGTTAAATGTGAGATTAGATGCATGGACTCCAGCGCTATTCATCAAATGCACTGGCATATAATTAAAGTGTCAGTTCATATTTTATGACTGTACACATCTATTAAATATTAAAGCTCATGTTGGTGTTATTTTACCCACAAAGGAGGCTTGCCCATGGGACACAATATATAACGTATGTAAACAGAATACAGATTGAATGGCAATCTTCAGCGGTAGAGGAATGCAGTTTAAGCACCTCTATAGTGTCTTGGGTGCATTACTCTATTCTATTCTGAGTGCAGAAAATGTCGTATGCATGTTTGATACTGTACATACTGCCATTTCCAGCCCGGAAATACTATTTTGGGGGCAACTTTGTGTAGAATTGTTCAATATGAAATGAATGATGCTCTCAAACCATACATTAGATTTATGACCACAGAGAAACAGATTTGTTCCACGCAACGTAAAAGTAATGTGAAAAATATGCATACACAACATATTTTAGCAAAACTTTTATTAGAAATGATCTACAGAAAATTTCTATTTTATTTGCACGAGAAGCAATCATTTGGTTACTATTGAATACACATATGCTAGGACTAAATAAATAAATTGCATACAATGCATTGAAGACATCTGTAACCTTAATAATCTGACCATTCGAGGATCAACAGTTGTGTTATACTGTACAAAATGTTAATGTATAATCAACTAACCTATGCTGTGGGTTGAAACGGAGCCTAATCTTCACATCTGCATCTATACAGTACTGTGCAAGCAAGACCAAAGCTGAAGCATTTGCACCTTCCACGTCATTCAAATCTGCATCCCCACTTGGTCAGTTTTTGGTAAGTCTCTGCAAGGGGGGGAGAGATCAGTTCACAAGATCTGCCACATATGACCTTTTTTGATCCACCCACCCCCAGCCTGAAGGACTTTGTGCTTCTGGTTGACAAAGTAATCATTGAAGCCATACTATGCATCCAGCCTGGCAGGGAGCACGCTTTACCTGCTGGAGTAGAGCAGTTTGAGTAGGAGGGATGGCTTCATATGGCCTCTGCTTCTGAGCAAACAGGTCCAAACTTACAGCATCAACAGCATCAGCTGCTGTACTGGAGCTGTCATACATCATGACCACAAAGTTTTCCAAGATTGTCATGTTGGCATCATCTATTGTTGGTAGATACTTGCTGAGTTTGCTGAAAACATCGGAAGCCTCGTTATAAACATCCCAAGTTTGCCATGCAGTCTTCAGTAAATAAAGCCACAAATGCCATAAACTGACAGTCCTTCAAGTCAGTTATGGTCATCACTTGTGTTAGTGGTAGGAAGGGGACTTGGTTCAGGCGATACAGTATGTGCCCAGCGCTAGGCGGATCCCGATCCCACACATGTGGGCCAGACTCTGAGGACATCTCTTGGCCTCCAGAAAGACCTTGAGCACCTCGGGATCTCCCCTCACCTCCAGCTTTGCCTGCCCCCAGGTCACCAGGGCCGGGTCGGCGCCATGGTCCAGGAGCAGCTGGATGATGGCCGCGCTGCATCTGCACCCCAGCACCATATTCAGCAGGCGAGAAGCCTCATTACGGGTCAGAATGCCAAGGCCTGGAGCAGCAGGCAGAAGCAGTTCAGGTGGTGGCACACGGCACTGATGTAGAGAGGAGACCTCCAGAGGTTGTAATAGCTGTCCATGTCAACAGCGGCACAGAACCTGATGAGTTCCTGCAGTATGTCCAGCCTTCCCGCCTGGGCAGCACAGTAGACCGTGGTGTCTGTGACGTGTCCGCTTCTATTGGGGTCGGCCCCGGCTTCCAGGAGGATCCGGACGCAGTCCAGGTGACCCGTACGCACGGCCTAGTTGAGAGGCATCCAGTTTTCGTCAGCAGCTAGGTCTACCTGGGCTCCCTGAGTGATCAGGTCGGCCACACAGCCAGTGTGACCCTTCCTGGCTGCGAGCCCCAGAGGGGTTCTCTGATAGAGGAAATCGAACCTAAACCTCTCATTGATCCCTCTTCCTGCAGCAGGGTCCTCAGTTTGTCCAGGTTTCCTGCGTCGGCGGCATCGTGGAGCTGCGAGTCGTTATGCCCTGCTCGAGCACCCATTTCTTCAGGTCTGTCATTGTACCACAGGGACAATGTGTGTAGTACGCTGTGTCTCAAACAGAAGGCTTTATGAAAGGACTGTAGTAAATGGTAAATGGCCTGCATTTATATAGCGCTGTTATCCAAAGCGCTTTACAGTCAGTAGGTACATTCACCCATTCATACACCGATGGTGGCAAGCTGCCATGCAGGGTGCTGGCACACCATCAGGACCAATTTGGGGTTCAGTATCTTGCCCAAGGACACTTTGACATGCAGACTGGAGGAGGCGGGAATCGAACCACCGACCTCTTTCATCCAAAGCGATTAGTGACGACCCACTCTACCTCCTGAGCTACAGCCACCCTGTAGTGTGTGCTGACATCATGTGATGGCCCTCCGCCTCTGCCTGTTTGTGGCTGACACTTTCCATCAGGGAAAGTGATTGGCAGGTCGTCAGCAGAACTTTTCTCACATGGGCGCTAATAAAGCAGGCTATTTAACTCTGTCTAACCTGACTTCTCTGTTCTCTCAACCTCTTCTCCTTTGAGCTGCTGGTCCCAGGTTTCAGGCTTCCTGCTGCATTTTACTTTTACATTCATACACCCACCCACCCACCCACCCTCTCTCTCTCTCTCTCTCTCTCTCTCTCTCTCTCTCTCTCTCTCTCTCTCTCTCTCTCTCTCTCTCTCACACACACACCACTTCACTCATCCATACACTGCAGACATGACTGATGCCTAACATTATCCATAATGATACTTTTGTTCTTCTTCTATGGTGTTTTAAGGCAGTCGGCATCCTTTATGTTGCATTACCGCCTCCTTCTGGATTTATCCGTCCACTGTTTCCCTACATTTTGTAAAACCCCTGACTCCAAGATCTCCACTTCCTCCTGATACTTTTGTTTTCATATGTGGACTCCCTTATTATGACATTATGACATAAGATGACATCATAACATGACAATCATAAGATTATGACATCATGACATTATATTATAATAACATGGCATCACTCACTGATGACACAATTGTTTGAGTGACATCACAAAGTGACATCACTGATAACATCACAACCTCCTGCAAATAAAATGTAAATTTTCTGTACATCATTTCTAATAAATGTATTGCTAAAATATTGTTTATGCATATTTTTCACATTACTTTAAAATGTGAATTCGCAATAGCTGCGACTGGCAGGAGATACAGAAAGGATTTCTGTTGTATAATTTTGAATCTTCCATAAAAAACCTGTCATTTGACACCAGAATCGTTCAAATCTCCCTGGACAGTGAGATTCTATGGTTGAAATGGCAACCATTTTTAAATTTACGTGGAATAAATCTGGCTTATCTGTGGTCATAAATTCTACACAAAGTTGCCCCAAAATAGTATTTCTGGGCTGGAAATGATGGCCATCTTGGAAAAATCTTTCTTGCGTGGCTAATAGGTTTTTATCAAAAGAACAATCCCAAAGGAGTATTTTTCTTTTTTACGATTTATCTTTAATTTGCTCCACTATTTTATGTGTCATGCCTTTATCCCAATGTGTAGTGACCCCACTTTCTCATTCCTGATAGTACAGGTATGCTCTACTATTGGCACTTTTCCCCTTGTCTATAATCCCTGCTCTAGCTATTAAAATAAATAAATAAAAAATCACATACACACCCACATACACACGCACACCATTCCTGGGTACTGGGAATATGAACTGTCCCAATGCATCCATATTTCAGAGTTGTATCTCTAGTGTCACTCTACATCTCGTCTGTGGAGGCATCATGGAAGATCTGGCTCGTATTTAAACATGTTTATGTTCCTGACCCAGTTACTGGATTCTCTCAGCATGAGAATGTGGAGAGGGGAGGGGGAAGTTGTGGACAGCATAGGCATCATTCAGTTCAATTTAGCTCTTAAAGGAGAACTTCACCGAAAAACAATGCGATTCATTTTGCACATGATGATCTCACACATATCTGAAAACTGTAAACAGTTTTGCAGTCAATTAATTTAGTTTGACAGCTATTGAGAGTTGATTTGAGTTTTAAAGTTGGTGCCAGTGATGTCATTTCTGCATGAATGACATCACTGGCATCAACTTTAACATTCGGAGAAAAGTTGGTGAACAAGCTTGGTTTGACCCAAACAAGCTTAGTTTGCTAACAATTAGATACGTATTTAATGTTTGGTATATTGAGTGACTTCTTCAACATCTAAACTTGCATAATATAAAAAAAAGTTAAAAACTTTTTCCTGTCAAAAATCAACCTTTTATCTTTTATCTATTTGTGCAATTTCACGGTTACCTACAGTATGTGTTAGCCCTTTCACCAGACCATGTCACATACTGTAATGCACCTTCCAGCTTAACCAAGTCTTGAGCTTTTCATGTAAATCTCCAAACGGATGAATAAATGCATGCAAACAGTTTCCCACTGAGGGCACACCTTTAGCACTGATGGAAGCTCTAGAATTGCTGCACAGCTATAAGAAGAGTGAGCACATGATTGATGGATAATTAAAGACCTGCTGAACTGTGTAGAAGAAGGGGTTGGATAACCAGTAGTATGAGGGTAAGATGGAACCATCAGGGATGCTTTAGCGTTTCATTTAAAATCCATGCTACTCAATAATGTAGAGAGCCCTTTGAAGGCTCAGTCAAGCACAGAGGTTGTCAACAATGCTGGGAGAATTAAAGGGACAGTGTGCACCGTGGACCATGCAGTGTTTGTGGTGGGTACAGTATGTGTGTGTGTGAATGAGAGGAGTCATGTCTGCTCGTTAGGGTGTAGTTTAATTAAATTAAACACCAACATGGAATCTCTTCCAGGGTTGCGTTGCATTACCTGATACGGTTTAATGTTTAAACCGTGTCAGGTAATGCAATCCCTTTGAAGTCTAGAAATATTGAACTACTAACATACAGATTTTGAGTGAATTAATACCATATTTCTGTAATGCATGTCCTACCTAGTGATCCCTCCCCCCCAGATTGACGATGGTTCTTGATATAGAATGGAATTTCTCCACTCTTCATATATATAATGATTATAGCAGCTAATATAAACCAAATGAAATGAAGCCCATATATTCAGTGGCGATGTCACAATTTGACATGTACTTTATAGGCAAAGGAAGGCAGAGAGAAACAGAGAGAGGAGGGGTGATGAGTCTGACTTGACTTGGAGCCTACAGGGCTGCCTGTCTGTATCAGCAAGGTCAACCTCATGCAGTGGGTGAAAGTTTGTTTTAACCTCCGTGTGCTGTGGAGCAGAGTGTGAAGAAATCTCCTATGTGTCTGCCTGTCCAAATATGCATTTATGACTAATAACTCATATCACAAATATGCATTTATGACTAATAAGTTAACTCATACCATTAATTATGCATTATGCAATTATAGCTTATTGATTATTAAATGCCAATCAATGGAACCTCAATTTTCCACATCAGTTCTCTTATCCACAGGACCCAGCCTGTCATTACAACAACATAATGATGAAGTCTGTAAAGAGCTACCATCACTGAGGGAAGTTTTTAGGCTGATAATGTGAGTTTCTTGTTTTTTTAGAGGTCCAAGTACCTGAACACTGTTTGTTTGTTTGTTGGTGCAAGGTGATTCAAAACAGCTACTGCCAACAGGGCAGGAATAACTAAAGACAGTAACTGCAGCAAAACACCACAGCAGGCAGAATAATTAAGTAAACTGAAGAATAAACAGGTGATCACTCTCTCTCGCCGGAAGAGAGACAGACAAAGTTCATGGATCTCAGTGGGCGTCGACTTGACAACGTGAAGCAATCCAAGACTCAGCAAGGAAGGTCTGGAACACACACAGCTATACGACACACAAAGCAGGCACCAATGAGCACGAGCAGATTAGGAGAAGCATGCATGTATTATAGGCCATTCTCTGCCGCCAGCAGCAAGCCTGCCCGCCGACGGGAGGCACGGCCGGTGCCTCGGACAGCTCCCGGGAGTCAGTCATCTGGCATTAGCAGTCTCTGCAGCGCGGGTACAGCCAGCACCACGGACAGCTCCCAGACCCCTCCTGGCATTGCCAGCTGCTGCAGCCCTGGCCAGAGTGATGACCTGCCCCGGCCAGTGACCGTGTCACTCAGGCATAACATTTCCACAAGGTGCTATAACAAAGAACTTTACTGTATGTTTTGGCCAATAACTCCTGAACCGTGAGGTCTAGAATAAACAAAAAAAAGTTATCCTCAGATGCCTTGGCTCAGGACGAACAAAAGAAGTTGATGGGGAAGATGCAACTTAAATCAAATCAACTCTCAATGCCTGTCAAACTAAATGAATGCCTGCAAAACTGTTTGCAGTTTTCAGATGTGTGAGATAATGTACAAAATAAATCAGCATTGTTTGTGGTGAAGTGTCCCTTGAACGTTCAAGCAGCCAAATTTGCAAAGGGCTTCAGAAATGTCAGACGACAGTTGTTTGTGTTTGACAGCTTTACCCCAGTCTCACTTGCCTCACACTATCTCCTTGCCACCCCATAAAGCCAGAATTGGAAATTGTTCAAATGGCAGTAGGCCCGGCACTATTTCACCTGCCTTTGCAGGGCTGTCACAGACATCTTCTGTCTGAGATGCAGAACCTTTCCAAAACGATGAATCAAGCTTATATTGTCACTGTCACATCCTTTGCTCCATGGGCTTGGACCCTGCTAGCATCTTTAGCTAGACAGCTTTGCTGCTTAGCGGTCACTGCTGTGCTATTTTTGCACTGCACTTCCTACAGATCACTTGGCAGTCCAACTGTTTCTGTTGGTAAATTCGAGTTTCTGCAAGTACTGCTGTTTTCTCCGTCTTCAGCCATGGTGGCTGTCAGAATCAGAATCACTTTTATTTGCCACAATATGCTAACTACCAACTAACGATCAATGCTAACTACCAAGTTCCTCTTGCCAAACAAACTAATCATGCTCCTGCTGGGAACATTGGACACTTCACTTGGACTCTACACCGTCAGTAGACCGTAGCAAAATGTTTATTTATACGGAAATATTGCAGATCATTACTTAACAGCCTATAACCCACAGTGAGACGTGAGATAAGACCTGTTACAGTATATGAGTGCATCTGTTATTTTTTTTGCATGATACCACTGCAGGCTGTAGTAGCTGGATGAGTGGTGGCTCCGGCCTCTTTAATCATGTCTTTGGCAGCTTGTTTGTGTAAAGGGCCGTGCTGCTGGCAGAGGGTTTGGACCCATCATGGCCTGCTGGATCCCCCGGTAATGAGCCACGTCATGACATGCGAGGACGCTGCTGTCTGTCCTCTGTCATCTTCACCTTGCACTTCAGCACACACGCCTACAATACCATTATTGAATGACGCAAACCGGCACATTTTACCCTTGGTCTCACTGGCAACAGATCTGTCTGCGTCTCCTTTTTCATTCTGCTGTCGATGAAGGTGTGACACAGCGCGACCTTGTTGCCAAGCTTGCTGCTCAGACATGATTGCAAGATTGATGTATTCAGAAACCTTTACTTGTGTCTCTCTCTCTGTCTCTGTCCTCCTAAGCCGGTGAGCTCAGTCTGTAGGAGTTGTTAAGAATAGTACTGCTGTCATGTGTTGGGCTTCCTGTACTGTAGGTCTCTGTGAGGTAATTGCCATGATGATGTCACTCTGAAACGAAGCCAAGACAGCTGACATCATTGTCCAGCTTCTTTTTCCTTTCTGTCGTGTGCCGTCAGGACGACTCCCTCCTTCCTCTCGGTCCCCGGCCCGGGAGAAGAGGAAGGGAGTTAGCTTGTCTTGGCAGTGTGGCTGTGGAAGTAATTAGAATGCACACTTCTGAGGTCCTTACATAGATATGCTAATCCACTCCATTAATCTTGTCCCCTCGTCTGTGCACGTGGGGGCCAGCTGCTGCACCAGTTGCTCCTCGCACTCCAAACTCTCTTTATGCTCTGCCGTTTGGCGGGGACAGAGCAATTAGCTTGAAACTAAGCAAGGCTGCCCGCCCGGCCAGGACGTCACTATGGTAACTCCCCCAGACCCCCCCTGTATGGGATACTGTATGGGATGTAGATTAATTAGGCCCAGACCCCCCCCTGTATGGGATGTAGATTCATTAGGTTGCCTGCTATGAATACTAGCCCCCACCCTCTGACAGTGGACACTCTGCCCACTCGTTATATGGTGATTAGCTCTCCTCCCTTACCCTGTAGTGATACAGTAGGTCAACTCATGAATCAATGGTTAATTAATTTCTTTTTTAAGATAATTTTTGGGTGTTTTGCCTTTATTAGATAGGACAGTAGGCAGACAGGAAAGTTGGGGAGAGAGAGGGGATGACATTGACATGTGGCAAAGGACCACGGGTCGGATTCGAACCCGGGTCGGCCGCATGAAGGACTAAGCCTTTGTGGTACAGTACGTGCTCTACCAGGTGAGCCGCCCCTCAATGGTTCATTTAAACGATACTCTCAAGTGAACAAGTGGAATCGGTTTACCAATGGAACTGAATCAAAATGTTAGAGACTAGTGCTTACAGAGGTTAGTATTTACTGTCAACTCTTTTAACGGTTGCTTGTTCTGTCACTAGCAAGCAAAATTACAAATGAGGGTTTATTACAGTAGCTGTTTGGTGTAGTGGTAAGTGGTACAGATTTTCATTCCCTTACGGTTAATCTTTTTTTTTATTGTGTTTTTCTCCATTGAGGCTTTTAATAAGGAAATATACTATTCATGACAGTTGTTTGTTTTCATGAATCTGTTTCTCTGGAATAAAGAGTTCTGTCAAGGTTCAAGCTGTTTAAAAAACAAACAAGTAAAAAACTCCACAAACAATAAACAAACAAATCAATATTAGATCCCACAGTGTATTTGTGGCGATGACACATGCAGTAGTTCCGTCTGAATATGCAAAGACGGTTGTGGGAGTTGTGTGGAAATTCACAACAAAGATAGGAACGTTTCATGGTTGGACATTCATTTTCACAATGATTCACACAATTTACATTATTAATTAGATATGTTATTAATTAGATATGGCTGAATGAAGAAACAGACAGCCAATTTCACAAAGGCCTCTTATTAAGTGTGCTGTACTTTAGAGAGCGCTGGAGTGTGGAAACTGAGTAATGGCCTAGACGCTCTGCCCTACTCGGAGCGCTGCTTATTCACTGTATAGATTCAGGTCAGCAGTGGTTGCATCATTAGTTGAGTCTATTTCAGGTGGTGTTCTGTTGAGAGAGTTTGTATCCCCACTCCACAGCATGGTGGAGCACAGTCATGGTTGGCACTCTGGACCACTGGTCAGTGACGCTGGTCGCTGATCAAGCTTCTTTATCGGCTTGTGTTCGCTGGTGCTGTGTTTTTCTTTGTTTTTCTTTTTCCACTTCATGCTTTGCTAGCCACAGCTCTGTTGACCGGGCTCTGCCTGTGTGTGTGCCTTGGGCCTGACATGAGGGCAGTGCAGGATCAGTGGGAGAGGCAGTGGAACAGAACTTGACAAGAGAACACAAAGGTTCCCTCTGGACTCGGTTAGACAGACAAAAAGGCTCTTGGCTTTTTCCTCTGCATGAGAAACGGATCATTGTACCTCAGATGAGTTCTGATGCTGCGCCATACAGTAAATACTAGAGTGACCATCTTTCTTACATTTAAAATGATTTCTTTGTCCTGATTCCAATGTGATTGCTACGGTCTGGTGGGAACACGGTCATTACTACTTTCATATTCAAACAATGATTACCGGTACCTTTTGGAACTCTACTCTTGTGCTCCGACGACAAAAAGGCAGCGAACATTGACGCAATTTGACGTGTGTGCAAATGTACGGTAATCTGCTCTGCAAACGCCGAATTGTCACTTGGCTGCAGGATGCGCTGCCTGGCTGGCAGTGTCACTGTGCGAGAGGGCTGCTGTTGTGATGGGGAGTTGATTATGGCTCATCTTCCTGCCAGCACACTCAATCAACATCCACAACTAAAGGGGATGAGGAGGGGAGGGGTGTTTACTTGGGCC
Organism: Poromitra crassiceps; assembly: GCF_964638095.1. NCBI lineage: Eukaryota > Metazoa > Chordata > Actinopteri > Beryciformes > Melamphaidae > Poromitra > Poromitra crassiceps. The sequence continues at coordinate 43,921,956 of NC_139642.1, forward strand.
CCGAATCTGTAAATGCCAGTGTGGAGACTTAAGCCCCGTGCCTTATTTTTAAGCTCAACTTTCTCTTCTTTCTTGCTCTCCTCTCCTCTTCACTCCTTCTCCTTCTCTCCCTGTCAGCTCTCTGCTGCTCTCCTCCTCCTCCACCTCCTCCTCCTCCTCCACCTCCTCCTCCTCCTCCTCCCTCCATGGGTGCCACTACACTATCAGGGAGAAATGTTTATGAGCCAAGCTTGAAAATGTGACCCAGGCCACCCTGTCCCACATCTCCGTCACCCGGTGTATTCTCCTCCAACCTCCTGTCTCTGTTCCTATAGTCAAATTGACACCCCCCCGGCTCTCCCCCTGGCCCGGCTCAACCCAGTCTGCCAGTCTGCTGTGCTGTGCTGTGCTGTGCTCTACACGCTCCAGTGCGCTGTCGGCTGGTGACAGGCTATTTGGGATTTGCCCACTGCTGCTGTGGCTGTCTCTTCATCTGCAGCCTTTCATGGCAGTAAAAAGCAGTCTCTATCCCCCCCCCCTCCCTCCCTCCCTCTCTCCCTCATCCTCTCCCTCTTCCCTTACACCCACCCTTCAGCTCAACTCATTCCACTATCCTCCAGCTCGCCCGCTTCCCCTCCTCTCTCGCCCTCCTCCATCTCTGCTGCTAATCCCATCGTCCTGAAGACTGTAATGGAGCAGCGTGGCATGCAGGGATTAGGGCTGTTATTGGGGGTATTATCATCTCAGGAGGAATGTGGGTGAGAGTGTGGCCAACCGGGATCTTCTGACGCTGAGATGTGAGGAGATGGTCTAGGGGAGTAGGGGGTGTGGGGGGAGATGCAGGGGTTGGTTGGGGGCATTCAGAGAGCAGGTCGGCAGAGGGACCCGCCGTCAGTGGGACCCCGTGTTCTGACGAGGTCGATCTCCAGGTCAGCGCTGATATCCAACAAACTGACAGGAAGTCTATAAAACCATAACGCTTAAACAATAAAACATCAGCCCTTACAGTGCAATTTGACATCAGCTCACCAGACAATGATGGACATATTCTCCATATAATATCTAACATTTGGAATTACATTTCGCCAGAAGTATGAGGGCCATTTGAGTGATTGATGGCTTTAATAGCAATCAGTATGGATCCATTGTGTGCCGGGTGATCCGCTGTGTGCTGAGAGAACCTATGGCCTGGCACTGCTCGCTCTATAGGGGAGATTTACTGGTCGGCGAGTAACAGGGCTGCTTGTTTAGATGTGTTTGCCAATTCCTATTGACCAGTTCTCTGGCCCTTGATCCTCTATCGAGAAGCCAATATACCATCTTTTTTATCTTCCATCCCAAGACAAGATAAGAGGCCAAACACAAAGACTAATATGGAGGTGAGGTGACCCCCCGTCCCTGTTCCCCAATTAATTGAGGGATTTACCCATGACCCAGGCAAAGACTTTATTCCTAATGTAAGCCAGACTTCAATTGGCAAACAGATAAGCAGGTCATTGAAGCAGTCAATGAAAAAGAGTCTTAACTTGTTTATACCCAAAACGGTGAAACTTCATTCACTCAATAGCCTACTATAGGATGTGAATTACACATTTGCATTGGAGTGTGCAAGTTTTTAATCAGCCAAGTTGTCATACAGTATGGCCAGCATGAGGTAGGACGTGTATTTAAACTGTTTGGGATTTAAAAAAGTCTTGCAAACTGCTGCGGCATCATCAAGTTTATTTCCCTGTACATTGTAAGCTGCTTAAGTCCTTTGGCAGCTTAGCATTGCCATATTAACATCACCCAGTGAGACAGCCCTGACAAGCTCGCTTCCTCCACAGTCGCCTCGTGCTCCTGCTGCCTGACTGGTGCTGTGGAGGAACGCCTTTTCACTTCTGGACTGACACACACAGCACATGAATACTCATAAGTAAGCGCACACACACACACACACACACACACACACACACACACACACACACACACACACACACACACAAACAGAAAGCAGACTTGCCTGTTCTCATTTTGCGGGGAAGCGTCACATTTTGAGATCAACTCAACTTGTATGATTTGTTACTCTAAAATATGGCAAACGAGGCTTTTTCTGAATGACCTAATTGATCAAATTGTAGCCGATGTGTGAAGATCAGATGATTGACGAAGCTTAAAGGCCCCCTAAAGTCATGTTTTAAGAAAAAATAAAATAAATACTTTACTTTGATGGTTTTCCCCCACAAAAAAGTTCTGGTAACACTTTATTTGAAGGGGTGTGCATAAGACTGATATGGCACTGTGATAACCATGACATGACCAGGTTACATTTTCTTGGTTAATGTTAAGTTGTCATAATGAAGACATCTCAAAGAATGTCAACTTTGCATGCCATGAACAATGACACCAAAGAACACTTAATGACAACAGTCAAAAAACATTCATACGGCCTCCTTCATGTTCATGACAGGTGTCATGTTATGACAGTGTCATATCAGTCTTATGCACAGCACACCCCTTCAAATAAAGTGTTAGAGCAACCAATCATGGTTATCTACGTAGAACATAACTAGTCAATCACAGCATACAAACACGTGCTTTAACTGCTGAATACTGGACAGGGATTGGCTCCAGTATTCGTTATGTCACAAATTGAAAATCGCCTTTTCAGTGAGCTTTCAACAGACGAATGTCAAAACTGCCTTCTAGTGTCAAATGTGCAGTGTACAAGCTGTGTATGTGTGAGCTGTGTGTGTGTGTGTGTGTGTGTGTGTGTGTGTGTGTGAGCTGTGTGTGTGTGTGAGCTGTGTGTGTGTGTGTGAGCTGTGTGTGTCTGAGCTGTGTGTGTGAGCTGTGTGTGTGTGAGCTGTGTGTGTGTGAGCTGTGTTTGTGAGCTGTGTGTGTGTGAGCTGTGTTTGTGAGCTGTGTGTGTGTGTGTGTGTGTGTGTGTGAGAGCTGTGTGTGTGTGTGAGCTGTGTTTGTGAGCTGTGTGTGTGTGTGTGTGTGTGTGTGTGTGTGTGTGTGTGTGTGTGTGTGTGTGTGTGTGTGAGCTGTGTGTGCGTGAGCTGTGTGTGTGTGAGCTGTGTGTGTGTGAGCTGTGTTTGTGAGCTGTGTGTGTGTGTGAGCTGTGTTTGTGAGCTGTGTGTGTGTGTGTGTATGTGTGAGCTGTGTGTGTGCGTGAGCTGTGTGTGTGTGTGTGTGTGTGAGCTGTGTGTGTGTGAGCTGTGTGTGTGAGCTGTGTGTGTGTGTGTGTGTGAGCTGTGTGTGTGAGCTGTATGTGTGAGCTGTGTTTTTTTTTTATCTTTAAAGTGTAATTTACCCCCAAAACACTTTTTTCAGCTTTTAACCAATATGACTTTGGGGGTGGTGTGTGAAGAATGCTGGTCAAAATTTCCACATTTGAGACCAAACTGTTGCCATTCTACCATTTGTATCATTTTTCAGCAGCATAACTGGCATAAGTGCCCTCTATGGGTGGAACCTCTGGTTTATGTATCCTGGTAAAAAATAATCCTGATCAGTCTGGCCTCCAAGCCACCCACAGTGATTTCAGTGGGTGGGTACTTGCCTTGACAGACAACTCCTTCAGCCAATCAGCATTGCCAAATCCACTCAGAAGATGTCACAACTTCGCATCACTGATGACATCACAATTGCTCTTATGACATCACTGAGGATGTCACAATGCCTATGACATCATCAGTGATGTCACAATGCACAATTGCTCAAAATGACATCACTGATGACATCACTTCCAGTTGAGTGACATCACTTCCGGGACACAAATCGCAGAGCCCTTTTAGTTATGATGATGATGATGATGATGATGTGTCCGGTGTGTGTTGGGGGGACTAGTATGATAGAATGGTATTATCTATTGTTCAAACTAAATAGAAAGTTACTGTAAGCCTATGTTTCATTGATTGCACGGCTGTTAGTTTGTCTATGTATCAAATTATTTGCTGGGGCTCCCAGTCCCATTGGTGGTGCCTTGGACCCCATGGACGAGCAGACTTGAGATCTGACTGGAGCTAGGGTTTACATAAAACAACAACAACAACAACAACAACAACAACAACAACTCCTAATGGTTTGTTTTTCATATGAAGCTGCACTTCTGAGACATGATGTGAAAATGGGATGAGCTTCAGCTTATGACAGGTCCATGCTTTTGTCTCCTATCCTGTCAGTGACTAAACTTAACACACATAAGCCTCTTATCAAAACACAGGCCGACAAGATGGACTTTTACTGCTACTTACACAACTAAGGTATCATTATTATTGCTTGAAGAAATATGCCCACAAAATTGTGTTTGCCTGTCAAACTGATTTCCAAGGCAGTGTGAAGCAATACATTTGGAAGGCAAAAATGTAATTTTATTCATGACATCGTATATTCCCTCAATATTGTAACGTTTATATTATGTGCTGGGCTGGTTTTCCTCTGGAGGCATACGGAAATGGGCTTTCCAGTCTAGCCTTCTGTTTTCATAATAAGGCCATATAATGATATAAAGAAGACTCTCACATTTTTACATCCCATTCTACAAATGTTTTCTCCTTTTTTAAGTAGTTTCTGTAGCCCACATTCAAACATAAAACCAAATATTTACTACAGAGAATGAGGTTGGTAGAGTGTAACCCGGGGTTTTCTATGTACGGTAATTTATAATGTGTAATGTATGATTTGGCTGGGTAATGAGAACAGAGCTCTTTTCTGAGCTGTTCCACCCACTGTATGCCCTGATTGATTAGGGCCAGGTGTAACAAACTCAATGTATTCATGCCGGCCTTAATGCCCTGGACCCCAAGCTACAATATTAGCCGAGATGTATTACAATGAAATATTCACCTGCTGGTGCCCTATAAATCACAGAGTGGGCAGAGACTACAGTGGGTGTTGGACTGGACTAATCGGGGTCAGGCCATTTTGGCACTTATTTCTCCTTTCTTTCCTTTCTCCATCCTTCAAAGAATCCTTCAAGATCTCATCTAAATTGATTTAAGAGGAAAAACTGAGCGAGTCACTCTCAGAGAAGTTACACTGGCTGACCAGAGGTGTCACCAGTGAGGGACTGCTCTATATCTATCTTTCTGACGTTTTTATTGTCATTTAATAAGAAAAAAATCTGTTTTGTGTGAAGCACATTGTATTTGCCTTGTGTATGCAATGTGCTATTTAAATTCATAGCTTCTGCTTATGATGTTGATCGCTGTAATGTTTGATTGTGTTCTTATGCTGCTGTCCCCTGCCTAGTCAAACCTTAATGAATTAAACTTGATTGTAACATGGATAGTGTTTAGAAGTAAAATCCCCAGTAAACTGTCAACATCTAACAGTAAATATGGGCAAAAAATGCAGAGTGCCTGAGTATTTATTTTTGGCATCATAAATGTATTTGAGTGTATTTTAATCTAAAATAGTACAGTTAGAGTTACAGTCACTGAGTAGGAAAACACATGCACCTGCATTATTATCTATGGCATGTTGGTTAATGGTGATATTGCCTTTTAAAATTAGATTATTCACTAGGTGAAGATGAAAATAATATGTTTTGCTTTATTGCATCTCCATTTACTCTGAAATGTTAATAGATGTAGGTTCACTTACACTGGATTCACATTCCTTAGCTTCTTACTGTACCTTTCAAAGGAGACCAGAAATATAGGCCTTATGGTTGAGGAGCTATTCCTGATTTATTTAGTGTTTGTCTGTCTAAGTGAAAAACAACACCCAGCACCTGCGGGCAGAAGGTTTGCCTCGCCTTTCTCTCTGTTTCTCACCCTCTGTGTCTGTCTGCCTCCCTCTCTGCCTGGCTGTGTACAGAGCATGTCTGTCTGCCTCCCTCTCTGCCTGGCTGTGTAAAGAGCATGTCAGAGACAGACCACAGGGTGGGGTAGGAGCACACATAACCAGGCATATGTCTCCACTCTGCATCACAGCAGCCATGGGGGAAGAAGTGAATATCGCCTGGACCGCCTAATACATCACACAGTGTACGGATGCGAATGTAATTACAACCACCTCCATTTGGAACGAGTACTATTACTAATACGATTTTTTTAGGGACTTGATATACTGTTTTTGTTAGGATGAAGGTTTAACTTTACAGTAGTGCCTTGTTTTCAAAAGGGAAACAGAGCACATGGACACAGAGCAAAGTGATGTAATAAAGCCAAAGCAGTGTTTCCCCTACCATTCTACAGGCCTGGCGGGCCAGCCAGGCCAACGACGCCAAGCCAGGGGAAAAAAAATGCAAATGAATAAATAAATCGATTCCCCCCCCCCCTGCTCTCCCCAAAATTTCAATAAACCTTTATGGCATATTATTACAATACAACAATACTGGTGTTGACAGTGATGACAGTAATAGAAGATGCCAAATCATTCAAAACAATAAGCATTTTGCTTTTAGGAGCATCGTGCCAGCGTGTGGCGCTGTTCCAAAACGTGTCAACGTCTGTCGTTGCCTGGGAAACGCACATCCCATAATACAACTGTTCGCATCGCATCCCATATTAGTGATGATACTTGGGATGCCATTGCGAACATAGATGCGAACAGGTTAGCTAAAAGTTTAGCGTCGCCAGCGAGGGCCCCCACCGTTGCGTTCAGGGTACGTTTCGAAATCCCTCCAGGCCTGAAACATTTCTATAGGGAAAACACTGCAAAGAGACACACAGTAGTACTTAATGGCTTTTGATAGCCTTATATACATTCCCTTTGTTTAGCAGTATATCCCAGCGCGAGGGCGCTATATATTTCGCCCCCAGGCTGTAAGGCAAGTGAGTAATGGAGGTGCAAATGTAAACAATGGGTTTGGGGAGCAGTTCAATCATTGGCTCACGCTGAGGCCTTTAATATCCGAGCAGAGTTTCAGTTTGACATAAGCCGTCATAAAGCAGACAAGAGGCCATATTAACACAGCCTTCCCTGGGGAAGGAGAGAAGGCTGAACAACACACACACACACACACACACACACACACACACAAACACACACACAAACACATGGAAAGAGATTGGAAGACAAACAGTACCCCGATCAGCATGCCACCTTAATGTAATTTAGAGATGAGTAACAGCAAGAAACAGACAGCATATTATCAGCTAATGGCTTTGGGTTTGCAATCCATCTATGTGCAAATGTGCATGCTGATAAATAACATTACTAACTGAGCTTGGGGAAAAAACATATCCAGAGCAAAGGAATGATCATGAAGCTTCAAACGCTAAGTACTATTCCTTGACAAATGAATGAGTTGTGTCTGCTTCATCTTGGGCCTGTTTGAACTGGACACGGCCAGGTAAAGGGCAAAATAAAAGACAGGCAGCTTGCATCAGAGGGATGTGACATGACAGTCAGCTGACATCAAAACAATGGCACCTGAACAAGGTTTGTGTGAATGTGTATGTGCATCTCCAACAGCGGGCAAATTTGTCATTTGACGATCTCGATCCCTTGGGCTTCACTGAGTGACACTTTTTTTGATCTCTTCCTTATTGCAACTTAGACAGACTCTTGCACCCTACAGTATATCACCTGATACTACAGCCTTGTCATGAAAACCCAGCGCTGCAGAAAAGGTTGAATGCACCCACTGACAAGAGCTTCTTTTGATAGAGTACTTTAAAATGGGACTACTGAAGACTTAGCGTTATTGCTTAGTCATCATACGTATATAAACACTGAGATGTTGAAATTTGACTTCCATTGTAGGCATTCTCATATCTGTAATGTCTATGACTAATCATTTATCAGCTCACTTCCAAAGCTTGGTTTACACTGCAGCTCTTTCAGAGGTGCAATTCGGCAGAATCAAATGCTGCCATTTCCAAGTATTTTGCTCAGCAGAACGTCAGCATTACCCCCAAACTGAAATGAATCAATGAGGGTAACAGAGTTCATCCACAGTTTTCATTACTGACAAGCTTCAGGCCACATTTCAGCCACAATGGAAGTTGGAAAAACAACTTTTAGTTTCCAGAGGGCAATTTTCCAACTTCAATTTTTTTTTTACACTGGAAATAGCCTAAATAGTTTTTTAAAAACTCCCTCAGCGTGTTGCTGATAATAATTCTCTCATAACGGCAGTATGAAATTCCACGATAGGGATTTGAGTTTTCTCTCACTCAAGGATCTGGTAAACGGCAAGAGCCGACTGAGGCAGACTAGCATAAAAAGAAAAAAGTGCAGAGTTGCACATTAACTAGAAGCAGGGATATGTAATTTCACAGCCGTACTTTAAGCCCAGAGCAGTGAGCATCCCTGAGAATCGGTTCCGGAGTCTCTACGGGTTCTTATTGTGCCCGTCCTCCCAGGATGCGAGCTGCAGGCTGGAGGCTGGAGCTGCTCTGAGGTACTGTAGAGGGAAACTAACAGGATTAACAACTCCATCCCCCTCTCACCCAGCCTGCCCGGCCTCACGTGTGCATACAAGAGGCCATTTCTATGCTAATGCACTGTTTACATGAATGGGAAAAATCTATTATTTGCCATTTTAGCCATAAAAGCAATGACAAATTGTGGGGGTTTTTTCTACTTCACCAGATTCCTATCAGCTTTGTTCCTGTTTTTGGTTTTCCAATGGAAAACAAATTGATGTCCACACTGTTGATAAAACAGACCCCCGGGATAGTAAATAACTGGAGTGCAATCTCACTCCCATCTCTGGAAGCTCTCCCATCTATAGGGAGCTGGCTCCTTTACAACATCTTTGAATTTATGCATCAATATTCCTAAAATAAGATGCTCTCTCCCGTTATTTTTTGGTGAGATTATCTTTGTAAGGTGTTTACAGCACATTCAGAAAAGGGTTGCGATATTTTTAATTAACATATTCATGAACAGCTAACATTTCTGAGCAATAATAGCTTTATAACACATTCAGCTTCCTGCTTTTAAAAACAAAAGTCTCTCAGACATATGTAAATTACTGTTTAATGTATATTGTGTGTATATTGACTAAACGGTTTGCCAAGGACTCTCCTCTCCCATGCTCTAAAATTAATGTTTCCAAACCCCCATGGAGAGGTGTTGCATTACAGTGAAAACATGCCAGTAGTGTACACACGCCTGGTCATAGTTTCCTCACTTTCCTGTCCAAACCACATATTTTTAGATTGTCATTGAGCCAAATGTAAATATTTATCTTGGACCTTTGTTGCCTCATGACAGTTGTTTTGTTGACTTGTTGTGTATCTCTGCCATCAGCAGACAGTCAGATGGTTAAGCATTCATAACTTTGTAAGCCTATAAAGCAGACTGTTAGCAATGCTAATGAGATAGCTGTACCCCACGTAGGATGAGGGAAATGTTGGATATGCCTATGCCCTAGAAGTATTAGTTTTTTTCTGTCTCTTTCCCTATTATTATTATTTATTTCTTCTTGTCTGTGCAGAACAGTTTACAGTAACATACATTTATTTCCAGTGCCAGTAGAAGTAGCTTGGGTTTTGGTTAAATTATATATATATATATATATTAGGGCATTCACGACTAGTGAATTTTGCTAGTCGACTAGTTGTTCCTAAAGGTAGTGGACTAGTTGGATTTTTTTCCTCCCCCAATAAAAACATTTAACGCACGTCAAAAGGTCTCAAATACAACCAGCACGCTTGTCTGAGCTGGATTTGCTGATTGAGTGACTGCAGTAACAATGCCATTAATTTCTCCAAATAGTTTAAATTCTGTTTAGTTAACATGGCATAATGTAGAAAATGATTGTTAAAACAAATCTATGTTCAACAACAACGAACGTTATGTCCACCTTCAGTCGCTCGCATCATGCAGACTGATGAATAGCGTATGATGCACTTTAAAGTAGTTATGCCCAAACAGAGATCAACTTCAGATATAACTTGTGAAACTACTATAGCAATCTCGACAATTAACATGCATGTCCACAGATTGCATAACGTTTACAAATGGTTTATTGAAATAAACATTAAGTGACTGATAAGGCTCTTTCACACACAGATCGCGCAAAATTGCAGTTCAGGAGTCCCGCAAAGCCAGCCGCCTCGCCACAGAAATTGCTTTCACACAGAGCCAAGCAGCACCGCCACATTCTCGTCCTGCGGTGTGCTTTCAGGTGAAAGCCACCACTCCCAGATTGAAAGGCGAGCGGAGGGATTTCCAGCTCCTCCTAGCCCAAATGAATATTTTCATAGGTTAGTGTAGCCCTACTGTATGATGAACGAATTCATTCAACAACCAAGACTTCCCTCCTTCTGCTAGTCCGCTGAGCAGGGAGGATAGGTGCACTCGCATGGTGGGCGCGGACTCGGCTTAATATCAAAACGGGCTCCGCCGCGGAGTGCATCTGCCGACTTTCTGGCAGCGAAGTGTTGCATGAATTGCATTCAAGGAAAGCCAATCTTTATTTATACAACACATTTCATAGAAGTAAATTCACTGACTAAGCAGATCGATATGGTGTCACCTTGTGTAATTCATTCAACAACCAAACATCGCTGATGTATGCCAGCCAACGAGGTGCATCTGTGCAGGTGCAGAAAACACGAAAGTGTTGTCCACATGCAGCATGGTAACCAGGCTTTCAATATTCATCTGATCGACTTTATGGATGCATCATGCACCATCATGTAGCCTATTAGGTACAAGGCTAATTCTTATCTTTTGGTTCCATTTTTGTGTAAAGCAAATTATTCCCATTAAGTAGCCTAATTAGCGTCCGTAGCCTACTCTGTTCTGAAAGACGACGCCCGCATATCAAACAGCTGCAGTCTGCATAACGTTCGTCGGGGGAATAGTATAGGCTATAAATGCACATGACTACTTAACGTTAGTAGTTTTTGTAGGGAATGCACAAGTGGCTAGCTAGACAGATTGCAGTTCTGGAGCTGGTTTCCAGAGGGAATTTCGTCAGACCAACTCGCCACAGACAGCTATAGTCCTCTGAAGCGTATTATTATATCCGTTAATTTTACCTAGGCTACTAATGTCGTTTGAGCATAAAGCCTATTGATGTTTACCCCTATCAAGCCTAACCTACTACAGGCACGGAGCATTCCTCCTGGCGCATGATTGTATAGGCTACTTTTTTTTTACTTTCACTGTCTTTCTTGCTGCATGAGGTGATTTCCCCTGTAATTTTTTTATGAAGCATTCGCAGAATTTCGCACTGTTCCGGCTTGCTGCTCCGACGCTTTCAAGTGGAGGCGGGTTGCCTGCTAAACCGGCGTCGTGACAAGCTCTGCTCCCGGGACAAAAGGCGTAAAACAATTACCCATCAACGCGCGTTCATGACTTTCACATCAGAGGCGCGGATCCTATTTTCCGTGCATTTTTCGGCTTTCAAGGCCGGTGTGAAAGAGCCTATACATTCATTCTTGCCAACGCGGAATGAGCACTAGATTGACACATTTTACCCGTGCGTGAAACACACGTGTCTATCGCCATCTCTATTATAATGGATTTAATAAATAGTGGCTATTGTAAGAAAAAGTATAAAGGTAAACCCATTGCAAACACAAATGCTAAACGTACTTACCATGAAACGCCATAATAAGTGGTGGTAAACGTTATTCCATTATGATAATCCACAAAGTAGTCACGTTGCTGCTGCTGCTTGCGGTAGTACCCGCCGGCACCGGGTGAGCGATGGTTATACATAGCGCTGGTACTGCTGTTTTAGCCTTACATATCTTGCAGGTGACGGTTTTATCTGCTCAGGTAAAAGTAGTCCCACTCCGCCATGTTTGTAATGCTCTCTTCTTCTTCCGCTATCCCATTCTGCTATTTTGGCAGTCAACACACTCACAGCGCCCCCCAGTGGCATATCTGTGGTACTGCACTGCACTATGGAAACAGGCAAACCCAAGAATGACGACTAGTCGAGTACTATGCACAGTGTCGACTAGTGGTTTTACTAGTCGACTAGTTGGTGAATGCCCTAATATATATATATATATATATATATATATATATATATATATATATATATATATATACATATATATATATATATATATATATATATATATATATATATATATATACATATATATATATATATATATATATATATATATATATATACTGTATATATATATATATATATATGTATATATATATATATATAAAATATACTTTTTTTGTTTTTTGTTTGTGTACTGTATTTCTCTGAATCAATCAATCTCTGTCTGCCTGTCTGCCTGTCTATTGAGACAAAATTGTAACGTCACTTTAATTTTCAAATACTCCATGAAGTGATGTAAATGTAATAATTACATCCTGCAGCTGTCAGAAATGTTGAGTGCTCATTCCTGAACGTGTCATGGAATATGTCACCTTGTTTTCAAAGCGTAAACAATTAGCAATGACAGCGTTGGCATCTTTGTCTTATTCACATACATGGTGCAACAACCTGAGTGGCTGCAGGTCCTTTGATGCTGAGAAGACTGCCTGTCTGTGGGTGTGCACTGCTTCAAACAAGCCCAAGGGCTTCAACTGGCTGGCATTGTTCCACATGGAGGAGAGGCTGGTGGGTTGGCTGCTGTCATGTCTCCTGATAAAGACATCACATCTAATGGGCATGACTGCTGACGTCCTTGGTTGGCATGACAAATAATACTATTAACCCCGCCTCCCAAAGCAGCCATTTTGATTGATGTGTGGGCGAGAGCGAATGGAGCATGTGTGTTGTTTTTTTCACCCACAGAGGTCTTTGTTGCTGTGACCTTCCAAATCTGTATGCAGCTGGTCAGCATTCCAATTAAGAGTGGCCATGTTGCATGTAATGAAAACAGCTCCCTGGCCTGCTGCCCCTTGATGAATATGCTGTTGAAGCCTGGATCAAATCTCTGTATGACACGTCTACACATTTACACACCTCTACACATTTACACACCTCTACACATTTACACATGTGTTTCACTGCATGTGGATGGTCTCTGTATGACACCTCTACACATTTACACACCTCTACACATTTACACACCTCTACACATTTACAGATGTGTTTCACTACATGTGGATGGTCTCTGTATGACACCACTACACATTTACAGATGTGTTTCACTACATGTGGATGGTCTCTGTATGACACCACTACACATTTACAGATGTGTTTCACTACATGTGGATGGTCTCTGTATGACACCACTACACATTTACAGATGTGTTTTACTGCATGTGGATGGTCTCTGTATGACACCACTACACATTTACAGATGTGTTTCACTACATGTGGATGGTCTCTGTATGACACCTCTACACATTTACACACCACTACACATTTACACACCACTACACATTTACACACCTCTACACATTTACAGATGTGTTTCACTACATGTGGATGGTCTCTGTATGACACCTCTACACATTTACACACCACTACACATTTACACACCTCTACACATTTACAGATGTGTTTCACTGCATGTGGATGGTCTCTGTATGACACCACACTACACATTTACAGATGTGTTTCACTACATGTGGATGGTCTCTGTATGACACCACACTACACATTTACAGATGTGTTTCACTACATGTGGATGGTCTCTGTATGACACCACTACACATTTACAGATGTGTTTTACTGCATGTGGATGGTTTTCTGAATGACACCACTACACATGTACAGATGTGTTTCACTGCATGTGGATGGGCTGCCTGTGACATAGCACCAGGTGGCAGCATTTATGTACAGAATAAGCTCAAGCCACAGACAGTAGATCTGAATTCCTGCACACATCACCAGAGATGCCTATAGCTTGACAAAGATGTGTGTTATGAGATTTTGCAGATTTCAAAGTCACACTGAAGGAAAATGTACACTTCTTGTAAAAAAGAGAATTGTTTAATTTCCAATTTTACTAATTTCGGTGTAAAGTCAAGCTGGAGAAACGACTTAAATGTTCCATAATGGAATATTAGAAATTAAAATCAAATGTCTGCTCATGAGAGATCCCAAAGTCTCATAATTAAGAAATAGAAGACATTTAACGTGGATAAAAATTTAATGGCCCATTAATAATTGAGCAGAACAGATGGAGTATTTCTCTATACCCACAGCCACTCTGGCACATGAGATTGGATGTGTGTGAGATGTCACTTTGCAGGAGATGCTGTGTGCTTTGTATGATTAAAAACTGATGATATTCTTTTGATATCCCCCCCCCCCCCCCCCCCCAAAAAAAAGTATTGTCTAATTTATTTAACAAGAACATTTGTGATTTTGGATTTTGTGATTTATAATACCTGAAAGCGAGTGGTTAATTAAGCAATTCAGATGCAAACACACACACACACACACACACACACACACACACACACACGCGCGTCTTTGATGGTCATGGTCACACAACTTGCTTGGCAGCAGCATGTGGTCAGATTCTCCTGGGCTTCCTCCAGTGGATCTCATCCCAGCAACGACTCCCTTATTTACTCACTTCATTGACAAAGAGCACACTTGCCAATAGCATCAATGATTTAAAACGCCAAAGTAGAGTGAGCCTGCTGCCAGCAATCTTCAAAGGAAGTGTAGTTAGGGCGGAGAGAATGTGGAGCAGCACGGCCAGTATAAGGCTTATATACTGACAAACGCACAGCTCCACTCACACATTCGTTCTCTTCTCCGCCAGTAGAGCAGAGTGTTGTAATGTAGCACTTGCGGCCCTCCATGGCTGTATTTACCTCGCTATTAAAACTGTGTCATTAAACAGATTGCCAATTACTGTTCGCCTGTATTTCACCCCGGCCAGCTCCACCAGCCCCCCCATCACATTGCCCTTCAGTTGGAAAATGCTGAGAATGGTAAAGCAGTGAACAGGACCAAATGCCTATCTGACTGTTTTAATAAAGAAAATTGCAGTCAGGCTCAGAACACTCCCGACCCAAATGAGATTTGAGTGATGATGATTTGACTTACGGCGAGACATGCTGAGAACTCTTTTGTGTCCTGTGCTGTGACCGTGTGTGTGTGTGTGTGTGTGTGTGTGTGTGTGAGAGAGAGAGAGAGAGAGAGAGAGAGAGAGAGAGAGAGAGAGAGAGAGAGAGAGAGAGAGAGAGAGAGAGTGAGAGAGAGTGTGTGTTTGCACTGTGCACATATGTGTGATGTGTGGGGCTGATTGCATTAGGTGCTAGGAGTTAGTCCCTGTGGAGGAGCCACATGCCTGTTGTACCCCAGCTGTAGCTCAGATCTAATATTCTTCATGATGTCCTCTATGGGCCAAACTCAATCTGCTGCTTCTTTGTGTCTGCCTGGCAGGGTGGAGAAGTGAGTGAGATGTTGCTGCTTCTTTGTGTCTGCCTGGCAGGGTGGAGAAGTGAGTGGGATGTTGGGTGGGGAAGCACATTGTATGTTTGTTACTTCACCTTTGGCTAAAGGTTTTTATCGGTTTGTAATGCTGGCATGTGAGCCTGGATAAAACCATCCTGATTCGTGATCTTTCTGTTTGGTTCTAAAATGTGAGTTGACATGATGTGATGGTTTAGCAGGCTACTGGCATGTTGGCTGGAGAACTGAGAAGTGAGAGAGGTCAAACAGCAGTCTGAAGAGTGACTCTTTCAAAGATGACGGAGTTATCTGACTGAGATGTGTGCAGCTACGGTATTTATCACACATGTTTAGTGCACTGCAGCTTTAGAGTTTCTGCTTCTGAGGTAGACAGCTGGTGCCAGGTTAGATCAGCTGCTTTGTTAATTTCCTCAGTTCAGAGGACATGGGTGCAACCATTTATGTTTGTGTGCAGTTGATATTTTGCCTGAGGCCGCCTGCAGGTAATTGTTGTGAAGGCACGGTGTAGTGTGGGTGGGTGGAGAGAGGGCATGGTGTGTGTAGTGTGGGTGGGTGGAGAGAGGGCATGGTGTGTGTAGTGTGGGTGGCAGTCTTTACCGCTCTTGAAATAGCCACAGTGAAAGCCTCCATTAGTCTGCATTCAACGTCTGCTCAATATCATCATCTAGCCAAGCAGCAGCCCTGACAAAGCTAACATACGAGCATCACCCTCACCTGGCGCACATCACTTTCAATTGGCCAATATTATCCTCATTTTAATGTGTCCCCCCTCCCCCAGTGGTGGATGAAGTACCTGAAAGCAACACTTCAGTAAAAGTATATATATATTTTTTTTTTCAAGATTTGTTTTATTTTTCGTACAGTTGCTCATTCGTTGACAATATTACAGAAACATCTCTGCTTGAGCACACGCACATTGCGTAAAATAAAACAAGACAAACCAAACAAAATAAACAAATAAATCCCAACCCCATCCCTCCCCCCACCCATCTCCCTTGTATGGATGTAAAAGTATATCTTACCAGAAAATGACTTTGGTAGCTAGTAACCTATTAGAGTATTAGTTTAGTGAAAGTCTTATCAGATGTTTACTGTACTGAAGTATCAAAAGTACTTACTGCAGGGCGGGCATTGGCAAGGCTACGCAGAGGCCGAGCTGCGTATGCAAGCTGCAGGGAATCGAGCGCATGTAGCACGCGAGATGCCTAGTATAATAAGAATGAGAAGTTTTCCGTGTGTGTGAGCAGAATTTTGTCCGGCCACGGCTATGCCGCTTTACGTGTGATCGGGCTGAAATTTGCAGGCGAGCTGCGTATGCGACACAGTGGACTAGCTGCAGGGCGGGTGATGCCGTGAACCCGCGCAGTAGGCGAGCCTAGGAAATGAGCGAGATTGCTGGTTGAAAATAAAAGTACAAGTGCATGCTGTAAATAAAAAAGCAAGCATAATTCATGCCTGGGCTTGAATGGAAATCTTCTTTTTCTTTTTGAGTTTTATAGGCTTTGGCAAACAACATTATTGTGCATTACCGCCACCAACTGGAATGGAGGGTGGATCGCGATTATTGCAGCTTGCAAGCTAGGACCGCTAATTCGCCAAACCTGCTTGCTTGCAGGCTACCAAATTTCTTCTGATTTCACTTTGGAACTAAGTATACATTTTATTTAGAAAAGGTAGTGGAGTAAAAGTGAAATTTGACAGAAATATAAATGTCCAAGTAAAGTACAGATCCTCCCAAAAATAAGGACTCTAACAAAGTATTATTACTTCGTTACATTACACCACTGGCCCCACCATGCCGATGGTGCAAGCTTTCCCATTTAGGATTCATTCTTCAGCTATTGCATTTGTTTAGCATATAATGAAAAGATTGTGTCTATTCTGGGAGACATGGCCCTTTCTGATCCCTCAGTATGCCTCTATTATAGACAAGAAACTGGCCTTTTCAGCTGTAATCTCGCTCTATTGTCTCTGCACATTTCCATTATTGTCGTCAATTCATGCACAGTTAGGAGGCTGCCATGTCAGATTGACAGTAGCAAGTGGTGCACCAATTAACTCAAACAGCTGGTTAGAAGAAGAGACAAGCGCCATGTTATCCGAGAGGGACAACAAACAAACATGGATTGACATTCTCTCTGTAGGACCAGCATTTGTCAATACAGATGCTTCATCATGGTGGCTGTTAGTTGTTTTGAAGAAAAGTCGCATCGCAATTTCGTGCCGTATATTCGCATCGCTCTTGATGTGTATTGACCTTTATATGAATGCTGTATCCAGCCGACAGATGAGTTTGCACCAGGGTACATGCATCCTCCACATTGACGGTGTCACCCCTACTCTATAAAAAACACACATCGCAGATCTGTTTTTTTGTTTCTTTGTTTGTTAGCGAAACCAACAACACAGCAACTCTTCATTATATCTATATCAAATTAAACCGTTTTAAATAGAATTGAAGTGTTTTCAGCTTCCTGTACAGTATTTTCCTATAGTCGCGCTGGACGCTTGTTGACGCGGCACAGTTCTGGTCTGTACTTGACATGAAACAATGTTTCAGTAGATACTTCCTTGTCTTGATACTTGACATGAAACAATGTTTCAGTAGTACTTTCTTTCAACAGCCAATAATAAAAGGCATTCATTAGAGCCTGGGGATGATTGGAGACAGTCTTTTGTTGGCTTGAAATTTGAATTTATTCATTTGCTTTACCCGCTTATTCCTAGTCAGGATCATGAGGGGCTGGAGCCAGTTACTGTATATAGCCTACACAATGTGTCTTCACTTGACGGTTTATGTATAGACCTTATTCGATTGACGTCACTCACGTACGGGCACGCCCACCGCCGCCATGTTCTCGACATAGCCTGCAGCTCTTAAGTGACAACCTATGTGAGAGCAGCGTTTATACGAAGCTAGCCGCCGTTAGCGTTACCTGTATCGTTCCAATTGTGTTCGGATGGTAACCTGCATTAGGCATGGCTGTAGTAATGACAGCAATAAAGTCCCTGTGGTTTGTTTCTATCTCTACCGTCCACAGACATGAAGGGAGCGAGACTGAGGATACGTCAGAACAGGAGAGGTGTGTGGATAGTTGGGAGAGACAGGTGAAACTTTCTGACAGCTCCTCACAGCAAAGTCTGTTCACCTCGTTTTTTCTTTTGTTTATTATTACAGGCATTAACGGCAGCATACAAACAACAACTCTGGGGTTTTTGTTGCTGTCATTACTATCGCTATTTTGTAATGGAACA
Source organism: Poromitra crassiceps (assembly GCF_964638095.1). NCBI lineage: Eukaryota > Metazoa > Chordata > Actinopteri > Beryciformes > Melamphaidae > Poromitra > Poromitra crassiceps. Next base: position 43,940,443 of record NC_139642.1, read on the forward strand.
GAAATGACAATAAGGCCGTTACTATAGTTGTCAGCTGCAGGACGGTATGTCAACAATATGCCGCTGTCCGGGGTTAGCGAAGAAGGTCTATAGAGACAGTCCGCATGTCTGGGAACGCCCACAAAATGTTAAACGGCTGGCGCGCGAGTGGGGTAAAACCGCCGATATATCTCATGGGCTGAGTCACCAAAAGACGGTGCTGCGGCTCTAAACTACAGGTTTGGGGGTTCTAGAGCAGAACACAAGACGTCTGCTCTGATGTACGTTTACTGCGGTGGTTAAATCCCCGATCATGTCTGCCTGGGCTGGGCTATCAGCTAAATTCTAACTTTGCTGAATGGATAGAACGGGGGTTTTTACCCCACCCTGACCACGCCCCCAGCCAGGCTGAGCCAGCTAACCCAGCGTCTATAGACCCTTCTCACGGGGGCCATTTTGTGTCGAAAAGGCAGAATAAACACAGGTGCGAGCAAAACACTAATGAGGGTTTCCAAATTCCAATCATGGGAGTTGGAAACCCTCATTAGTGTTTTGCTTGCACCTGTGTTTACCCTGGCTTTTCGACACAAAATGGCCCCCGTGAGAAGGGTCTATTGTGGGCGTTCCTAGAGCCTGTATGGGTGTTCCCAGACATGCAGACTGTCTCTATAGTGTTGTCAAAAGTGTCATCACATCATGGTTGTATGATATTGAATACTGTATGTTTTTTTTTTTGAAATTCTCTTTTTATTATAGAATTATCAGGTCCATTATACATTTCACACATTTTCATCATTGTATCCATCTTTTCATCATACACAACCATATACAACCATCCTACCCAATCATTCCGATGTCAATTCCAATAATGATGTTGTCTTTCTTAAACTTATGTACTGTTACTGACCATTAATCCCCAATTTCCTATCCTATGTCAATAACTTACATCCATAATCCACACTTTTATAGTGCTCGAACCCGAGCAATGGGGTGTGCCTTCATACTACTCTAACCCCTTATCTTATGGGGAGATGAAATAAAACAAACCAGCAAACAGACAGAAAAAAAGAAAAAACAAACACTATTACAGTTTACACAAATGATGGTCTAATATTTATGATGTACATTATCCAGCTTTCCCATCTTTTCAGGAACTTGTCCTGTTGCAGTCTAATTGAAAAAGTAATTCTCTCCATTTTATATATTTCGTAAATTATATCAATCCATTCATCTACTGTTGGTCTGTCCGGTCTTAGCCACCTTCTTGTAATTGCTTTCCTGCCCGCTGCACTCAGAATCCTGAATAAGTACCCATCCGGAGAAGAAGCATTTTCTGATGATAGGGCACCCAAGTACATCGTTTCCATTTTAAATGGAATTCCCCCATGAAACACCTTTTCCATCACCCCATGTATCTCCTCCCAGAATCTGACTAATACCGGACAAGACCAAAATACATGATAATGGTTGGCTTCTGATGACCCACACTGTCTCCAGCACATGGAAGAGTTGGTATAATGTCTTGACTGTACCGGTGTAATAAAGAATCTCATAAGGCCCTTCCAACAGAATTCTCTCCATGAGGCTGAACTTGAAGTCCTCCACTGCAACACACACAAGTTCTCCCACTCTTCATCAGTTATATATATGTCTCCATCCCTTTCCCATTTATGTCTTACATACCCTGTCCCTTCCTTTGTTTGTTGCAGGCCCCCGTAGAGTCTTGAGATGGTTTTTTGACTCGAGCAAGAGACGTATGCCTCTGTAAAAACTTGTAAAAAAATATTGTCCTTTAATTTTTCTTTATTTTCCCTCAGTAGCTGTTCTATATGATGCCGAATTTGGAAAAACCTAAAAAAATCTTCATCAGTCAGGTCATGTTGCATCTTCAGATTTCTGAAACTTTTCATGGACCCTTGTTCAATAAAGGTACAGTAAGCTGTTAAGCCCTTATCCGTCCAACCCCTAAATCTCGCATCCACTCTACTGGGAGTGAATTCTGGGTCAAACGCCCCCCATCTCAAGACTCTAACAGCTTCATTCAATTGGCATTGTACAATTGCCTTGTTCCACAGTTTGAGTGACAAGCTAATCCAGGGATTCCCCAATTCCATTAGGTCATTCCTCCATTCCTTTACACCCAAAACCGCTTGAATTGGGTATCCCTCTGTCCTAGCCATCTCAATCTCCTTCCACCTTGCAGAGTATTCTGAGTTACACCAGCATGCCAGAGGTCTTATCTGGGCTGCCGTATAATAATCTCTCAGACACGGGAGTGCGACTCCACCCTTATTTTTGGCTAACTGTAAACTCCGATATCTGATTCTAGCTCTACGCCCTTGCCAAATGAATCTCGATATAATTTTGTCCCATTCTTGAAATTGTTGATCTGATATTTCCAATGGCAAGGACTGAAAAAGATACAGCACTCTCGGCAAGATATTCATTTTTATCGATTCTATTCTTGATCCAAAGTTCAAAAAAGGTATTAAATCCCATCTCTTCAAGTCTTCCCTAATCCTCTGATTCAGTGGAAGGAAATTAAGCGAAAACAGTTTTGACAGGTCCTTTGATATATTCACTCCCAAATATCTTATAGATTCCGCTTCCCATTCTAGCTGAAATTTTGTTCTGAATACTGTATGTTTTGATGGTTGCATATGTCGTTTTATCACTGAGAGTTGAGTTTTATATATATTTTATGAAACCAGGCATTTATTTTCTAAGATAAGACAGGCCTCCAAACAGTTATGGGGAATTTTAATATAGTTGTGACTGTGGGGATAATGCTACAAGATGAAATATTGAGGATTTGAGTGATTGGGGAATAGAACTGTTCCCCTAATAGTAACTTGGTTGCCATAGTGATGCTCCTCTCTGGCAATACAGCAAAGTCTATCCAAAGATGAATTGCCCATTTGCCACATGTTCGTCCTTTTGCCATATGCGCTCATTTTTGACACTGACAATTGATGTGCTCATATGAACAGCAGTTCAGATTTCTTTATAAGGGGGTGCAGATTTATTCCACTGATGACCTGCTTGTTTACCAACATCTGCTTAATTAACCTCCCGCCTTGGCTTCAGAGGAGCTGGCCTAACAGACTACTGAGGGCCATCTCCAATCCAGGACAGCTGCCAACTGGGCAGCAGGTGACCGCATAAACCACTGGACCCAGGACAAGATTGATCACTCCAATAACACCTCAGGACTCAAATCTGCGAGATGATTGCCATAGTGATTAGATGCTCCCAATAAACAGAGGGCTGGCTTTTGGAGAGCAGCTCACACTGGGTCGTTTAGAGTCCACTGGGTCTGAACATGGCAGCTCTGTGGCCAGATGTTTGATAACTGACCTGTTTCTAATGCCAAGTTTGCCCACATCAGTGACCCTAAGCGTTATTGTTTCATTAACACAGTGAGTCATGGTGCTTTTCTCTGTTGCCAGTTGCCATCATCGTCAATCTACTGACATCAGTGTTAATCCAAAAGCTTAATCCGTTCAAATTAACTGAGGGTTGTCCACTTTATTTATATAAGTAGTGTTCTTATTAGTTGGAATAACTTTTATACAGTATATGGCACTGAGTTTCCAAACACGTATGAGAATTAAAGTCCACAGCAGAAATATAGAACTAGTTCAGATTGGATTTAGCAGTTTGGAAAATAGCCGTTAACTTGTATATCTTTCCCAGTTTTACAAAGCCTATAACAGCAAAACGATGATGAAACTTTTAACATTGCATGCCGCGTTGTGTTCTCTAACTAATAACATGATGGTTTTCTAAGGACATGCATTAAGAGTCCAATGCCTGTTTACACATTTTGTCTTTCATTCTTTGGGGCTCAGGGAGGATTATGGATGGGATGGAACTTTAAATGCCACTGTAACTCTAGGCCTACAAAATAACCCTACAGCCGGAGGCAGAACTCGCCATCTTCAGCTGCTCGGAGTGAGTCCTCTCTGAACTTCCCTACAGCTGTGCAACAATCTCTACACTGGGGACAGCTGTCGCCAAAAGACTCATTCTGAAGGAATGGAAGTCCTCCTCATCACCTTTTCAGGTGTGGCTGATAGACATGATCTCTGTTATGGAGAGACTCAGGTCCCTGAGAACCAACTCACTTAAAAGGTTCTCAACTATCTGGGACCCGTTTTTGGCCTACTTTGACGAGGTTAAGAATGACCAGTGACTAATGTTAGTGGTGACGGATGGCTCGCCCGGCTGGTATCTCATGGACCCCTTGCATGGGATCCCTGCACATTATCTCTTGCAAACACATACGCACCTTATGTGGCTGGTAGCACCATGTTGTAATGTGGTAATGTCGATGATGTATGTTTTTTTTCCCTGTGTCTGAGCCTGTTTGTGTTGTTCGTATATTGTTCTATAAAAAGAAAATTATGAAAAAAAAAAAACGCCACTGTAGATATACCCTGATTTTCTTTTATGTAATTTACGTTACTTAAGAGTGGTACTGCTTTCATATATTAACAAATGTAGAGTGACATGCAAATATTATATGCAAACAGACTTGTACAGTACATGTCAATATCACTAAGGTGTTTTCGCAGTCTAGAATGTATTATTTTTAAAATAAGTTTGATTGCCTGGCACGTAGAATTACTTGTGCTCAGAATGTCCCTAGGTGATGGTATAACATTAACAGACTCAGTGTACATAGAAAATACATTTTACATAGCATACACCAAGCATTACAATACACAATGCAGCGCTGCCGCCATATTGGACTGAAAATGCCTCATTGCACCAATGGGACAACAGCACAGAACCATGACAGAGTATTGCAGTTTTGTGGCCCTAATATCTGTTTCCGATTTGGTTTAGGCCCAATACACACACTCTCTCTCTCTCTCTCTCTCTCTCTCTCTCTCTCTCTCTCTCTCTCTCTCTCTCTCTCTCTCTCTCTCTGCCTATTTGTAATATTCATGGACAGAATATCAAGGCACAGCTGAGGTCTGGAGGATGTCCAATTCAGTGATGTTACAGTGGCATCTCCAATATTTGCAGATGTTCTTTTGACGTCATTGGGCTGTGATCTCTGCAGCGGAGCAGTTTTCTGCGTTACTGGTCAAGACCAGAGTCAGTACTTCCAAATCTGAGACGATAGTTTTCTCCCAGAAAGATGTGGCCTGTCCGAGAACTGCCCCACCTAATGGAGTTCTGGCATCTCAGGGTCTTCTTCACAACAAGTGAGGGAAAAGGGATTGGGACATTGACTGTCAGATAGGTGCAGCAGCTGTATTGGGTGTTGTATTGGGCCATGAGAGAGAGCTGAGCTACAAAGCAACACTCTTGGATTTACCCGTTAATCTTTGTTCCGACCCTCACCTGATGTCACAGCTTTGGCTAGTGACCAAAAGCATGAGATGGAGGAAGTCTTGCTCTGACCCTGACCCAGATAATCGTCAAGGAAATGAAGTATGGCTGGATAGTTTGTTTTTGAATAAATAAATGTGAGAAAATGTAATTTCTAAATTATAGTAGCATTGTTGTTTTGTTGACGTGAAAGCGCATTCCAACAATTGCAGATTTTGTGCAGAGGTCCAGAATCATGTCTGTCAGAGTAATTTAGATTACCGGTACTTTTAAACTGTTTTATATTATTATTATTAATTTTGGGTTTTGTTTGTGTATGTTTTTTTGGGGGTGCCACACACACCTAGCCTAGCCTTACAGTGGATTCCATCTGAGAAGCGTTAGGCCTAATCAGTATCCAAAGGAGGGAACTACATGAGTTCACTATTGTAGTTCTCCAGAGGACTGTGGTCAGGGCTTTGGGAAGGCTTAGCTTGCTGTCTCGAAGCTTTGAAAAGCGTGGCTGGGTGTCTTTAAAGCACGAGTGGAAAAAGCTGTTTTCTGGGAGTCTAGTTTGACTGATGGAATGAAAAGGAAGCAATAAAGTTGATTTATGATGGTTTGCAGTACTAACCAATTTCACAAATATTCAGCATCACGCAGCTTTTTGATTCCACATGGCGCCTCTGCCACTTCTTTCAGCCTTATTAGATTCATGGCTAATGTCACAATGTGACCGAGACACGGCTTCTGTCCACATAATAATACAAAGACATTCGATGGAATGACAAATTACCTGCGGCTTCTATCATGCAATATTAAAAACAGCAAAGTGATTATTGAGATATTATGCTATTCTCAATATTCAGTTCATGTGCTGGAATTATATAAAAATGTTTTATTGATGTAATTTAAAAAACCCTCATATTTTTTTGGATGATGGCTTCAGGACAGAGATGAACTTGTACTTATGGCGAAAAGGCAATATGAACAAAGAAGTGGGGAATAACCTTTGAAGATGATCTTCTCTGTCACCTCTTAGCCACAGGCGATGTTTCCAGTGAGGCACAAGCTAATTTCATTAAGACATGGGGGAGGGGCTGTGTGTGCCTCACAGTTGAGCCCACATTATATCCTTATAGACTTCATCAGTGTTTCAGCCACAGCAGATAAGCATCAGTCCATAGTATTGCAGGAGCTCATAGCAAAGAAGGGTACCTTGCTGAGTGACATCATGGTGCTCACATCGTTCAACCACTGAAAGCAGACAGAGGGCAGGAAAGGCACTAGTTGACAACCCAGTCGCCAGGATCAAATCTACCTCTCTGCAAACCACAGAAACGTTTGATATCTACGTTTCAGTGCCAAAAAACGTTGCATATAAACATGCCGTTTCCGAACAGAGGCAAGCATAATTATGTGACATATTAACATTTGTAGTTACGTGAATAGAACGTCATCGTCATAGAACATAATGACAGTCTGAGGTTTAATGAAGTATGTCGCAGTCGCGGTAGGAGAAGGGCTGGGAGTAGTGGAGCCGTAGCCTTTCCCACTTGTAACGTTTTCCTCATGAGAGAGCTGATTCGAATCCTGACTCAAACCCTAACCGCAACCAAGTTGCACTTGCTTTTGTTGCCTAAACCCAAATGTTGTTTGACTTGCCTAAACCCAACCAAGAAGTTTTACTTGCCTAAACTTAACCGACAATTCGAGTTGCGGTAGCCCACGGCTGGCTCCAGCAACTCGATACCGGGCTGAGTCGGCAACCAGGAAGAGCTGGTGTCTGTGTTGCAGTACTGAAATGTTCATATTTTCCATTTCCGTGGAAGGAAATGTAAAATATGAACATTTCGGTGGATCGCAGAAAGGTACAATGTTGACATTTTTTATCCTGGTGATTGGGTAGCAGTTGAAGGCGTTCTTGTGGGCACGTTATAGGAATGAAAGCCTGCACTTTATTTCATCTACTTTGAGCCTTTCTCCAGCTTCTATCATTGTCCTTCCACCACTGGATAACACTGCCAGGTAGACTGGAAGGGTGAAGCAGTGAGAACATGACCTTATCTCTTCTCTCCAGCTGCTCTCTGGTCCTCATCTATAGAGGGAGCAGGGGAGGACAGTGCAGAGGCATCCTCGCAGGGTTAACCCTGAAACAGGCCTGAAAACCAGTCCCAGTGACAGTCAGTCAGTCAGTCAGTCAGTCAGTCAGTGCCACAGCAATAGGAAGGTGGGGGTGCAACATTTACTACAAGCCAATTATAGCTTACCTCCGCTGTGGTGCCTCCACCATGGCTGAGTGCTCTGCAGTAACTCCCCTATGTCATGGCTTCTCTCCACTGCCCATTCTCCCTGTTCACCCAGGCACAGTGCAGTCTACTGTACCTACAGACCAGCGTAGGACATTAGCGGGGGCTGGGGGGTAAAAATGCTTTTCAAAAATTAGGATGACGGGGGCTTTTAAATGCTCCTGTAAAATAAAGAGTTTAATACTTCTGTATTTTAAAGTTATTCTGTATTTGCCAAGCATGACTCGAGAATGGCCAGCTAGGCATCCGTACCAGCACAATTAGTTCAACTAGCTAATGTTAACTTAGAACAAACATGGAGCGTTTTTTTTAATACGCAAACCACCCACTGTGTCATGACTAGAAACGGATCAATAACAAGTCTATCCAGTGTCTAAAAAATCTGTCAAAGAGTCTACTGTTGATATGTTGTGTTTTTTGTCTTTTGCCATAGGGCATGTTATTTGAAACATTACATAACATGCCAGACAATCAACAGTGTTGCTGAGATAGGAAATGATGATTTTTAACTGTGATTTTTATTAACTTTTAGAGATAAAACATGCTTGGATAAAAATAGTTATTAGTCGGGTTCAATTTGCCTTTGTAGATAATCAAGAAACTTTAAATTAATAACGTAGATGTGTTTAATAGAGCTTGGTCGCTGCCTCCTTGCGCTTGTATCCGGTATAGCAGCAGAGCAGCAGAGGCAGACAGCCTCAAACACGAGGTGATTGACAGCTCTATAATAAGCATAATAGCAGCGGATGGAAATGCGCCTTATTTCGCATTTTCTTTTGCCGACTTTCTGAAAATTTGATTACAATTGTCGATACCTTTGGATGGAAACTCAACTATTGATTGGTAAGGTATTTCCCAACATTTGATAAAATAGCCCTGGAAATGATCCAACATGCCTCCGAAACATATGACGACACCTAGGAACATTAGCAATGAGTTGAAATGGAATTTGCAAGCATATAGTATTTTGTTGCAATGAAAGTGCAGACCTGTGTTGAGTATGATGATCTATGCTTGTGTCTTATGTGTTGGCATGAAGGAAAATTATTTCCAGCGCTTGAATTCTGTTCAATCAAACTTTAAACCATTTTAATTAAAACTCCTGGAGCTTCCTATTCTTGGGCCTGTGTGTGTGTGTGTGTGTGTGTGTGTGTGTGTGTGTGTGTGTGTGTGTGTGTGTGTGTGTGTGTGTGTGTGTGTGTGTGTGTGTGTGTGTGTGTGTGTGTGTGTGTGTGTGTGTGTGTGTTTTATCTGTGTTAGACAAAGAGAGCATAAGGAGGAAGGGAGCGATGCTGCCCTCTCCCATCCCCAGTCAACATGTTAATTAAAGAATTATAAGCACTGTTCCACATGCAGCCAGTCACTGCCGATTAAAATGAAAACCTCTTTTTTCTTCTTCTTTTTTTCCTCAAAATCTGGGTGAGGTTCAGCTGATATGTAATTACAGCTGTGGTATCATTTTAGATTAGAATTCTGCTGACTTTGAATCATCTCATTTACACATTGGCACTGTCAGATCCATGTTAGTTTAGTAGGAATTGTCTTTGGTCAATCTGACTTGCAGTATGTTGCCAGTGCCACTGGGTGCAGGGTGGCAAATGTTGAACCGAACAGAAATGCTTAAAACCCTATCATCAAAGATTAGAAGAAGAAGAAGAAAAGAATCACCATGCCACCTGGGACAGAAGCTGGGCACCGGGCAGATGAGCCTCAATAAACTTTCAGTGTTTTACATTTCTTTTTCTTTCTTTTTTTAAGATTATTTTTCTGGCATTTTTGTTAAGACAGGACAGTAGGTAGATAGGAAAGGGAGAGAGAGAGAGGATGACATGCGACAAAGGGCCACAGGTCTAAGCCTAAGACTAAGCCTTTGTGGTATGCACTCTACCAGGTGATCCACCGGGGCGCACCAGTGTTTGACATTTCTCTGGCTGAACTCTGTCAGATGGAACCATGTTCAAATATCAGTGTTCAGCTCATCATCATTAGCTTAGAGCAGATTGTTCTGTTATACTGTATGCAACACTGTTTGAACTTCAAAGCCCTGAGATGCTTCAGACATGCAGGCTTTTGAAGTGGATCTGAATATGAACAGATAGCATGGTTTTGAAATCTGTGTTTGCTTGTGAGTGCTTGTGTGAGCTGATTGGCAATGGCCCAGATGTTTGGATCCTTCTCCTAAGCGGGGTTATGAGAAATAGGCTCAGCAGGAATATGAGCACTAAGCAGTACTAGTATCCTTGCGAGGCGGTTGGATTTGCGAGATCACGATCACACAAGAAATCCATCTTGCCATGCTGATGTCATTGGAGCATTATTTAGCCCTCTTCCCAACAAACTAGCATGACATTGTTGGTATAGATGGATGCCTTACTGTAGGTCTTTGATACCAGTTTCACTTAGGGGTGTCAAAAATAATCGGTTATAAGATGCATCGCGATGCGGACGTGCACGATTCCGCATCGATTCACAAATGTCAAAAATCGATTATTAAAAAAAATAATTATAATCAAATAAAATATAATGGAAGTACATGCAGTTGTTTATTTTAATTATGGATCATAATACAATGCAATTCCAAATGCACTTTTATTTTAAAAGTAGCCACACAGTGAGAAAAAAGAAAGTGAGAAAAAATAAATAATGTATTGCGGAAAAAAGTGATGCATCGATTTAAGATGCATCGAGATGCATCGATAATCGTAATCGAATCGAATCGTAGCCCTCTGAATCGTAATCGAATCCTGAGGCCAGTGAAGATTCACAGCCCTAGTTTCACTCTAGCTTTAAAAATGAGCCACAGTCCACGACATCTGCCATTAAAAATTGCACAATAACAAGTGCATAAAAAACCATCATAAAAAGGTGAGTAAACACTATGTTGTATTTAAACAGCTACGTAAACAGCGTTTACATGTGTTTATCCTCCACTACAGTCCTACGTGTCAGGTTACAGTAATGCGTAAACATCACAAGATATGCTACTTACTGTAAATGCTGGATTAGCACAAGGATAATGCCAGTAACATACATTTGTGGGAACAAACATTTTGAAAATAAAAATACAAATGTACCGTATATATATTTTTTGCTTGTCTAGGATTTGTTCATGAATGCGTGTGCCAGCAAATGTACATGTACTGTATGTGGTATATTTTGTTAAAATAAAGTGTTGAAGAAACCCAAAATGTAGTGGAAACTGAGCAACCAGTGCCACCAGCTAAAGTTCTTTACAGGAGAGGTAGAGTAGCTCACAAAGTTAATGGTTCTATTATATTGTGGTTTTAGGGTGTGGCCATGTTATCCCTACTATGGGGGTAGAAATGTCATTGCTAGAGATTGTGGCATTTGCTTTTTGTGTATTTGATGAAGCAAATACCTTTCCAATTGTTGTATTATTATAAATGGTAGATATTAATGATGAACAAATCTGGCTATAACACGTTTTGTGGAGATGATATCAAGCTCTTGGTGAATTCCCTCTATTGATTAACTTACAAAAATATCTAGTAGATAGATGATACAGTTGATATATAATGTAGCTATTCCAGTGGTAAATTCCAGGATTTCACACAGATCATTTCTTGATTATTGTTATACCCGAATTGAATAGATTTTAGCTCACCAAATACAGGCAGGAAAACAAGTCTCCCTGTAAGAAGAAACAAGTAGCCTGCATAGACAAACATTAACAACGTACATAACCAGCAAGCACTATACTTGAATTATACAACTCATGATTGAACTGAATATAATGCAGTTTCATTATGTGTTGACATGAACTGTTCATGTTCATAATGACATTCATGTTCACAATAAAAGCCTCGTTCTTGTTTGCAGCCACTGCGGAGTGCAACCCCTATACTGTTAACAAGCCATGCAAGAAGAGACTATTAGCCTCTCTACATTTGCTTTCAGCTGAATTCAGAATTGATTTTTCAAACTTTATTGATCACATTTATAACAGTCAGTGGACTGGCCATGTTTATCAGGCCATGTAGCCTAAACAAGTGTCATCTTCGGTCAACGATTAAAGCGCTATTTTCTGTTCCAAGGTCAAGATTAAAGTCAAAACGTGATTGGATTTTGTTATTTAGACCTATTAACTCTGGATCAAATGATCAGGAGCCTGCTAAACTCTCTCTATATACAGTTATATGAGCATACATTATGACATGTCAATGTTTTTTCTACTGTTTGATAGTCTGGTGTGATTTGCTTTTTTGGAACCAGTGGTGTCAGCCATTTCTAATTCCCTGAATATTTAGGTTGACGTTTCAGTGGCACAGTACATGGTTTTGGTTATTAGTTAACACACAGACGATGGAACGGAAACAGCAATGTTGTCAAGCAAGATGTAACAGCGTAGCCGGATCTGTACCCATACAAACAATATTAGTATGCTACCCTTAAACATGGTGATTCCAGTTTCACAATTGCCAGCCACAAGACTTGAGGTTTCATAAAATCTCTAATAAAACCCAGCTCATTTGTCCTTCCCCCACAAAAAGGAGATATTATTGCATCTTAATGTTAATGACGCTGTAGGGGATTTGGTGACAATATGCAGGCTTTATTGGTAGCTCTCTTGGGCTGGAGTGTTAGAGGTTATTCAAACAGGACCCCCTCCACCAAACACAGAGCTGTGTGTCTGTTTACCAGTGTTAATGCTGTGTTATTTAGTCTGCAGGCCCACAGGGACCCTGCAGGGTTAGTCTGCAGGGTGAATATTCATTTGGGACAGACACCTGAGACTTCACCCCCATTCCCATTAGAGAGGTGGTGCACGCACAATATCGACTGCATTGTTTCAGTGAAACATCTATTATAGTCGACACATTCATGCTCCATGAGGCTATTAGCATTCCTATCAGTCCATTTATTTACATGCATTTATTATGTATTATAATATTTAGCTTTTATAACTGTGCTCAATAATTCAGAAGAGTTGTTGTTGTTGTTTTGTTTCCTTTTTACAATGGCTGCCTATAGGAAAATTACATCTTAGTGCTCCTGTGTAACCCTAATACAGGAATACTATAGATGATGTGTGATAAAAACAGCATGTATCTAGTTTGAACCGTGTCATTTCTGTTAACTTTGAGTAGTGGAAAGTGAGGCATTGAAATGGCCCTGCTTTTGGGCTTCTGGAGACTCTCCATTGTGGGGAATATAATGAAGGCATTGAGCGCTGTATGAAATCCATTTCCCTCCAGATCAATCTGGCCTAATGTCATCTGTCTCATTCACATCCAACTGCCTCGGACTGTATTAATAATTGTATGGGCTGTATTGATTTCTATTGACCGTCGGAGCCTCTGTGAAACATTGTAGCCTTCAAGCGGCCTGACCCTAAATCAAGTGACATCTCATTAGAACAGACAGTGGCTCTTAAACACATCTTTTCCGGCCGTAAAAATGGAAATGGCCACAAGCATAAAGGTGGATTGTTTCTTCATTTTTTTTGCTGATATGTCATTTCCTGAATAATTCAATGGGCTCTTTCTGTGGTTGACAAAAGGTGTCTTGTTCAGTTGTTAGGTTGGCTAGTACATCAATTAATCTGACTGCACTGATTTCTGCACTGTATTACTAGACATGTAATGTATTGTTCTGCTGGTGTTTCCTATAGAAATGTCTAAATTTTGTAAAGCGGCATTTAGTATTTCTCTAGTATTCCTCGTCTTTTATCGACCTCTATCGGTGACTATCGGCATGTCTCTGGCACAGCTGATGGTATCCTGTAACTCAGGCAAATAATAAAGTCAAATTTTTTATGTAAGCCACATTTTTAATGTGATGGCGATGCCAGAAATCTCAATAATACACAAAGTAATCATTGAGTCATTGATATTGATCAACATCCCTATCACACCCCATATATATTTCTTCTTCTCTTATTAGACTTCTTTGGCTATGGGGCAGTAAAACAATCTTGAAATCTAGATATTGTCCCGCAATCCTATTATCATTGTATGCCATTCTTGAGAAATACGTCAAAACCTGACTTCTGAACACAGTTTATGATCATATTATCTACATAACCTTTACATGATGATTGTGACAATTTTATGTTAAACACATATAGCCTACACTAACACAAAATTCTCTTTTTCCTTTCTCTTTTTTTGCCTCCTGACGACTCCTTGGGCTTACCTTATCCTGATACCAGGTAAGTGCATAAACTCATACCACGCCATGCTTGGCTGAATATTGATATGTGTAATAAAATGAAGGAAGCATGCTGTCAATTGAGCAAATATCACAGGGTGAGAGGGCATGACCTGCGGTCGTGTGGATTTCCCTCATTCTCAATCTAATGAATGGCTCCTCACTGCTGCCATCTTAGGTTACTCTCCAGCTTCGGCCGCCTTCTAATTTGCACTGTAAAAAATTATTCAGCAGAACGTCATCTGCTGTAATGTAGTTCAATCAACACTAGTTCTTCTTCTTCTAATGGCTTTCCGGCAGACTAGATGCCTTGCGGCGCATTGCTGCCTCTCACAGTTGGGGATCAACACTAGTTCCCTTTCAACTAACTTTATAACATCTTAATTGTAGGAACAACTCAAACCGCATTCACTGAGCTAAACAAGTCCTTGATGCAGCTAAAGGCAATTAAGGGAGTAAGAAGTCGCTTGTCTTATAAAGTCTATTGTGAAGAAGATTAACAGTCCATGGGCCTTTTTCACAGTGGCCATTTTGTGTCGAAAAGGCAGGGTAAACAGGTGCAAGCAACTTCCAATGACATCACTGATGACATCACAATCATGCCACACACCGCCACCGCCCACACTGCCACCCACTTAGCCAATTTTAACTAAAAGATTATACCTACCTTACCTATATTTTTAGCTGGATGGCATGGTGCTGGCCAGCTCTCGAAATGTGAATGTCGCTGAGTAAGTGAGTGACTGATGACGTTACACCATTGGCCGGCCGTGGCACGTGACACACTGTGAGTTGGTGCATGTGCAGTCTCCTGACCAGACAGGACAGGACTCAGACAGAGCAGCCTGCAGCATGGAGCCTGCAGCTGGCTGGCTGGCTAACAAGCCATGACATGAGTCACATAAACAAATGGGATTAAAATGTGTCAGGCGATGGCTTTGTACAGGGGAGACAACGCTATATTCAACAGCAGCAAGAGTTGGGCTAGTGTTAGCAGCACTGCTAGCAGGTAGCCTTTAGCTACAGATCGCTAGCTGGCATGAGTCTCGACTCTTGAGACATACACTTTTCACCAAAATCTCTAGTTTAGGATTGGAATCAAGGACGAGAGTGTTGCTTCGATATACAGTATAGTCAGTGGGTTAGGCTAAGGCCACAGCCACTGTTTTAGGGTTAGTTCATTAAAAAAACACTCAAATTTAGAGAATTTATGTCATGCTTAGATATTGTTGTCCGCAAACAGCTTTGCTCATTCATTCATTCATTCATTCATTTAATCATAGATATTGAGTTATTTTGACTCCTTATAGTTGTATCTCTTGTAACAGTAAAATGGCATTGTGGTACACAGTAAACATAATGGTAAACGTAGGTTGGTAGGATGCTAAGAGAATAGATTCTAAATTGGAACAATAAACCTTTTTTTACAGTGCAACCCAGGCCAATATAAAGGATAATCTGTGGCTGGATCTGGGGCTAAATGAATGCTTTATGATTCAATGCTGACTCCCCATGGCTGGGCTCGATGCAGTAATGAGATAGTAATGACATTTGGGTTGGGGGGTGTTGGGTAATGTGGCTAAGCAATGCACAGGGGGCCCCGTGTATGCTCACTTGCTTGTTGGGGCCAGAGCAGGTCAGGTTTTAATATTGGACCACAGGCCAGTGCTGGGGAGTTGAGCTAACACTATAGCCCAGCCTTATTGCTTTCCGATGGTGGAATATTGACCAGGGTCAGACGAAATCCACGTCTCACCAAGGTTGCACATAAGAAATTCCCTGGAATTATTTATGGGATAAATAATACATCTAATTTCTCCACTGCAAAATAAATCTGTTTAATTTAACAATATGGCCGTTAGCCACCGTGCTCCCATCTCCATCACCTTCCTTTTAAAGTTCCAATCTCTCCATCGGGCTGGGCTGTTCTGCTGAATGCAGCAAAATGGCTGTGCTCCTTTTCAAGTTTAATAGTTTTTAGATTTGTAACAGAGTGACAGCTTCATGAATCCAGGAAGCGCCTTTCTTCTATTAGTATGCTCAACCTTGTAAATTCCTTTGTGACTCTTTGTAAATTTAAAGCATCAATTACACTGTTTTTTTACTGACGATCTGTAATAAATCTGTGTGGTAAACGAACATGCGCCGGTGTGTGTGTGTGTGTGTGTGTGTGTGTGTGTGTGTGTGTGTGTGTGTGTGTGTGTGTGTGTGGGCGTGTGTGTGTGTGTGCGTGTGTGCGCGCGCGTTTCACCCGGATACTAAACCAGCCACCCATTTGAAAGAAAATCCCACTCACTACTTGTCGGTGTGTAAATACATTTACATTCAACTCACTGTTTTCATGATTGATTGACTATAAAATTGAAATGCTTTCCCCAGGGACCGCGCATCCTCACCCCATTTACAGACACCTTTGTATCAAACCATGTCAAACTTGAAATGATTGCATGCATGGACCCCGTGTTCTTCTTTATGCTAATACATTGTTTCGATAAATCATCTCTTAGCCCCATAACGTTACATGAGATGAATGTATTGCACGGCCGTGCTGTTCGATCTGTCCTCCACAGTGCTATGCTTGCGCTTCCTCCTGAGGTTCAGAGTGTTGTGTCAGGAATATGGAAGCCAGGCCAGGCACTACAGCTATTACAGCCTGTGCATTCATTCACTCAGATATAAGCCACTTCCCTACACTGCCCCGTCGTCATACTCTCACCAACCCACATAATCCACTGTGTTCCCCTGCCTTCCTGAACCGCAGCATCCGTAGTGGTGACACAGACGGGACCTATATACAGCACGCGGGCCAGGTAAAGGCTACTGATGGATTGTCTGAGAATGAGGTCAGCACCTACGGGGAAGAGGAAGCCCCTGTAATGACTAGTGGAGAGCGCTGGATGAAGGCAGCGCAGCCGAGAACAGAGACTGGAGAGCAGAGCACGGCTGACCGCAAGGAGCACGCTCTGGTTTGGTCTCTTGGGGTTTAGATCACAACCAATTGCAGCAGCCTCAGTGCCTAGGTCTCTCACACACGCGTGCATGCACACACACACACACACACACACACACACACACACACACACACACACACACACACACAGAGCATGTTCAGGGCAGCGCTGTTCACAACCCTGCCTCCACCTTTACACAGGAGACTAGGTTGGTAGCTGGTTGGAAGTCTAGTATGCAGGTTTTCATTTCATTCCAACTAAACACTACACAAGGTGGTTTCACTATTAGCACACCTTCAGCCAGAGAGGAGGAACTAATCAGTGGAATCAGCCTCTGTAGTGTTTGGTTGGAACACAAATCTGCAGGCTCTCTGCACTGCATGCCACATAGTTTGCCCTGGTCTACAGGGAGGCGGTATTAAGGAATAATTTGATCCTTATTCTCCTTAGCATGCCCCAGGCCATATTGCTATTGAAACACTACCCTGTGTATTTGTCACACCATTAGAGGTTACCTTATTTTCAATTTGCTCTAATCTTTCAAAGGATTTTTTTCTCTGGCCCTGTTAATATGCACTACGCTGTCAAAGCACAAGCAACTCAGCCCCCGACAGTGTTTTATGAACCTCATTTACATGGAAATGGCACAATTATAACCCCTGTGAAGCTCCACCACTGTGATAGAGAATTGAGACTTTTTTCTGTCAAACAATGCATTTTTAGGCAATGCAATTATTGATGCCGAATTTCTTCTTGTTCTTCTGCTGGGCGGGGAGATTGCTTAAAACCCTAATATGTAACTATTTTACCGTAACTAGTAGAAATCCCATGTGCTCGATTCTTAAGCTCGCCCGCTGTGCGGCCTCGCCTGCCCTGCAGCTCGGCCATTGCGTGGCCTCGCCCACAGCTCGTCAGTTGCGTGGCCTCGCCTGCTCTATTGGCATGCGCAGCGCACAATTGCTCAACTTCGCATCACAATGGCTCGGGTGACCATCACTGATCACATCATGGAGTGCTCGAGTGTCACTGATGATGTCATAGACATTGTGACATCATCAGTGACATCATTACTGACCAAAATCATCACAAATCTCACAATGTGGGACCAAAATCGCAGACAGACAGAAAGACGCCACTTTGTCAATTTTATGGATGATGATGATGATGATGATGATGATGATGATATAACAGCTTCTGTGTACACTGACTTAATAGGGGGATGGCGCCTTTATCATTCCCAGTCTACACCCCGAACGCCTGTTCCATATGTAGCCTACATTTGGTGGGCGGGTCGGGGGAAAATAGTTACCTGGATGTAACTCCATTCCTGCTGCAGCTCCTTCATATTAAAAGTTTTCCGTTGACAAACTAAAGGGACACTTTTATTGATTAGCAGTGCTATTCTTCAATCAAATAAGTCGACCAAAGATTTTAGGATATTTGGAGCTATCTTTCAGCGGATCAGAACAACACTGCAGGGAGGAAGAGTACAAGCAGAAATTGTGAAATAAGGCGGAACATACAAACAGGGGAGTATGTAGCATCTATTAGCATCCTGTAATTACCACCTGTGGCAGCAGAGGCCGGTGTTGCTGCTGCTCTGTAGCTTTCTACATATTGGAGCTTTAAGGTGTGTTTTGCCTGTGAACTGTAGAAAAGATAATGGCAGCTATCAAGCTATCTAGCCTCTTTCAGGAGCTCCACACACGTGGAGCCGATGAGACGGCGTTGCAGCGGTAATCTTCTATCCTGCATGACTCCCACCTTTAGTAGGCTAGGCAGGGCCTGCTGGCACAATAGCCCTGCCACTTATCATAACCACCCGTCATTTACCCACAAACATAATCCTGCTCTCTGACTGGGTAATTACTGTTTGCTTCCACATTGTTGTGTCTCCACCATGCTGATAACCATGTCCAGAGCTGACAGCCACTGCTGGCTCTCCTAAGGCTCTACAGCTCTACAGTGCCATATGTGCCTCTCAAATATGCTTTATCTTTTTGTTGAACCCAGAGCACCGTGAAGGGACCAACTTGTTTCGTTGAAATGCCTAATTTTTTATGCTTAAATACAACCTGTATAACCCTTTCTGTTTGGAGGAGCCATTTCCACTGCAATACTTTTCTCTGAAAATTGAGTCAGTCACGTTGGGGCTTTCATGGGAGTTGTGGCATACGATGGGTGACCGTTCTTTGAGTCGAAACACAGGGGAGGACGATGACTCCTCAGGTCGACAATGGACACAGATGTATTAGGATGGGCTCCTCAACCTATCTTTTAGCACAGCAGGCTACAGCTGCAAGATCTTTGTTTACTTCAGACCTTTCCATAAAGACAAGGCTCCTCTAACTGGCTAGGATTAACACTGTGGAGAAGAGAGCTTCTATGGAGGAGATAGGAGAGGAATGCGGTTTGAGGGGGGGGTAAAAAGCAGCTGTTTGAAGACTGTAAAAGCATCATGATGTAGGTCCTGCTTGCTTGGTAATGATGACCCTGGATGCCATTACTCCAGCATCAGGGAGTCAACATCACGGCCCTACAATTTAGGAGCAGGATTCCAGACCGTAATGAGAGGCCCCCGCAGTCTGGCCTGCGTTGGATAGCCATGTGATACAGGAAGTCACCCCAGCTCCAGGTCACACAACAAGCTCAATGACTTCAGTGCTATGACCTAAACATGACAGCTTCTTACTGTTCCCAGCCATAGTGTTTGGCAGGGTGGGAATTTCGTCATTTTAGGGGCAGGGCCATCTGGCCTTCAGTGTCACAATTTCTTTTAGGGCACAAGGCCACATGCCAGGGCGCAAAGGCCATTGCTCTATTGACATCATGAAGAGAGGTTTTTCTGAAATGTGTGTTAAAATGAGCCAATGGCACATCCTTTGCATAGGGCAGGCTACATTAAACGGAGACCACTGACACTTTTAAAGCAACTGACAGTAGTAGGCTGGTAGCAGGGTATACTGCCAAGGGCTTGAAAAAAAGTCTGTCTTGAGAAATTAATAGAATTAGAATTAACATTGCATTTATCTTGAAACGTAGAAGCAGATGACATATAGATAGTCTATAGATTCTTCTGGTAAAAAAAAGTGATATGGCGTAAACCAATGGAGTATGTTACGAATACAATTTTAAACAATCAACTTCCAGTAAAACATTCCCTTTTCAATGTAACCTTTCCAAACTTGTATATAGAGCAAACTGAACAAGTGAAGCACAGCCTGCGTTGCTCCTCTCAAGGGGATTCATCAGATCATTTGGAGGAAGGACAATTGGTCTCTGCTGAATTTTACAACACGATTACTGTGTTTGGCCAAATTTTGACAGATGGGGAAGTGGCAATTCAGCAGCACAACTTAAGCACAGATAACTAATTTAGTTGAGTTCCCCATAGACCAAAGCTCAAATGCAATGGGGTCACTGACTAGCTCCTGTGACTGAATTACACTAGCCTCTTCATCATGACTACAGTACTGTACTGCATGTGCTGTAGACCTCCACTCGGCACACTTGTCCCCATACACCTTGACTCCCTGCACACACAGATTTAGCCGTGCCCTGAGTGACCAACCGCAGCTGTAATTCACATCAGGATTAGATCCCCCCCCTCTTGCTCTTCCATGGTTATTTTTCTATTATATATATGAAATTCCATCTAGGTGCAGACAGCATCCTCACTCAGTTGATAATGCAGTTTATTAAACTCTACCATGGTGGGCTTGGTGGAATGGAGGTCACATAGGGGACTCTAACCTGTGTCATCTATAATTCATTGTAGGAATATGCTCTTCTTAGAGGGATTAAAGTTTAATAACTCCACGGACTCTGTAAATACCCCTTTGTGCAGTGCTAGTGTCTTGCCTTGTGCAGAGCCCGGTGCTGGGGCCAGATCTGCTGCTGAGGAGGGGGCAGGGAGAGATGGGAGGTATATACACTGTATACTTGGAGACAGAAGCAATGGTAAGCCCAGGTTAAGCCCTGGGAGCCCCACCGTCAGCAGCCTGGTCTCCTGCATAGGGACAAGGCCCAGCTGAAATGTGTTTCCCTGCAGATAAGGTCCGGTCCAGAATAGGGCCACGGGTGAGATGTGGCCCCTATCTGTTATGGCTCTTATTGTGTGGGCGAGCGATTAGGTGAGGGGAAATGTAATACCTCTGTGAGAGTTTTGCTGTAACCTACAGCAGGGACGCGGGGCGAGGTTACACAGGGTTGAGGACGTGATGTGTCTCCCTGCAGTTGTATATTTACTTACTGTAGTCTCAGTAAAGTCTCATCAGTTTGTTATTCAGTCAAACTAAACTGCATGCAGGTGCATGGCATAAAACACTACGTACCCGGCACGCTCTCTTTGGAGCCTGAGCGAGTGTGGATGACTGGCTGAGGATAAGTACAGGCCTTATTGCCTTTTATATATTTTATTGTCGCTGCTTTGGGTTTCTCTGTCTGGCGGGAGTGGAGTGGGCTTCTGCAGTGGGATGCTTGACCGTGTTCGCCTGGCTCTGTCATCATTATTGGGTCTGTCTTGTTTATGGCCACATTTAGCCCGTGTGACTAGGCAGGGTCACAGTAAGGAAACAACCTCTGTTTGCCCATCACTCAGTGATTACAGCTTCAGCACTGAACTCCAGTGCTCCTGCCTCCTGCCGTACAGCACTGCTCTGTTATCAGTGCCTTTGCCATCTTTGATATGGCGGTGGGGACAACTTAGTGTCTACATCTGTTTGCAGTAAATCCATGTTTTGAATCAGACTTGCGAAAGATCACTTGTCAGTCTTTGAATGATCAGCTTGTAGTGGTTTTGGCTTCTTACAAATCAAAGAAATTGTTTCATATAGTCCATACTTGGTCCTGCTTTCATTGGCACTACTTGGCACCGGGCCAACCAATTAACCTCTCTAATTGGCCGTGTGGATTGTTTGAAATTCTGTTTGTTACATTTAGACCCCGAGTGGATTCTAAAGGGGGCACATGATGAGATGCATTGCGTGTGTGTGTGTGTGTGTGTGTGTGTGTGTGTGTGTGTGTGTGTGTGTGTGTGTGTGTGTGTGTGTGTGTGTGTGTGTGTGTGTGTGTGTGTGTGTGCGTGCGTGCGTGCGTGCGCGCCTGTGCGTGCGCATGTTAAGGTGCAGTCTCGGTCTAGGAGCCATGACTACCTATATGTTAATTTCATTTTCTCTTTAATATAGCTTTATGACTCATAATAAAGCTATGGGCATGTGAATGTATTCCCGTCATTTCCCCCCTCAATAGGCTCTGTCTTTCTAGTTTATGGAGCACGTTATGGGCTAATTACTTTGATTGGGATCCTGCTTGTAAAACCAAACCTGAGTCTGCACTCTATCTCCTCACTTCAAAGAAAGAAGCATCCATCCTTACCAACCCCCCTATTACTGCTGTGGCTAGGTGGGCTGGGAGAAGTACCTCACTTCAGACCCATCTCCATTGATGTTGGCAGTAGATTGCAAATATTCCTGACGGACATATCAGAAAAGCCTTTCTCTCTTTACACAACTCAATTCCACTGCTTGCTTCTGTTGTGTCTTTCATGCAATGAATGTGACTTTATATGTGTACTCTCTTGCACACTGGTGTGTGTGTGTGTGTGTGTGTGTGTGTGTGTGTGTGTGTGTGTGTGTGTGTGTGTGTGTGTGTGTGTGTGTGTGAGAGAACCACATGAAGGGACATGTATCCTGGGTCCCTCGGGGGCTGATCCTCTGACATGGGATGGATTAAGCAGTGGGGGAGATGGCTTTGTGTGATGCACTGGGCAAGTGGGCAACTGGTACGAGAGCCGGGCAACGCTGGTGTGATTCATTCACAGCAGCACACCTCCACCTCCACTGCAGCTCTGAATGAATGACTATTGCCTTTTAATTGGCTCAGGTCCTTACAACAAACAAACAAATTTTGCACACTTAGGTATGTGACAATCGTTGGGACTTTACCTTTACCTTTTACAGCTATGTGATACATATCAATGTTGTGGGGTGAAAGACAAACCGTGGAGAATTCAGATACCAGTAAGCCCAGCAGGGTGCTCAAAGGGGAGAAGTCATAGAAGGAGTGTGTCTAGTTGTTAAAGGATGGCTTTACCGGTAATCAACCCACTTTGTATCATTAATAATCTCGGTAATATAAGCAGATAAGATTTCCTGTTCAGGCAAAGCGCTCCTTTGTGACGCATTTTACGTCACAACGCGTCACAATGGAGCTGCGGAAGTTCTGCTGGAGAGGCAGAATCTGCTCCGATGTTGGCTTTTTTTTTTTTTTTTTTACACGTTCACTGCCAATGACGAGATATCTCGTCTTACAGAATCCAACCATTGACTGCCAAAGACGAGATATCTCGTCTTAAAAAAAAAAAAAAAAAATTTGACGGTCGGCCGTGGATCAACGCTCCCCCCGTCTCCTATAAAAATATTGGAGTCAGCGAACGTGTACAACCCATTCCACGGACCCACTAAGTGGCGACAGTGCTCTCCACACTAGGAAAAGCAGAGCCAAAACTGTAGGGTAACGCGCGAGGAAACCATTCTCTACTGTAAAATGGATTGGCGAAAACGCTTTCACTTTCGCGCATTATCGCGCTGGGGGCTGGCGGAGGGGGATTCCAAAAATAGACTGGGTGGAAAACACAGTTTGAAACACGCAGCATAAAGCCTAGAATCGCACAAAGCTTCATCAAAGCTCTCAAACCCAAGAAACAAGTGAGCCCTATCCACACTCGCTGCCAGGGAGGGAGGCTGCTCAAACTCGCAGCAGCAGCAGAACACTCGCTTGTGACAAACGCAGGCTGAAAGCCACCAGACACGCCCACGGAGGGAGGAGTTTGAAGGAGAGGCGTTCAGAACTATATTGTTTAGATGTCTGATCTCTCACTGATGCCAAAAATAAATGGTTAAAGTGACTGTTCTGCCTGTTTGATTGAATTTCACAAAACTGCGATTATCTCAGCTTTCACTCTCAGACGCTGAAACCATGCTGTACTCAACGGCTAATATCTACATAACTACTAACTCTACAAACTAACTCTTTTAGACAGAGTAAGGTAAAACAGGTAAAACACTGCCCATGTGCTTATATTACCAAGATTATATATGATACAAAGTGGGTTGATTACCGGTAAAGCCATCCTTTAATGGATAGCACCAGCACGAACTTCAGGTTTTGCCCTACCTTCAGGAAGTCATACTGAGGCCATGTCCACACGGAGACGAGTTTAGGTGTATCCGCTAAAGTTTCTTCTCATATAGACGTTTCGTCCAGACGGAACCAGCGTTCTGGGAGTATACGTTCTGGGAGTATACGCTAATTTTTGAAACCGGGTCCCAGAGTGAATAAATCTGAAGACGCCACCCTTGCATTTCCGTGTTTACAACCCATACGCATCTTTCCTGAACCGATGACGCCATAGCCCCACCTCTCTCCGCCAGCAACAATTTACAGTGCACTAGCGTTCGTGCTACAGCAGCTACTGAGCTTGTTAGGGCTCTTGCAGCAAAATATAATGCTCCTCTATTACCACCGTCAGCAACAAGTGGACACGGAGAACAGCGTGTACAACATCCTCAGGGCTCCACAGCTGACTCTTTCCATCCACTCCTCCCCTCCCTTCATCGGATATTTCCCAGAAGGCTTAGCGGCGGCTAAGTTTTCACAATAACACAAACAAAATCAGGCTAAACGTGTTAGATATAAATAATATTTATTTTTAATACAACATGCAATTCTGGAATATTTTAATATTGGACCAAATGGAATTAAATGAAATGTAAACCCTGAGTGTAACGGACATACTCGGGATGCTCTATATATATCCCTCGCAAATACAACGTGAATAGTGAAGTGAGAGGTTTGACGACCACAGGTTGCACTGTCACGTGGCAGCGTTACAGCGCCACTTACCGGCCTGGCATATATAGGCTACTACAGCGGATTCAGTGGTTTCATGTGGATACACACATTTCTTGAAACGATTCCGTGTGGATGTTCCTGTTGTATTGATTGATTGATTTTACATCAAGAGACTATGGCGTCTGGGAGGTAGCAGCTTCTGAGAGTGGCGCTGGAAGTACTTTTAGGTAGGAGGTGCTGTAAGGAAGGGATTGTCGGTGCTGCAGCGCAGAAGAAAATTTGATGTTTTTTTTTACTTTTAGTCATATTTAGAGGAATATTTAATTTTAAATTAACATTAGGATTATACTGTTATATGTCATTATTCAGTATCTTCTCCTTTTCTCACTCACTTTCATGTAAGCACCTGCTCTCCCTTTAGTCATTTTACACTACAACAGACAGCAACACAGGCATAAACACTGAACGTATTATTATTATTATGGAAAACCAGATTATGATGAAAAGAGAGCGCGTATGAAATAAGATTAGAGCTGGGAAGCACAAACTGTTTTTTAATGCATTTTGTTGGTGGTATAAACACAAGACAGCCAAATCCAACAATTTCGAAAATCCCATCTCTTGCCACCAGGGGGTGCTGCAGCACCCTCAGCACCCACCTTCCAGCTCCCTTGCTTCTGAGCATGGCAAATAAGTATATTGGTGGCTTTAGATGTTTCATAGGCATTAAAGGGCCACTTTAACAATTGTCCACCAGCTTTCTTAGTATCATTACAGTGTTGCTAGTATTTATATGCATGAACAATGTTGTTCACCTTCCCTCCATTTTGCCTGTAGCAGGAGCTCGCGTTCGCTTACCGGCAGATCGCGATGTGTTTTATACCATTTGGACTGCAAGCGAGTTTCTGCATGCGAACGGACAGCTCTCAGTGCAGGCAACATGGAGGCAAGGTAAACATTGTTCATTTGCATATACGACCGACATTGTAATGATACAAAGCTGGTTGACAATCTGCAAAATCATCCTTAATAGTGTAGCCAGAGGAACACTTTAAGGCATAAATGCATAGCACTCCCTATATAATTGAATTGATTTTGACTGTTATCCAGGCACTCTTTTTCGAGAAGACTTATGGCCTCGGCATGGACAGATTTTAGCGTTTTCACTTTGCTGAAGGGTCTTTGTTCCTAAGCCTGATCATCTGGGACTCTTGTCAAAAATTGTGGCTGGCCATTTGTCTTCATTCAGAGAACAATTGCAGTGTAATACGCCTACTGTCTCTTGTCATTTCCCCCCCAATTGTATTCATTTTTGCAGGGTTCAGTCACTTTGTTCTGAAAGGCAAATTATAGATTTTGTACGGGTATACACATCCAAACTGCCTTAACCCCGAAACACTCATTATTGCATCCTTACAAAGATCATGAAAATAAAGAAACGCCTGTAATTGTAAAATGTGCTCTGTATCCCAGTGGCATTCTTTGCAAGCATTCCTGCAAGAGTCCAGTAGAGGGCACGTTTTGCTAACTGGCTTTCTCTGTGAGATCACTTTGTTTTTAAATATATATACCACACTCCTCACTGCTGTAACTGAGATCCATAAAAAAAAGAAGTTGAACTCATAAAGCAGACATAAAAAACACCTTCCAACGTTTTTTTTTTGTTTTTTTGTTAAGTTATATTAATGTTCTGGTGCGGGGTCAAACCTGTTTTGTGGGTAGAAAGAATGGGCTATTTGTAATGCATGTTAAGAGAGAGAGAGAGAGACAGAGAGAGAAGGAGAAAAATGAGAGGGGGACCTGGCAGTGTGAATTATGCCGTGTTCTTAAACTCTGTGCTTTTCCTGAGACGTCACTTTTACGGTCAGCTTGTAAATCAGTTGTGGTGTACCTGAACGCATGCGAGAATATGAGAGGCATAGCAGCAGCCTTGGCCACCGCTCTGTTAAGCACACACCCACTTTACGAGCAGCGTCATGGGCCCCCCGGGAGAACAGCCCTCTGCCATGTGGTTTCACTGCAAAGGGAAACATATAGCAATCCCAGTCACAAGGTTCCAGGAGGCCATGCAGGCACACCTTTTCAGAGCTTCAAACTCAATGATAGATTTTAAGCATTGAATTTGGATCAGCCTCGCATTTGAGTTTCTTTGATCACTTGATTGAGGCCGCGCCATGGATGAGAAGTATCACTTAGCAGAGTTCATGGCACCCAGAGTTCATGGCACCCATTAGACGAGATGCTGCAGCCTTTCACAGGGTTGTTTGTGTCGGTTGTTGTAGCTCTTTCTAGCATTGCGGCAGCTTGTAGCCGTAGGAATGGAAGAGTTAAAGGCATCGCTATGCAACAACACCTCTAGGTTGTATCATGTACTATGCATAGATTCAACACTAATTTAATCTATTCACACTCGGTTATGGAGATCAGACCTCTTACTTTCCTAGTTGCTTGTGTTACTCTGAGCTGCATTTCCTCCACTGGAAAGGCTTCTTGTCCTTGCTTTTATAAATAAAAAACCATGTCTGCACATTGCTGTGTCACAGTTATTTAAATGAATGGTTTTTCTGTATTGCAGTATCAGCGTTGACAAAACAAATCTCCACACTATGAACATTATTGCTTACCTACGGCAGCTTAAACAAAAACATTATACCCAAGCTGCATCATGCCATGACTTGCCACAACAAATATTGTACAAAGACTTATAAAGCTTCTGTATCAGGCTTCAGGGTTTATATTTATTTTATTTAGCTGCATCTAAATCTGCCATTTCTTTGTTTTACTTTATTAGCGACCATACTAGAAGATTCCCTCAAAATACAGTTGTTTAGAATCATAATGCACAAACTCAACTCCTCATACAGGTCATAATAATGCATATTAAGTATCTGTTTCTATAGAAAGTCTAAATGTTACTTGACATTGTTTAGTACGTGCATTGTAATATAGTGCAGTACTTTGATTGAGTCCGTATTGAATGTCTGGCTGAGGAGCTAGTGGAGAAGAGAGGGTGAAGAGGTTGAAGGCTTGCAGTCCATCTAATGCAGCACACAAAAGACCATTTTCTAGATAGCAGGTATCGTTTATCAGGTGCACCTTTAGTATTACTAAAGGTGCACCACAAGGGATTTAAAACGGTTCAAACAACCAAGCAGTTGGATGGGATTTGGTTTGTATATGGAACATGTCAAAAGATATGACACTTTAGATAAAGACACGCAGACACCTCAGTGGGGTGAACTCCATATGTGCTTGCCTCCCCCGTCTTAGAGAGAACATGAGGTGTGTTATAGTGTTTCAGAACCCAGCAGGTCTTATTAGAGAGAACATGAGGTGTGTTATAGTGTTTCAGAACCCAGCAGGTCTTATTAGAGAGAACATGAGGTGTGTTATAGTGTTTCAGAACCCAGCAGGTCTTACATAACCTGGCGCTGCCAGATGGTTTGTTACACAGAACCACCTGGAACATGTCCTTGGACAACTGTTTTGAAAGGGCCAGGTGCATTAAAAAAATACCTGGCAGGTGATTGGATCAACCATCTGTCTATCACGGGCTTGCTTCTTGCTGTCGTCACACCTAAATCTCGCCTGTAGCTGCTCTGGACGTCGATTGGTCTGGTCCACTGCTGGTATGGAGTTAAACCAATAGCTTGGAGCGCGACCAGATGGATTTCTTGCGGGATCGTAATCTCGTGAATCCAACTGTGGCAAAATGTGCATTATTATAATTCATCATTTTGTTTCTGTCAACTAATTCACATTCACAAGCATCTAATGCACCAATCTTGAAATGAAAATAAGCACATTGTTACCCTCAAAAATCAGCATCCTTGAAACGCTCACATTTCACACACACACACACACACACACACACACACACACACACACACACACACACACACACACACACACACACACACACGTTGCCATGGAAGTAGGGTCAAAAACAGCATACTGTATGAATGCATGTCATGGTGAGATGTGGAAGCAAAGAACCACATGTAGGCCTTCACAGAGTCTGTTAAAAGCATTCAGTAGACACCTCATTGTTACATGGCCACTTAGTACCAACTGAGGACACTTAATAATCCACTTTTCTCAGAATCAAATCTTATTTGTTGCATGTGTAAAAGGTTATTTCTTAGAATAAAATGTTATCTGTTCTTTGGATCAAAAGATTCTTTGGATCCCCAATAATTTACTTAAAAAAGCTGTGGTAATAGTACTCTTACTTCCACTATTTCATATTCTATAGCATAACTATGAAATGGTTTAATTGATTAACATTGATCAAAATATATGTAGTTAAAATGAACAAATTTGTGTGTTTTCCTCTGCTTAATTACAGCTTTTCCTGAACCAAAGCAATTGTGGGGATAGTTAATTTGCTAGCTGTGGACATTTCCTTCTATTCTTAGAGAGAAGGGAGTCTTATTTTGCTATCAATAACATATTAAATACATGAGATTAATAATTTGACAACATCAACGTGACGGTCGCATTACACTGTGTAATTAACCCTGAGTTCACTCACATTTTCATGGGATAATCACAAGAAGCCAGTGAGTGACCTGGAGCAGAGCTGCCGAACCCTGGGTTCAAATCAGCATCAACTGAGATGTCCTGATGACACAGTGGTTTAAGGTGTGGTCTTTGCTGTCTTTCTCTACTTTTCACTATAATAAAGGCCAAAATAAAGAGCTTATAGCATATTAGGCTACATAAGTCTATATAATACACATGTGATTTATTATACAATGGCAGAATGTGTTGCCTTGTCATTATCAAACAATTTAGCTATATGCAAACTAAACACAGAAATACGTTCTCATTTGCATACAAGGAGAGCATTATTGAAGTTTTGATGCAGCTAAATGCGGCACTTTATGCTGTAGCTGAAGTTAAATTTCCACTGCAATGCAACTTTGACATTGATTTCTAGGTGATATACTGCTTAACAAAGAGCAGTCATGCCTCTCCTGATTTGACTGATGTGATTGAGGCTCTTGAAGAGCACATTACTGTTGTGACTGTAGTGGTAACAAGTCCTGCTGTTTAAACAAGTCTCCCATTATTACCAGTTAACCTGCAAAAGTACCACTTTAAGCAAATGTCTTTACTGATCCATGTCTTCGTGCAGAAATGTCATGCATTTTATTCTGTTGACACTGGAATGCAAGTGCACACCCAAGTGCTTATCAGGAATCAGGATACATCAACACTATTTAATTTTGTTGCAATGAGTTAGGCCGTCGCAGCAGAAAAGTGTGCATGCATAGTTCTGCATGAGATCCTGTCTCCTAATTTTAGTCAGCAAAATGTGAAGCCCCTTCTATTGAAGGCAGCTCAAAGTAATTTATTCACTTATGCCTGTGTATGGTGGAAATGGAATGCCCAAACCTTGCGAGCACATTAATTATGTGCCGGTGATAAAACAGTTTTGCTGGAAGTGTCTGGTTATACAAAAATAATGGGCCGCGCTCTGTCCAATGAGAGCTGAGAATACAGCCAGGCCTGGGTATAAATTTCCTTAATGCCTCCTACCTTCATATCTGTGGTGTAACCATCAGTCTCTCAGGAGGAAGACAGCAGAATTTACGGCTGTTCTCGCTGGAGTCTAACAGGTCCTAAATTACTTCTTTCCAGCCACCCCCTCCATTCACCTCTTTTCTTTCATATCCCATCTACTTCCTGATCATTCGCCTCTACCAACCCAAGCAACAGACACGGGCAGTTTTCAATTTCCAACAGCCGATCAAAGGCGTGTTTCACAAGCTTTTAATTTCAGGAATGGCATTTATTTGTCTACCCACAGGAGTGGATCGTGCTTCTCCTCTCCAGGGTGAAGAGTGTCCTCTCTAGCCGGGGCCATGGAGGGTCCTTAAGGCATCTCTGACTTTCACATCAACTGCTCTCTCCTCCATCTCGGCCCCATAATCACCTCCTCCAAAAAACATGTATCACATCATAGCATTACAGTGACCCTGCTCGCATTACAGCAGCAATAACGCGTCTTTTTAGTGCTTGATTATATCCTTAGGACAGATCAGACAGTGACCACCTTCCTGCTGCAAACTAATCAGCTCCAAAAAATTACTTATTGATCCCGGGCCAGAGTGAGGAGGGGGATTTAGTGGTGGGGTCAGTGGGAGGGCCTGTGGTGCCTGGTCTTCAGCCAGCATTCCTACACCATGAACACACACACACACACACGCATGAACACACACACACGCATGAACACACACACACACACACACACACGCATGTACACACACGCACGCACGCGCGCACACACACACACACGCACACACACACACACACACATACATTCATGCATGCATGCACACAGGCCAGGGCTTTCCTTTTTGTTACCCAAAATGAATCAATTGCCATCCAAACATGTACTTCTAATAAGCTCTCCTTTCGCGACATCATCATATTAGATGTGGCGGTAACTCGATCTGGTTTCAGTATGGAATACCGCAGCACACCATCTCTTCCCCTTTAAAATACATAAATTGGAAATGGATTTTTTTTATATACTATCTACTGTACATGACATTTAGCTGGGGAAAGTAATATCATGGTATTGGAATTGAAAAATCATCTCCAGTTGGAATGCCTATAGTTGTATTGAGTTTTGTAATAGCTTGCCGAGGGAGTTCAGAGTCAGACATGTATTGAATGCTAAAGTGTTTTGACGTAACTGCCGAAACCCTAGGCTCGGGCGAACCGCACGCAGCTCGGCCACTGCGCGGGCTCGGCTGCTGCGTGGCCTCACCTGCGCTATTGGCATGCGCAGTGCACAATCGCCTGCTCCATTGGCATGCACAGCGCACAATTGCTCAACTTCGCACCACTGATGACATCACTGTCACTGATGATGTCACAATGCCTATGACATCACTGATGATGTCACAATGTCTATGACATCATCGGTGCATATGACATCATCAGTGATCTCATGAGATGATTTTGGTCAATATTTTTTTTTGTGATACATTTTTTATTGACATCATTAGTTCAGGATAGGTACAAGACATTTTGAGAGACATTAGCCAGGATGCATGAGCCCTCCTCCCACCTGCCCACTCATATCACCCACCCAATACCCATCAGAACATGTGCTGAGTGACATCAAATTTTTATTTACCACAAAACAAAAGGAAATAAAAATGAAATAAAATAGAGGAGAGCACCCTCTATCTGTTTGAATATGTCATATAAACTGTATGCATTTGTGTTGTATAGCCTATATTTTAAGCCCACTGATGATTTTGTAGAATTGCCCGTCAGTGTTTCCATTTCAACTCCAGTTACTGTACAGTATTCCATTTGTTTGAGTGGAGCATGGTGTACATTGTGTGTGTTGTTGACTGTTTTTCCTGTCCTGTTCCCATGACATGGCAGCCCTCATTCCAGACAGCATTGATCGGATCTGTTCGAGATGAATGGATTAATTAGAGGCGGTGAGAGAGAATGAAACGCAGTCTGGCGTGGGGACGAATGGAACTGTGGGGCCGGGACTGAGAAAGCCATTAAGGCAAATTGAGGGCATTAATGATTGTTGTAGTGCCAGGGGCCCCCAGTGGCCCCCTCCTGTCCCTGGCACTGTGACTGCGTGATGCTTCCCTCAGCTGCTCTTGCAGCCGTTAGCTAAGCAGCAGTTCCATGGCAGGGTGGCTGACATGATATTACTACACTCCATACCTCTGAGACTTTAGGAGGTCTCAGGGAGGCTGCTGTCAGGATCCATAAGAACCACCTGCACCAGCACCACATGGCCACATCACACACAGCACAGCCTGCATGTGAATACTCATTAGAGACTTGTGACCAGGGCTGCTAATGCTGAAGAACACACACACAGAGACACTGCGGAGCGCGTCACCATTCAGAAACCACGCCCAAAATGGGGGGAAACACAAACCCCCCCCCCCCCCTTCCCCAATGGGCTACATGCACAACTCCACTACTTCCTGAAATTAGTACAGCTTCTTTATTTCCTGTCATCACTATTGGATGAACTGATTAATGTCAGGTGTGCTGCAGTCACAACAATGATCAGGCACACCTGATTAATCAGTTCATCCAATAGTGTAGGACAGGAAATAAAGAAGCTGTACTCATTTCAGGAAGTAAAGAAGTTGTGCATGTAGTCTATCCTGGCGTTCTCCTATGTCGCGTGCATGGTCGGGTGTTGTACACAAAGATCATATATATACTGTAGAAGATGAACACTCCAACATACTTCATTGACAGCAACATCCACATTTTTCTTCTCGCCAATTCTCAATGGCTTCCTTGTTTTCCTTGGGAGTACAAAAAAACTTTAACTGCCGATTTTTTGCATTTGTTGTCTGCGCAGACCACCACACAAGCTTTCCCCCGTGATGGGCGTGGCCTATTTCATGCAGTGTCTCTATAGTCATACATACTGTATTAAATATACTGTTATGTTGTAATGTATGTGCAGTAATGCTGTCTGGTTAATGTATTTATGTCTCATAAGAAAGAAGTGCTTTTGCTTCTATGTATGTGTGTAGGACTAAATAATATGTAGTCAACTCTATGTATTATTAAGCCCACGCCTTGTGGCAGCAGTGTGTCGAGTCGACACAAATAAAACAAAGAGCTCAATGTATATAATGAATAGCAGAATGAGACGTCGGCCTTGTGTTTATCTAATCAAACATCAAATTTGAATGACGATCAATTACTGTTGCACCTGCATTGTGTGACATGGACATACATGTACTTCTCTCTCAAGTCGTACAATTCACAATGACCCGATCCAATATCACATACAAATTATAGCTGCTGCGCAGCAATGGGTCGTGGCCGGGCAAGTCTCAAGGCTTTGAGCTATTATGACATCACAATTGCTCGAGTGACATCAGTGATGGCATCACAATTGCTTGACTGACTGATGACATCACAAATACAACCTAATTGCCATAGGTAATTAAGGCAATTAGGCTATACACGGGGGCAGAATTCAACGTTTTGATGCACTGTGGGCTCAATTTTTGACCGATCGAAAATCTGTTTGATACTTTTATGTAGGACAGTCTAACGATGCAGATGCTGAAGTTTGGTGTCGTTTGAAGAAAAAATGTGGGAGGAGTTGGGTTTAATTCGTTTTACAGTTTTTGCAGTTTTGCGGTCTTTAGACTTCATAATTGGCCATAGGTTGCATTGTACAAAAGTTTCTCCTCATTTGTCGCACATTTCGGTGAAAGTTGCAAAGCCGTAGCACGTATGCCTGATTTTTCATGAATTTTCAAAGTTTGAAACTTTAGACGGTCGCTGTAGTGCCACCGTTAGGACTATTGGCCCCACATGTGCTTCAAAGACGTTTGGCATGGGACTGGACCTTTGTGCAAAGTTTGGTTAGTTTTCATGCATGGGAAGTCGAACTTCCCGGGACACTAATAATACAGGCAAATACAATAAGTGGCCCTGCCGCTTCGCTGGCCCGGCCACTAATTAAAGCACTAACTACCGGTTGCACCTCTTTTTTTTTTGCATTAAGCCTCCATGAGATCGTTATACACAAGAGCGCTAGGAGTGTGATTGCTCTCGAAAATAATTCAAACCGTTGACGTTTATTATTATGATCACTATTATTATCATTATACTCTTTTGTTACAGTAATTGTCTTTGTGCTCCTTTCTCCTCCTCCTCCCTTGTATGTTGTTTCAGCCCTTCTCAATGTCTAGGCTGTTTAAATCTAATCTAGCTGAACACATTACTTCGCTCACACGGCCCCAAGCTGAATGTAGCAACTCATAAAAGCACAATATTTCTGCCATATTGATTCCTGCAGCAGAATTGGTTGGAGCCGTGAATGTGCTGCAGCACTGAGTCTGTACACTGAAATGTTTTGCAGCCTTGGGGGAGGGGGGGGGGGGGAGCTGGGGTGACCTTGGATGTCCCCCCCCTCTCTTACTTTCACATCAGTTTTTCCCATTCTGCCTTTAAGCAGCGTTTCATGGCTTTTGTGCTACGCTCACGTACGCTGTAACTTGTGTGACCTGTGATATGGTCTTTTCACCTGCATCACACCCTCCATTCATGCCGCCTCAAAGCGGAAAATATTTGGATTTGTTCCTAACTCTGATTGAGGAAATGACATGCGGTTCTTGTTTGATCTCTGGGTCAGATCATTTAATAAGACGGGTTCTATGTTTCCTTTCATCTTTTTCGCTCTTTCAGCGAGAGTTCACGCCGATGGAAATGGCGTTCTAAGCCTGTACTGTATGTGAACCCTGAGGAGAATTTCAACAGCATGATGCTGTGTCTTTCCTACAGCACATCTGCTATGCACTGTGCTGCGTTCTGCATCTGGAATGCAGAGGCAGCTATTTGTCTGCTTTTGTATTGTATTTAGTTGCTGTGTTTAGTTGTATTCATTTGAAGTATAGTACAGTCTGTATCAGTACACAAAGGAAGCTTCTGCACACTGTCAGTGTCTACACTTGGCCAGGTCTTGCTCGTAAAATTAACAAATTTACCACGAGAGGAAGGGGGTTGTGGCCCCATTTACCACTGGTACAGGGTTGTGGCACGAGGCGAAGCCGAGTGCTATAAACCCTGTACCAGTGGTAAATGGGGCCACAACCCCCGACCTCGAGTGGTAAATTTGTTTTCTACAACAGCTACCAAATAATATAAAAAATACACAATTGTAACATCCAATTCATTTATTTACAATCATTACTGGTTTCAGAATACATTTATCCTTCCGCCACAGAATATAGTTCCATACACAAGATCAATGATTGCACTAAACATTTAGTTGCCTTTGAGCCAAAAAACAACTAACCTATTCCTTAACGGGATTCACAGTTATTGATACATTGCCTGTAAAAGTACAGTTATTTAAACAGTTATCTAAAGCAGCCCGTTTTGGTGGTGGTGTGTTGATATCTGGTGACGGCAGAGGGCGTTTGTTTGTTTGACAGTCCCAGGTTCGGGGTCTGGGCGCTAGTCCGACCTCCCGCTAGTTCGACCTCCCGCTAGTCCGAACTCGTGACAACTCAAGCTCAGCCAGTTCTCTCTCCCCAATTTCACCATGTCGTTCTTTGTTCACTTCACCTTCATCTTCATCTAACCACTGCTCAAAACTCAATCCACCCAGTAAATCAAACGTTACTACGAAATCGGACATTTCCTTGTTAGAGATCGGCCATTTCCTTGTTAGAGATTTGTCGACTGACAGGCTAACAGTGGGCGGAGTCAGCACAGGGAGCGGAGTCAGCATCAGGGAGCGGAGTGATACTGCGGTTGGAGCCGAACTGTAGATTGTTGGCCTATTTACCACTGTTGCTAGCCAATCAGAATCCAGTATTCACTCATGCTGTTGTAGAAGAGATATTTGATCTCAAGTGACTACCTGGTAAAATAAAAAAACAAACATATGTAATTGGATGGCTGATGATGATAAAGTCTTTGACCAAAACGTTGCCTCCCACTCAGTGAATGATTGCATATCATTGTATAGATACTATAGTTTGTGGGTGGTTATATGTTTCGAATGAACTGGATTTCAACTTAGTCCTTTCAATATATTGTTTCCAGTGCTTTTAAAACCTATCCATATAGAAGTGTTAAGGCTAGGCTATAGTTTCGAGTTCAAGTGTCGCAATAGGCTGCATGCGGTGTCGCGGGCGTACAGATCTTTGGTTCTGCGCCGCGTAGACCCGTGAAGCACTAGATGACAGTGCCGTACTTGGTCATGAATAAAAATGGAAGGAATCGTGTTTACGTTCACTGAAATGATGGCGGCGGATAGTGATTTGGAACTGGAAATGGCTTTGTTAGATGAGGAGGAAGATCTAATTTCACTGTCAGCGGGAACCAACTGGAAGCACGTAGGAGGAAATACGAAGCGACCCAAACCAATCACAATTCTTGCACACAGGCACATTTTTGGACTGCTGCATGTATGTACACAGCAGCAGCCTGGATCTGCATACTACACCCACACTGCAGACACCTACTGTAGCTACAGCGACACTTTGATGTTAAGCCATAAATTAGCCTTCAGCCTAACTCGGTGAGACTCTGGGAGGATACACGGAGTGGAAACACAATTCTTCGTCTCCAGCTGCAATAGTCACAGCATTCGCTCTCTTAACTCGATTAGTACTGACAATTGAGAGAGATCCATGCACTCTCTAATAACCACAGCCATGGTTTGCAACTATTAGTCTTGATATCTGTCCACTGCTACGTGTGTGTGTGTGTGTGTGTGTGTGTGTGTGTGTGTGTGTGTGTGTGTGTGTGTGTGTGTGTGTGTGTGTGTGTGTGTGTGTGTGTGTCATATTACCTTGTTACCTCCATGCTGTTGCTTGTGCTGCTCTCTCTGCTTTGTTTCTCAAGTCAACAAGTCGGTGCATACAGTATACTGTACATTTGCAGAGTGCGAGTAGGTTTGGCAGTCTGCTGTGAAGGGAGCTACACAGCGATACTGAGTTTTCCTCCAACTTTTCACTGGCGGCTTGACAGTGATGTTCTTTTCAAAGAGCCAGCTCTATTGTGCTGCTATATTGTGCTGTGGTTGGGTCAAAGCGATACGTCTGATGTTGAACTGTAATAGAACAGAGGGCTGAGACCCAAACTCAGTGCAGGCAGATGGGAGGAAATAGGAAATTGTGTGTTGAGATCTACAGGCGCCGCTCTTTTGAATTCTGCAGCTCCGGAGAAAAGTTCCACCTGATGGAAATAAATTGGCTGGGGGAGGCCGTGTTGAGCCGGAGTCTCTAAAGACAGAGCCAGCTTCTAAATGGCTCAATTTAGCTTTTGTGGGAGGCAGAAAGCAGGGCAGGTCAGTGCCCCACAACCCGCCACAGTGAAAATCAATAGGTAGTTTCAGAACAAGGACCCTTATTAAAACAGGCCCTTTTTCTTCAGGTGTTTGGATGACACTGTCTCACAGAAATCATTAAGCCCAGCTCAAACTGCTCACCACGTTCAAATTGTTGCAATCCCTTTTGAGCCACACATCCTCTCTTGTTTTCTCTTATATCCCCCTTTTGATCTGGAAGATAGTGGACTACCATTACTACATGCTACAATCAGAGGAGAGCATAGCCTACACCCAATGTTGGATTTCCCAGTGTATTGCTTGCACACAATGGGGATCATAGAACAAATTACATTAGCTCTCTCTCTCTTCCAGATAAAGTGACAAAGGACAACAAAGATTTTGAAGGAGAAAAATCATGCAGAGGTTAACAGGAATGGTATTTTCATGAATGTTCATTTCAAGGTCTCGACTGTGTATGAGGCTGGTTTTATATCCCCACATTTGTAGAGTTAGCAAATATAGATGTTCTCTGTCTCTCCCTCTCTCTATTTCTCTCCATCTCCCTCTGTCTTAAAGGTCTCAACCTCAGACTTTTAGAGCAGAAATGACCTTTTTGATTTGACGTTAGACTTTAATGGCACACAGTAAAGTCTCGAGGCCAGCAGTGCTGCACAGCAGGCCCATTGTAGTAAAACAAAGCATAAAAATAATGTTGTTGACCCAAGGCTGCATGCCCACACAGTCATTCTGTTTACCTCCCAGAAGGCTGGCACACCAGCCGCAGATAGAGTGACAACACCCTGAGAATGGAGAGTCTTTGCAGCTATATTTTTGCCATGCACAAGTCTATTTGAGTCACAGTCTCTGTGCACAATTTAATGCATTGTGGTTTTGTTTGTTTGGTTTTCTTTCCACTGCAGAGTTCTATTTCAAATCTTGAATTTATAATTATAATTAATTAATGTACTGTAGGGAATCCATTTGCAATTTGTGGTCGTTGTGCGTTGTAATGTTTTCTCTTCCTGCTTTTGTTTCATTTTGTATTAACTTGATATCAAAACAAGGCAACAGATGCATTGAAACATCAAGCTAGTGCGTTACACTACAAGCACCAAACACAAACCATAATGCACTTGAACGTAGCGCTAACGCACAAGGCGTGGCCACTGATTGTGTCTTCATATGCTATAAATTGGATCGTAGGCAATTCCCAACACAGTCTCATATCATACTGGTGACACCAGCCTGTTGCCAAGTTGAAAGAACAAACATTCATAAGGCCACACCATATATTGATCAATACTGATTCAATATTTTATAGCCACTTTCAGACATGAACTCTGGGAATGTCTGTGGAATCAGGTCCTAGTTGTCCTTTCATACAACAGCTGGAACCGCTTTGCGAGCGACATGGACATTGCAACAAGGGTGCGGGTGGTTAAAATCTGTTTGCGACGCCACGCGCTCACAATGGACAATTGTGTTCACACATAAAACCCATCCAACTAATGTCTGGATATCTTCCGGAGTTCAATGCATGTCTGAAAATGGCTAAAGCCAGCTTTCATAAGGTGCTCATGCAACACTTATGCCATGTGGCAAGGCAATGGAAAAGAGAATCCATTTATTGAGTGATTTCTTTTTAATTATAGCCCTGCTGGCACGTCCCATCTCTCTCTGTATGTTTTATGTTCAGTTGGCTGAATGTGTTCAAAAGCCCTGAGGTAGGATGAAAACGTGTTCAAAAGCCTTGAGGTAGGATGAAAACGAGTGAGAGGAAAAACAAGAGAGATGGGGAAACGAAGAGGGAAAATGAACGGAGGGATAAAGGAGGTGGGGGTGGGGATGCTCTTTGAAGGAACCGCTAAGATGGTCTCAGTGCTAGAACATACTTAGCAAATCTGCAGGTTGCTCAGGAGAAGCGATTGAACCCGAGCAGCTGAGAGAATGTTGGGTGGATACTGGGAAGGTAGGGGGGGAGGGGGGCTAGCGGGGTGCACAATAGTGTAATACATACACAGTTTTGACATACTTTCATGATCTGTACCATACGCAGTTTTACAAATGTTTTTTGAAGTATCCAGAACTCTGAACTGTCAGATAGCCATGTACACTGTTTATTTATTACAGACCATATGTAAAATGATTAAAAACATGATTGTTAATTGTGGTACTGTTCTTTTCTGATCTTCATTTGAAGCACAACATATGTCATCTAAAATCTGCACATAACAGCGAGTTAGCTAGTGCAGCACCATGTTAGCCTTCTCCAGATCAATTGAACCGGAATTGGTTCTTTTTTTTCAGATTTTTCCCCATTTTCTCCCCAATTATACTTGGCCAATTTATCCCCATGCTGCCCTATTGGCTGCCCTGGTCGCTGCTCCACCCTCTGCCGATCTGGGGAGAGCCGAGACTAGCACCATGCTTCCTCCGACACATGCGCAGTAGCCAGCCGCTTCTTTTCACCTGACAGGTGGAGCTTCACCCGTAGGACGTAGCACGTGGGAGGATCACGCTATTCCCACCAGTTCCTTTCCACCCCAACCAGGCACCCTGACCCACCAGAGGAGGCGCTAGTGCAGCGACCAGGACACATACCACCAATCCGGCTTCCCACCCTCAGGCACAGCCAATCGTGCCTGTATGGATGCCCGACCAAGCTGGAGGTAACACGTGGATACGAACCTGCGACCCTCATGTTGATAGGCAGGGAATCTAGCGCTACAATACCCGGATGCCCCGGGAATTGGTTCTTTAAAGTTCCAAACAGGGCAAGAAATGACCATAAATAACTCAACACAACATGTGCAGCATAAGCCAAACAATTCCAATATGGCTCCAAAAGACCTATATTTACACCAATATTTAAGGTCAGGTCTTTTCAAAAGCATGACTACGTGACCTTTCCCCATTTTGTTTCTACACTTACCTTGCCAGTGATTTTTTTAATTTATTATTTAATTATGTCGCTGCGAAATAATGAACTGATGCAGCCTCCACACATCGTCGTACACATTTAAAAGAGCAGAACAACCTAAACCTATAGGAAGCAATTGGTAAATCTTTACTTTGTGTAACCTTAAACACCACCTGGTCTGAGCTAAAAAATCAACTCAAATGCAGGAACTGGTGCAAACATGAGAGACATCATGATGGTGGAAACATGACTAGAGAGACATCATGACAACGCATATATGGATACATTTGACCTTAATTAACACTCGCCGAGGCAGAAGAAAGTAGAAATAGTCTGTGCTAACCTAAAAGTAGTTAACTAGGTTGCAACCGGGAAAGAGTTTACCTGTTGCTTGGCAACACATGGTCGTGGAATCTTGAGGGAACTGTTTTTGTTGGTGGAAACAAATAACAGCCAAAGATCATCTGTTGTGAGGGGGTTTCACACCTGTAGCTCGTTTGCTTTGTTCCGATTCAGGGAATTACTTGATCAATATCTTTAGCTAAAGCAATATTACACTCAATCTACTGTAGTCCAATACAACAGCACTCCCTGTCATGTGATAGTAGTCATGTTATTATTCATGTTTTAGGCAGAATGTGTAATGTGGAAGATCTAAGCAGGGATGACAGAGAGTGAATATCTAACATTACCGGGCGGAGGGGGGGGTATCTTGGAGGAGGAGACCCTATTATACAATGTGGGTTGAAAGTAAATCAGATTAGACAACAAAGTGGAAAAACAGTAATTTAGTGTTGCATTAAAACAGATTAGGGGATGTGCAGAAAGTGCTCTTTGACACTTGCTTGCAACGTTGATGTTTGCTAGCCACAGTAAATGTTTGAAGTACCTGCGAGTGTCTTGATAAAATATCTTTGCTGGCATCAGCTTCCCCTTGTTTGGCCTCATTCTATCACCACTAACTACAGTCTGTGTTCACAATGTGAGCTGTGCCATACTAATAAATTAGAAGGAAATGCAGCATTGCCTTTTCTTTGTTCTATTTTAGTATGTAAATGAGTACCGGTAGTTTGCATAATATGCTTTATGTTTCCAATGCCAATTAGCCATAATGTTTGACGCATAAAATATCCCAAAGTTGTGCAATATCTGCCAGCACACTTGTTTTAGCTCATGTTTAGAGTTGTTTACAGTATTTAGAATGCAATAAAACATCATGGATAAAGTCAAATTATAATTAACATGCCATGTAACCGTAAAGCATTTAAAGTACCAATGCAAGCATTTTTGTATTGATGACATCATGGATTTATAGGCGGCTATATGAACAGCCCGTGTGTATTTGTAGCTTGGGGGTGTTGGCGCTGCCGGCAGTATTTGTGGCGTGGTGTGTGTGAAGGCTGCCTCCTGCAGTGTTCTGACTCGGCCTGTAATGGCTCTGCTGGGACGGCCTGAAAGTGCTTCTTCAGCGCTCATTAAGGGAGCAAATTGAACAGGTCTCCCGCCCTGGCTGTGTAATGAGGACCTCCCTCTCTGCCCCCCCCCCCCCCCCCCCCTCTCCTCCACCACCACGTCTATTGTTCGCCTACAGTCAGGGTCAGAGCCGGCGAGCAGTAATTGTATCACTCTGACCCTCTTTTGGTTTTTATTTTGTCACAGAGACCTGCTCTTTATTGGGTGCAGGCCATCTCTCAGGGTGCCCCTCCTCCCACACCTAGGGACAGGGGTGTTGCCTGCCTGCCTGCCTGCCTGCCTGCCTGCCTGCCTGCCTGCCAGCGATCAATATGCCACTGTCGTTAACTGGATTTGTTGCTGTGGCGCTTGCTTATGAGGCAGCAATTAGAGTGTGAAACGGCAAGGCCAGGGTATGAGGCTGTGGCCGGGGAAGCTCTGGCCTTGGGGGGGATGAAAATGTCAGGGGCACAAACCCAGTTTCATTAGGGCCTGAAGAGACGATGACAATCCATACTGTCTGTGTAATTCATTCAGCCCAAGGGGTGGGCGGGTGGAATTATTTGTGAGAGACGGTTAGCAAACAGAAAGGAAGGGGTCACAGGTTAGGAGTAACTGTGGACACTTGCTCACTGTGGAATCCACTTACATGCCTGTATTGTTTTATGAGCAGATCAGTGTAGCTTCGCCCTGTATGATACAGCTGAGCTTCAGACTCTTCTCTCCTGTTGTCATGTACTGTATCAACTGTACTCTCTGTGATGAACTGAATCAGCTTATCTCTCAGTAAGGTGTGCTACACATATGTGCTATATGTCTCGTAAAGAAGCTGTTTCGCCAACGCTTCTTTAAAATGTTATCTGCTCTGTGTGTGTGTGTGTGTGTGTGTTTAAAGAGCATGGTGCAAGTTAGAGACCACTTTGCATTAATATGTGGGACTTTTATGTAGCAATTAGGATTCTCTTTTGTTTTTTTGTTTTCCCCCACACATACAGTAGCTGCATCTAGACTTTTTTGTAAAGCAACTGGCACGGGCGCATGAAAACCCACAAATCGAGCAATAACACCTGTGACATTTTTAATAAACAATAAACGTTCCCTCTGATCATTACCTCCGTATGCCGAGTGTCTGTCCGTCTATATTTCCAAATAGGCGTTATTTTGAAAAACCGATTGCATATTGGGGGTCAACTAGTTACGTTTGTCTACTGAAACTATTAAAAAATTCATAAAGTGTCATATTAACCATAGATAGAGTCCAAACAAAACAGAAAGTAAACAGTTGCCTTTGGGGGGGAGATGGCGGAGCGGGGTTTTCTTCTCCCGTCAATGTCGAAATGCATTCTGGGCAGTGTCAAATTATCGTACCAGAGGGTCAAAATGATGGTGATGATTGGTGGTAAATTATCTTACAAATACGATAATTATCGTACGTCTGCCAACGCTGACTCTGGGTGTTTTTTGGCATGCTGTAGCCTACACATTGACTGTATATTATTATTATTACAGTAGCCTGAGTGGCGTCACAGGTGTTATCTGCCCAGATGGCTTTTTTTTTAGCATGTGCATTATAATGCCACCTTTTTCTCCATATTTCTGTCCTGGGGGCATGTTTTAATTTTGTTTTTGTTTTTTGGGGGTATTTTCATAAGAATGGTCCTAACTGTAAATTAAAAATAAATTGCCTGCACCATGCTCTTTAAGTAATTTGGAGGGAGCATGGCCATGTCCTGCTTTGTCTGTGTCAGGCGATCCGCTGGGCTCAGATGGGTGATACTGGGGGCAGTTGTGGCGGTTGGGGTGCCTGGGGGTCCCCAGTGTCCAGATAGTTGCCTTTCGGGGTCATGGTGTCCCTGGTCTGACATGGGGAAGGGGTGCCCTAATGTGTCATTTGGGATTGACTCTGACCTAAGGCGCTAAATCACCTTCCATTTCGGGGGACAATTAAGTTTGAACCTTCGCTGTGTATTCCCATCAATTGATTCTGTCCATGGCACTCAGCAAGCAGGGGCGGGGTTGTCTATTTAAAGGGGAATACCCTTCAATTTTAGTCCGTCCACCTTTTTCTTTGATCCTATGCCCTATGGCAGCCCAAACAGTATATTAGTAAATGTGAGCAATAAATATCAATTCCTGAGTTAGAGATTGGTAGAGACAGTTGGAGATGGGCTTCTGATTTGCAGAGATGGGAAGTACAAATACTTTGTTACTGTACTTAAGTAGGATTTTCAGATATCTGAGTATTTAGTTTTTCTGACTATTTTTTTTTGCTTTCACTCACTACATTTTTACGCAAATATCTGTACTTTCTACTCCTTACATTTTCAAAACAGGCTAGTTACTTTAGTTTTAATGCACGGCAGACAAAAATGATGTAACGTGTCTCTCTCATCTTGCGTTTTACTTGAGTAAATAAGTTGAATCAGTACTACTACTTTTACCATTCTTTTTTACACAAGTAACTGTACATCTACTTAACCCATTGATACCTGATGGAGCATTTGCGTGTATATCCCTCATTTGTGTGTGTATCCCTTTAAGACCGCAAACCGCGTGACGCGGTCTTAAAGGGATACACACACA
Source organism: Poromitra crassiceps (assembly GCF_964638095.1). Classification (NCBI taxonomy): domain Eukaryota; kingdom Metazoa; phylum Chordata; class Actinopteri; order Beryciformes; family Melamphaidae; genus Poromitra; species Poromitra crassiceps. The sequence goes on from NC_139642.1 coordinate 43,984,798, forward strand.
AATGCTGCATCAGGTATCAATGGGTTAAGTAAAGAATGTGTACTGTGTACCTTTCCCATCTCGGCTGATTTGTAATTTCATAAATACTGTAGTATACAGTACCTATGGTGAAAACGAATTGCAATTTGTGCATGCACAGAAGGGTGCACAGAGGGGTGCTTGTATGCAAAATGAGCTTTCTATTATTGTTGCGATCTATACTTAACTCTCAACCATAGAAAATCATCATGGGTAGTGTCAAATTGCACTTATCTAGCCGGAGGCCGAACTCGCCATCTTCGGCTGCTCGGAATCCTCTCTGCTCCTCCCTATGGCTGTGCAACAGTCTATGACACAGGGGACGACTGTCGCCAAGATACTCATTCTGAAGGGATTTGGGGCCCGTTTCTGGCCTACTTTGATGAGGTAAAAAGCAACAAGTAACTCGCCCAGCTGATTTAGCCCTTGCGTAGGATTCCATGCACAGCATCTCTTGCAAGCACATGGGCACCTTACGCAGCTGGTAGCACCATGTTGTGGTGTTTGAATGTTGATGATATATTATGTACAGTATGCTTTTTCTTTCTTTTCTTTTCCTGTGTCTGAGTTTGTTTTTGTTTTTCATGTTCTGAAAAATAAAACATTGGGAAAAAAGCCCTTATCTTTCCCTTTGGAGCTGGAGCAATACACATCGATATCACAGACAAGAGCATGGAACAAATTATTTCTTGATTCTAGCAACAGGAGACAACAAATGTTCCCTAATACAGATCAAACTGTCCTAGGCCGTAGAGACATTGTATTTGAATGTTGAGCTTGTTTTCCCCTCTAACACCTGACTGAAGGTGAAGAACACATCACACAGTTTAATGCACTTGAGAAGAGAATATAATTCTGTGAGTCATGATTACAGAGAGTCTACAGTGTAGAGTGGTGGAGACTGAGAGAGGGGCTTGAGGTGGGACGAGAGAGGAATAGTCATAGTTTTAGTTCTGGGCTCTATTCCAAAAGCATGTGCACAGTTGAGAGGGTAATGGAGCACATATTTTGAGAATAGAGAAACAGCCATTTAGCATTAAAAAAAAAAAAATTGTGCTTGAAACACAGTTTGTACACATTCAAAATGCCTGGAAATGAACTTGATGATCGTGTTAGCTATTAGCTACAATAGGTACATTATAATGTTTGTTTAGTGGGTTGTTTTCCTAGCTAGGATTCAGTGTTAACTCACCGTTTTTAAGCTGGGAGCTTTAAAGATATTTTTAATGGGACAGGCTATTGACAATCTTTTTGCAGCATGGTGTTTGCTTAAGATGAGATGTTAACTTTTAGTGCTTGGCGTGTTTCTTGGCTCGGTCCTTCGCACGGCCAACGTGGGTTCGAATCCGACCCGAAGTCCTGTGCCGCATGTCATCCTCTCTCTCTCTCCACCTTTCCTGTCTGCCTACTGTCCTGTCTAATAGAGAGCCGCAGGGATGACGTATTTTTGTAGTCAGAACGCGGAAGTCCCGGACTTCCTGGTTCTTCACTGTTTCTGTCTATGGGATTTTTGAATGGGTTTTTGCCACGATGCTTCAAATAAGGTCTCTGGGCAATGCAAGCTTAATCAAACGCGAACCAGTGTTCAGCGGGATAATCTTCACACATGAGGACCACTTTCATTAGTTTTGAAGCATAAATGCGAGCCCTAGAAGTAAAAAGCTCGTGCTAAGCTAATCCAGAACTACACACAGTGGCCCCTATCGTTGCATCGGCCTAGTTTCTACGCCGAGCGCCTGGCGCAGTGGGCGTGGACCAGCACACTTGATATCTTGGTCTTGGTGCTACACGCAGTCTAAAGCATTACAACCACGCCTTTTAAGCGTAAAATTATGCACCGTCATGCTCATTGGATAAGTGCAATAAACGAATCGCACGCTTGCCTTTTAAGCTCCAATTCCTCTGGTCCAGCAAAACCAGACAGAAGCCAAGCGCTCTGCCCCCCCCCCCCCCCCCCCCCTCCCTTCATCCAGTCTGTCTGTCTCCATATAGGCTATTATTCCATATTATTATGCTTCTCAAACCAATCTAACTGCAGTTTAAATACTGCAAGCATGTAAATACGCTACACTATAGCAAGATCAAAGTGAAAAGAATGTTCTAAATGCATCAGCTAGAAAAATATAGCCTATTAGATTGGTGAAAGTTTGTCCAGAAAGATATCATTTTCTCTCGCCTGCTGCAGGAAGGATGATGCACATAAATATACCCTACATTATGTAAAGTCATTGCATAAATGTGTTTTTATTGTAAAACTAAATGTGAAGTAGGGCCAAGTTATTGGAGCGGACATCACAGTATAGCAGATGACAGTAGGAAGCGCGTTCCGCTGTCACTTATCTAAATCACGTTAAATCGACAAGGGATATATATAGGGCCAGGAGGACATATATGTTTCACTTAGGGTGGTGTTTTAATTTCGATGTTTTATTTGGTCCAATATTGAAATGTTCTACAATTGCAGGCTGTGTTACCATTACACATTATTTTAGATCGACCTTTTATATCTATTTCGCCTCATTTGGTTGCTATTTAGTAGCGAAATGGAGTACCCAATTGCATGCTGGGACATTCACAGGCAGTGAACTTACAACTGCTATTTCCTATAGGACGTGTGTTGTGTCTGTCTGAGCGAGGGAGTCAGAGAGAGACAGTCGTATAGACCAAATCAGCGGGATGTTTACATTTACTTCCGGGTACCCCTGAGGTCCACACATTATAATGGCGGTGGACGGCACAAACTGACATGTTGAAGACAAAAACAGACAAAGAAGACAAAAATGGTTCGTCCGTGTTGTGTTGTTGTTTAATATCATTCATAACAACACTTTCACTAACGTTAGTGGAGACCAGACTAGCTAATTTACCTGTTGGACCAGACTAGAGTAGACTTGAAGCTAAATTAAATTGACCTGACGTCAGTAGCTCTGTCTGTACCAGGCTCTTTCTCGCCGAGAAGAGCCTGGTGACGCGAGGTTACTCTGTCTGTAACGTAAAAAAACAGCGAGTTTGACAGACAAACAAACTTTATTAGCTAGCTAACACTACATAAAACAAACACAGAAGAAAGGCTAGATACGTCGGACAAGCATGTTTACCAACCGTTTAACCATTTAAATTGAAAGTAGTCGGCCGAAAACAACGAGAGGGTTTGACAGCATTTATATGACAACACGCACATTTAAACCTGCCGCCTTTCCCAAGTGGTACCCGGAAGTAAATTTGTTTACATGGTGACGTCACGGTGATTTGGTCTATTGTGCCTGTCAGACTGAGGAGAGAGGGAGAGAGTGACACAGAGAAGGGTGACAGAGGAGAGAGCCAGAGGGGAGGGAGAGAGCCAGAGGGGAGCGCTCCGCGCAACTGGCGCACTCTGAATAGGCCTGCTTTTCAAAAGCGCAAAGCACTAAATTTACGCCAGGTGGGAAGATAGCAGTACGCCGAGATTTAAGGCCGACACGCCCACTCTGGGCCATTCTGGGACTGCGCCACGCCCATTCGGCCTAAAGCGCATTTGGCAGCGTAAAGCCATATTGATATCGTCCCAAAACAGGCGCAAGGCACGTTTTTTTGCGTTTAAGGCCCGTTTTAGCGCCGAAGGCCTGTGGGAGAATAGGGCCCAGTGTCGCATAGGCTTCCCCGTCACGTCAGCACTCAACCTGGACTGTTGTTGATTGTGTGCGCTGCTGTACACTGATTACCCCGGGCTGAACGGGCTGAACCAGGTGAGGGAAAGAGAATTTCCGTGTTCATCCTTTGAAGTGATGACGTTATTGACGTATAATATCCCCGTCGACTCAACAGTGTAGTCTCATTTAGCCGTTTGCTAGCTAGCCGCCCTTAGTTTTAACAGCACGTAAAAGCTTCAAAACTCATAAAAGTGGTCCTCATGTGTGAAGATATTACTAAACACTGGTTCGTGTTTTTTTTTTTTATATATATATTTTATTTTTCATTTCTTATATGCAATAAAGACACACAAGAACAAAAAAAAAAAAAAGACACACAAGCTCAGTCACAGGAAAGGAAAAGAAAGAAAAAGCATACACATATCAACATTACAACATCATAGTGAGGTGCTACCACGATATATAGAATCCAGTGTGAGGAGTCAATGAGAGATCAGTTGGGTGAGTTACCCGTTGCCCCTAACCTCGTCCAAGTAGGCCATAAATGGGTCCCAGATGGTAGAAAACTTCCTAAGTGAATAGACTACTTGCACAACTCCACTACTTCCTGAAATGAGTAGGGCATCTTGGTTTCCTGTCCTACACTATTGGATGAACTGATTAATGTCAGGTGTGCCTGACTGCTGCAGTCACAACAACAGTGATCAGGCACACCTGACATTAATCAGTTAATCCAATAGTGTAGGACAGGAAACCAAGATGCCCCACTCATTTCAGGAAGTAGTGGAGTTGTGCAAGTAGTCTATTGGTCCTCAGGAACCTGAGTCTCTCCATACGTATAACTGAAACCATGTCTGACAGCCATAGCTGAAAAGAAAACACTGGTTCGCGTTTGATTAACCCATTGATACCTGCGTGTATATCCCTCATTTGTGTCATTGTGTGTGTATCCCTTTAAGCGGTTTGCGGTCTTAAAGGGATACACACACAAATGCTGCATCAGGTATCAATGGGTTAAGCTTGCATTGCCCAGAGACCTTATTCGAAGCATCGCGCCAAAAACCCATTCAAAAATCCCATAGGCGAAAACAGTGAAGAACCAAGAGTGTTAGCATCGATGATTTCTGGACTCGTTCCTGCGGCTCTCTATAAAGGCAAAATGCCCAGAAAATAATAATAATTAAAAAAAAATCCGGGCCTGTCACTCACTCACACACACACACGACCGAATACATTATCTCTTCCGCCTGGCAGAGATAACAGACAAGAAAATGAGGACAGGTGAGACAGTGAAAATGGAGGTGGTGAGAGTTAGCAAAGCTACATGTCATTTAAATCCTGATGAATACATTTAAACTGTTCTGCATTCCAGACAGAAAATCTCACCATTCCAATTCTTCATCACTGAGTCTGAGTTGTTAACTATTAAGCTGCTTAGAACAGTAATTACACAATAATTCTACCACTGTATCATGCAGCCTGACTCCTCATGGTGAGTGGCTGCTCTGCATACCATCATGAAGCCTGACTCCTCATGGTGAGTGGCTGCTCTGCATACCATCATGAAGCCTGACTCCTCATGGTGAGTGGCTGCTCTGCATACCATCATGCAGCCTGACTCCTCATGGTGAGTGGCTGCTCTGCATACCATCATGCAGCCTGACTCCTCATGGTGAGTGGCTGCTCTGCATACCATCATGAAGCCTGACTCCTCATGGAGAGTGGCTGCTCTGCATACCATCATGCAGCCTGACTCCTCATGGTGAGTGGCTGCTCTGCATACCATCATGCAGCCTGACTCCTCATGGTGAGTGGCTGCTCTGCATACCATCATGAAGCCTGACTCCTCATGAAGCCTGACTCCTCATGGTGAGTGACTGCTCTGCATACCATAAGTGCACCATTTCCTTCCTTATTTCCATCTATCACAGCACAGCTGTTCAGAGAAGTAGAGCATGCTCATCTGTATGAAGTCATATGAGTCATAACTTATGACTCATAAGTTTTAGCAACGCTGGATACTAGCTAGCAGTTTTATAACTGTTATACAACCTGCTCACTGTTCTCTGCACTCTGATCCTCTCCTTCCTTCTCTTCCTCTGTGTTTTTTAACCATTTTAGCTGTTCATCTGCTGCTCCGTCTCCGTAGACAGTCTCCTTGCGTTCTGCCACTCCGAGAGTGTAGTGCTCTGAAGAACTAAATGGTATGTTCCCACAGTGCTTCGAATGTACAAACGGTCCAGTCTGTGCCACAGTGTGCTCTGGCGCTCGGAGTGACTATTCACGAACGCACCCTAGAGTCAGGCCCTTGAATTAACATCTCATCAGAGTCCCTGTCTCTGACCTGGGGCAATGGGGAGATAATTCTTGAGATCAGAGGGAAGAGCACCTCCTACTGGTCGCTCCAACACCACTTGTAGGACCGGTCTCCCATCCACAGAGTATCCACAGCCAGGTCTGGCTGTGGATACTCTGTGGATGGGAGACCGGCTTAGCTTCCCCAGAAAAGCCAGTAATGTAATGCAGGAGCCACTGGTGCTGACAATGTATATGCCGTCTGTTTGAATGAAGAATGAAGAATAATACAACATTTAAAAAGGCCAAAACACTGGAAATGTCTCAGCACTTACCATTAAATAGGAATAGCTGGCACATGATTGCTAGAATTCACCCTGCTTGGTAATGGGCTAATTTACAGTACAATCTATGGTACAGTAACACACAAGGGCTGTGGAACTCTTATTTAAATGCAAGTCATTTAAAATGTCAATGGTTCCACATTATAACAATGCTAACAGCCACGTGCTAGAGGAGTGTGACAATGCTGCCGTATGCCAATGTCACTGCTACAAATAATGCTATTAAAATAATAAAATATCTGCAAGGGTATCAGTCTGCACAACACATTCAATAAATATGCAAGACAGTGGAGGTCACTGTTAGCTTCACACATAAAGTACAAATGCACAGAGAATAGGAAGACAATAATAGTCTCCTTTATGAACACTGAAGGTGTTCATCATTATGTCTTGTTTTGTCCTCTATGATGTCTTTGATATATCTAACTTCTTGAGATTGATTCCAGATTAAAAGAACGGAGAAAAGAGCAAAGAAGCACCAAGATTTAAATTAACATAACTTAAAGTGAGATTCTTGTTTTTCTTGAGTTTGGCGTTATCTTCTTTGGTGATAAGCGGTCATTGCTTTGGTGTTTTGCACTCAATGTAGGTGTGACCTGCGTTGTGTAAGGCCCCTGCAGCTGGGAATCGAACTCGGAACCTCCGGCACGGGCGGAGGACGCTCTAACAAGGAGGATAAAACCCATGGGCTCTAGCGTCTATCGCTAGAGCTTCTCTTGAGGCGTGGGGGAGTGAGTTTTACTCACTGCACAGCACTAACCGCTGGCTACTGTGACATACTGTAGGCACTGGCCAAACATCATAACAGACATTCAGTGCAGACGGCAGCTAATAAACAATTGTGAAAAGTACTGCACCATTCCAAAAGAAACAAAGACACATCTGCATCGCTCCTCATTCTCCCGTCTGATCTTTGAGTGCTGTTCATCTTGGAAAGGCAATGTCCATGTCATGCTATTTCTGCCCATGGACATGGTAGCTTGTCCTCCTCTGAGTGAGTCATCTGATTTTCTGTTGATGAAGTTGAGTTTCTGTAGGTGGCGCTCTTTTCTTTGTCCGTTCAGCCATGGTGGATGCTCAAACTACCGACCTCTTCTGTTTATTCCAAACAAATCACTGTTGCTGCTTTAGTGTTCAGTGTTTTCCTGTCCTCCTGTGCTTTTGTGGTAGCTAGACAGATTTCCTATCCTACATGTAGGTCAGACTGATTTCCTATCCTACATGTAGGTCAGACTGATTTCCTATCCTACATGTAGGTCAGACTGATTTCCAATCCTACATGTAGGTCAGACTGATTTCCTATCCTACATCTGATTTCCTATCCTACATGTAGATCAGACTGATTTCCTACCCTACATGTAGATCAGACTGATTTCCAATCCTACATGTAGGTCAGACTGATTTCCTATCCTACATCTGATTTTCTATCCTACATGTAGATCAGACTGATTTCCAACCCTACATGTAGATCAGACTGATTTCCTATCCTACATGTAGATCAGACTGATTTTCTATCCTACATGTAGATCAGACTGATTTCCTACCCTACATGTAGATCAGACTGATTTCCTACCCTACATGTAGATCAGACTGATTTCCTACCCTACATGTAGATCAGACTGATTTCCTACCCTACATGTAGATCAGACTGATTTTCTATCCTACATGTAGATCAGACTGATTTCCAACCCTACATGTAGATCAGACTGATTTCCTACCCTACATGTAGATCAGACTGATTTCCTACCCTACATGTAGATCAGACTGATTTCCTACCCTACATGTAGATCAGACTGATTTTCTATCCTACATGTAGATCAGACTGATTTCCTACCCTACATGTAGATCAGACTGATTTCCTATCCTACATGTAGATCAGACTGATTTCCTATCCTACATGTAGATCAGACTGATTTCCTATCCTACATGTAGATCAGACTGATTTCCTATGCTACATGTAGATCAGACTGATTTCCTATCCTACATGTAGGTCAGACTGATTTCTGAGTGTACATGTTGAAGAAAAAAACGTGTTTACTTAGCACTTTGTTCTAACCCATTTCATATCAACTACTTTCGGGCAGAAAAACATTTCCTCAGCTGAGAGGCTTGAGATGAGACAGGAATGTAGCGAGCATGCAATCACGGTCATAACCAGAAACCTCTCCATCTACTTTTCTCTCTATCTCAGGGTTCAGGGTTCAAGGTTCTTTATTGTTACATCTCAATATACAAGTACACAATAGTAAAATTCTTGCTCCACCACGACCACGACATAGCATCATATTAATAATCAGATCAAATAAAATAACAAGAAGAAAGTCAACGTTATAATGCAATAAAGTACAAAAAGATGCAATAGAATAATATTGCACAATACAATCTTAGTTAAATTTGGCTAAGTGGGTGGCGGTGGTGTCTGTCATGATTGTGATGATCAGTGATGTCATCAGTGATGGAACTTGAGCAATTGTGATGTCATCAGTGATGTCACTTGAGCAATTGTTGTGATGTCATCAGTGATGTTACTCGAGCAACCGTGATGTAGTATGAGCCAATGGCGCACAGTTGCACGATGGCGCCTAGGTGGATGGGCGGTGTCTGTCTGTCTTTTTGTCTGTCGGTCACAATTGTGGGAGCCCGCGGAGTGGGCGATTTCCATAACTGCAGCCATGGCGCACCGTCTCCAGAGTCTCCACCCTAGGAATCGAGCATCTCTAGAGTCTCTCCACCCTACGCGCCTTCAATTCCTAGTACAATACAATACAATACAAAACTGGGATAATGCAATAGTGCAACAGGCAATAGTGCCTCTCTCATAAAAAAAATCTTGTAACAAATAAGCAGCACTGTTTTTAAGCAGCACTATAGAACAGGCAGTCTGTTTTTAAGCAGCACTATAGAACAGGCAGTCTGTTTTTAAGCAGCACTATAGAACAGGCAGTCTGTTTTTAAGCACCACTATAGAACATGCAGTCTGTGTTTAAGCACCACTATAGAACAATGTTTGAAGCGAATGGGAAAATCAACACCCGTGTCATTGGGATGTTCGTGCAACTATAACTATTTAAACATTTTCTGTGCTTCACTTCTCGAGGCCATTCTCAACAAGGGCGCAATAATTGACTTTGTTATTTGTTGGTGGTTATTGATACAAGTACTACATGTGCTTGGGTCCTCTTTTACAGGACTGCAGCTCTACCTTAATTTAATGCAGTGTCGACACTGTGGAGGAGTGCATAAGAGCTGCCTGAAAATAAAGATAGCTCGCCTTTTTAACGATGACAATTGACACAGTGTGTTTTGGTTTCCCCTGCGCCTAACATGAAGGCGGTCTTTGGCCCCTCTGTCAGTTGTGCAGGGCTGCCGGAATGCCAATGTCTGTCTGAGTCTGTTGAGAGTGCTGCTATTAACGATGTCTGTAGGTCTGTAGCTGTGGCTCTGAGCAGGAGGGCTGGAGAGGAAGGCCAATGTCCTAACTGATAAGGAAGGGGGGCTTAGAGAGATGCTTGAGAAGCTCTTGTCCTCCCTCCCTCCCTCTCCTCGCCTCCCCTCTGACTCGTCACAGCTCAAGTATTCACTTCTCACTCATTAGTGGCTGCTGCCCAGGCAAAGTGTTTACCCTGTCCTGTCATGACAATGACTAGCACCCTGTTATCTGTCTATCTGCTGGCTCGGCCCGAGGTGGGGGATGACAGTCGAGAGGAGTTTCCACAGAGGCGGATGAAGAGAAGCAGGAAGAGCAGGCCAGCTAATGAGCTGCAGCTCTCAGGACCCTGGGAGAGGGCTGTTTTTCACCTAGGCAGGGAAATTCCATAAATGACAGGATCTGGTTAAAGACGAAGCGGGGCTGGAAGAGTGGGAGGGAAAGCCAGTTTGACATGAAAAAGCAAAAAAAAAGAAGGTAGGAGACAGATAATCCTGTGGAGTTTAGTCTGGATTCCACCGTATGTGAACTTGGCTCATGGTGTACTTTAAAGAATCTATTTTCACAGTTGTGAGGAGGGGTTCTGCAGCAGGAGGGTCCCATTACCCTGTGACTTAACAGCTGCTTTGAAATAGCCTCTTAAGCCTATAGTTTGATCATCCTAATGGAATAGCAAACGCATTGAACTGCTGCTGGACAGTGTCCACTCTATTACTTTTTTCTTTTTTTCTTCAATATTTTATTTTAATTATTTTAGAGCAGTACACAAACAAGACAAACAAACAGGCTCAGACACAGGAAAAGAGGAGAACAAAAACATACATATATTATCAACATTCAGTATTACAACGTAGCGCTACGAGCCGCATAAGGTGTTCATGTGCTTGTAAGAGATATGAATGGGATCACACACAAGGGGTCCATGTCATGAGAGACCAGCCGGGTGAGACACCTGTCGCCTAACCTCATCGAGGTAGGCTAGAAACTGGTCCCAAATAGCTGAACATTTTCTAAGTGAGTTGGTCCTCAATAACCTAAGTCTCTCCATCCATATAACAGAAGTCATGTCTGTCAGCCACAATTGAAACGAAGGTGAAGAGGGGGACTTCCATTGCTTCAGAATTAGTTTTTTGGCAACGGTTGTCCCATGTCAGAGACTGTTGCACAGCTGTAGGGTAGTTCAGAGGGGACTCTGAGCAGCCCAAGATGGCAAGTTCCGCCTCCGGTTGCAGGGTCATTTTGTAGTAGAGTACCTTAGGCCTTGGCCACACTGATCCGTCAGAAAATGGACAGAATTATTGAACGGACAGATGTCTGTCCGATGCATTGTTTTAACAGGCAGATGTGTCGGAAAGCCACATGTCATGACATGAGTATGACTGGCAGACTAACGTAAGGTCACGTGAGGGTCTGTGTGTGGCTGTGGCTGGGGGAGTGTCTGTGCACTCCTCTTTGACTGCAACCCGATCTCCCAAAAAACAAATCTCGGAACACCTCCTCTCGAGACCTCGACTCTGATTGGCTAAACGGACAGTGACTATCCGACCATCCGACCATCCGATACGTCCATCCAGAAAAAGTTCATCCCTCTTCAACTTTCTGTCCATCAAAACGTATGCAAATTTTCTGGATACGTACGCTTCTGAGTGCTCCACGGACAGTCGGACAGCTGTCATTGAAAATGAATGGAAGTGAACAGAGAAATGAACGCACACGGACAGACACCACGGATCAGTGTGGCCAAGGCCTTAGAGTACCAATCAAATATTTTTGCCCGAATCCCGTTAGTGAAGGACAGAACCAGAAGGCATGAGATATTGTGCCGTATTACGTAGCTTTGAATGAAACCATTTTGATCTAAATTCCATAAATTAAATTTTAATAAAATGTCTCTAGTTTTTTGTTGGTTACTTTTGCTTTATTTTTTGTTTGCTCCAAATCACATAGCAGCTTGTTGCACATCACATGCATACCGATTGAGAGCTGCTGACATTCTTGTGTGCAAAATGTTCCCAAGATACCTGCAGACAGATGCTCCAGCCTACCCAAGATACCTGCAGACAGATGCTCCAGCCTACCCAAGATACCTGCAGACAGATGCTCCAGCCTACCCAAGATACCTGCAGACAGAGGCTCCAGCCTACCCAAGATACCTGCAGACAGAGGCTCCAGCCTACCCAAGATACCTGCAGACAGAGGCTCCAGCCTACCCAAGATACCTGCAGACAGAGGCTCCAGCCTACCCAAGATACCTGCAGACAGAGGCTCCAGCCTACCCAAGATACCTGCAGACAGAGGCTCCAGCCTACCCAAGATACCTGCAGACAGAGGCTCCAGCCTACCCAAGATACCTGCAGACAGAGGCTCCAGCCTACCCAAGATACCTGCAGACAGAGGCTCCAGCCTACCTAAGATACCTGCAGACAGAGGCTCCAGCCTACCCAAGATACCTGCAGACAGAGGCTCCAGCCTCCCGGGGGACTTCTTCTGAGCCAACACCATCTCCAAAATAATTGTGAAATAGCTATGTTGGTTCACAGCGCAAAACGTAGTTTCACAATAACGGCTCTAAAATGGTTTCATTTCCATGTCCATTTGAAAACAATTGTCGGTTCATTTGACGTCACAAATAAAACAACGTTGCTCATGTTTAGGCAACTAAAACAACTTGGTTACAGTTAGGGTTATGGTTTGGGTTACGGTTAAATACAGGACATTTCGGGGGTTGAACCGGCTCTCTTGTAATGAGGAAGTTGCAAGGGGAGGATGCTGCCGATCCACCAAACCCATCGATGCACCATTCCACCCCTTATGTGGCCTACTTCAATATCAGTCGTTATGGTAAACGACCACTCCAGCAGTCGCCTCTAGCAGCCAAACAAACGTTACCTTCTTTTTTTCAATATTTTATTTTCAACTTTTTTGAACATATGAACAAGACAAACAAACAGGCTCAGACACAGGAAAAGAAAAGAAAACATACGAGAGAGGGAGAGAGAAAAAAAACATATTATCGACATTCAGTATTATGTCGTGCTACAAGTCGCGTAAGGTGCTTATATGCTTGTAAGAGGTATTGTGCCTGGGATCCCACACAGGGGGTTCATGATAAACCAGCCCAGCGCCCCCACCCGTCGCCCCCAACCTCAACAAGGTAGGCTAGAAATGGGTCTTAAGAAATGTCTTAAGTGAGTTGGTCCTCAAGATGTCTCTCCATCCGTATAACAGAGGTCATACTGTATCAGTCAGCCACAATTGAAAAGAGGGTGAGGAGGGGGACTTCCATTCCTGAAGGGCTATTCTGTAGGCCTTAGAGTACCAGTCAAATATGTTGGCCCAGAATCCCATTAGTGAAGGGCAGAACTAGAAGACATGAGATAGTGTGCCCTCTGACACCTGACACCTGTCACACAGTGGTGAGACAGAAGGGAAGATCTTGTGTCATTTCTGTTGGAGTAGTGGAGACGGTGAGCGGCTTTAAATTGGATCAACTGATATCTGCTATTAACTGAGCAGAGTTGTACAACCGACAGACTCCTTTACAAACGTTACCTTCTAACAGACTTTTTTTTGTGTAACTACAGTACATCGTCTTTGGGCTGTGGACTAACGTTACTACTAGCAGGTCACACTTTTTTGGAGAGTGGGTTGGCTGAGCTCAGGTGTGAATTATTGCCACATTCTCTCCTCATCATTAGAGCAGTCGGAGGTAATAAAACTAGCTTCTTCCTCTGCTCAATCCACAGGTGTAGAACAACTCACAACACCAAAACAGGCCATATCTGGCCTTCCCATTAAGGCCATGGGACATTTAGCAGTTTGAGAAGCCCATATTTATTTTTGGAAGAGTGAACTATATGCAGAAGACAACCATACTTTGAGCTATGGAATGTCTACTTCAACTGATAATGATGAGCAACTCAGATGTGTTCTTGTCTTGAAATGGTGTGTTGTAGGCATATTGACTGTAGGCCTAATGTAGCCTACATAAATATGGGATTAAACAGATGCTATCAAGAGATTAAATCACTTCTGAATAATTGATGTTATTTTCATCTCGTCATAAATTTCTTTACATTATTGACTTAGTAAATGGAATGAACTCAGTTTCCCCTTTTTTGTACAGTAGCCAGTCCTCCTCCACCCTCCAGGGCATTCAGCCTCCACAGTGAAAAACACATACCGTAAGTCATAAATCACATCAGTTTCCACACATTTGTTGAAAGTCTTTTGCTTTTGGAGAGTTAGCTGCCATAGCAGGCTTTGAGGCATGGCTGCTGCTGGACAGATTAGTAGAGAATCAATCATTGGCTTTTCTGTCAATGGAGTTCTGAAATGCAGGAGAAGACAATGGGTGCTGATGATACAGTCTGAGTGTGGGACTGTAACGGTTCAGCTTACACATTAAATATGAGCTGTTTGTTGATCTTGGTTCACTCAGTCTTTGGAGCAGCATTGCAAAGCTCTTCCACACTTTTCCTTGGCTACAAGATCATCACAGTTGTCTATTGGTCCTTTCCTCATTTGAGGAATATATTGTCTGTTATATGTCACAGTCAACCTCTCAGACTCCCTCAGACTATGTGCAGCTGAAGTATGGTTGATGCTTTGTTAAAGAAAACCTTCTAGCTATTCAAAGTTCATAATATGGAGTTTTCTCCTCCATGAAGTAACAACTTGGGAATCCCTGGCATTCCCATGACATGTGTACATGTGATTATGCTCTACTATGTGCAATATGTTTGCTTCACAACAGCCGCATGTCTGTTTGAAATCTGCAAACAAACACAAATACTATTAACTAGCTTATTTACTGCTAAACCCGACATGAAAGCTACAGTAGAGAGAAGAACAGGACAGGTACACGGCTAAACGTGATGTGAATAGCAGGTAAACCCACACAGTAATCCAGCGTTTTCACAACACTTGATAGGCTGCCTCCGTCCTCACTCCTCCACCATGCAGTGAAAGCAGAGGAAGGATGCATTACATCCAGAGCTCATGTCCTGCTGATAGAGGCCTCTCTCCACACCGAGCTCAGATGTCCTGTCCTCCATGCTTCTCTCACTCTGTCCTTTAAGCTCCTCTTAGGGAGTATCAGAGAGTAGAGAACTTAACGCGCCGCAGCTCTGAGAGCAACTTCCTCTCTGTGCTTTATTGGCCTGGATAAACCCACATCTGTTGACTTGTGTAATGTCACCAGCAGAAACTGAGGTGCTTACACATTTCTCTCTCTTCCATGTATCATATTCAAGCCACAAGCCTGGATAGGAAAAGCAGTCCTGGCAGCTGTGAGGCTTGGCCAGCTATTTCACTGAGGGTCTCTCCATATATTCAGCCTCCCACATTTCTCTAGGCCAGTGGTTCTCAAACCTTTTTCACATCAAGGACCCCTAAACTGACACAAATGAGACCATACGATGTTGCACGGTCTGAGAAGATTTTAGCTTTTAGATGTTTTATTACAGAAAGTGTATGAAACCCATGACCAAAATAGTTACACATTCTGTCACTGTTACTTACAGATGGAATTGTAGTGAAAATTAATTACCCCCATTTTTGCGCGGGACCCCCTGGAACCACCGCTCTAGTCTACCCAGTAAGCTGGACTACTGAGAGCTTAATCCATATGGCCATCTCACCTTCTCTGGCAGCATGGATTTTACCCACCTCAGAGCAAAGTGCTGTGCATTGTTGGGCAATGCATCATGGTTGAGAGGTTTGTCACTTTTCCAGCATAATTTTGTGCAGGGTTTAATGTGTCGACTGTATTCAAGAGAGTTGAAGGGGAGGGGAAACACAAATGTCTAATAGATACAGTATATGGATTCTTTGTCATGCTGGAAGGGAACGGGCAAAACCTGCTAAATAAGGAAATCATATTTCAGTGAATGTTAACCTGCATGTGGTGATGGCTTCATGAGTTATGGGTGTTTTTATGAGTGTTGTGCACGTGCCTGTGTGTAGCCACGCGAGTGTGTTTTTGTCTCTGTGTGTCTATATTTGTGTATCGCATGTATAAGAACGATTGTGTGTGTTATTGGCGAGGATAGCGCGGCGCAGAGCACAGCTTAATATCTATGTGTGACATAGAGGTGCATTAATAAGCGCCTGATCCGAGCCCAGTGACAGGACTGCTGACAGAGGAGGATCACGGGGAAGAATCATGCCCTGCTGAGGGAGCCTGGGTGCAGGTAGGCCCATTCCACCTTCCCCAGGTGTCATTATGGATGCTGGGCTGGAGGGGGCGGGGGGGCGGGAAGGGGAGCAAAGGAGGGAGGGCCTCTACTGACATCTACATTAATCACCCCTCCACACATCGTCCCCCTCCTCACACACCCCCCGCCCCCAACACCAGCTCCTAATCATCCCCACACAGAGGCCCAAACCCAGTAAGGGGATACTCAGGCCATGAAAGATATCCAGCTAAGAGCTCCCCAAATACCACTCTGATCTGATCATGAGTGATGCTGCTACCTGAACCTCTGACCTGGCACACAATTAAAAACACTTTCCTCTCTCTCCCCCAGACGCGCGGGAGGAGCGGCTTTGCAGAAACTACGCATTTTTTTCCAGCGCGTGCGCCTGATTCATGCTTTGCATTTGAGATGTATCTTCGTTACGTGCAATTAAAATGCAGCAAATCGTGGTCTCTGGATTGGATGGCCGCCAGACCCCCGGGCGGGGGGTGTGTGTGCTGGTGTCCCGATTGTCTCGTCGTAGAGATCACACTCTCCACTCGGGGACACCCTATTGATCCACAGCCTCCCTTCCTGGCTACAAGCAAAGGCAGCACACCAGAGCAGCACATTGTCACATTGCTGCACTGTGTGAACCCAGTTAGTGGATCAAATCTCCTTAATTATCAGGAGAAATAATTAGAGCATGTATTAATTAAAGGATATGTAGCTATCAAATTTGAAAGACAGATTCATCAAGTCCTACTGTGCATCAAGTTAATCAGTCTTGTATAGAATAATAACCTATTGTAAAACAGAATATTTTGTGTATTAGTAGAAGACATTTTTCAATGTAATACTATTGTGATGTTATTAGTATACTGTATGTTATGGCAAATGTAGGAATATAACAGGCAATGTACACCAGATACGTTACGGCTGCGTTGCGGATCCGGCAGAACTGCTGGATCGACTCTCGCCCATGTTAATTGATGGGCGATACATGCAGTACGGAAAAATTATGCACCTGTTCTATTTTTGCCGGATCCCGCATATGTCTGACAGATTACATGAGTGTGGGTCTGTTCGCAGCCGTACGGAGCTGTACCGCATCTGTTCCGGAGGCGGTGTACATTAGCCCTTAGAATCAACTTGAGCAACGGAAGTCGTATCACTGACTTGAGTATATGAGGATGGATGTGGGCCAAGCCAAACAACCTTCATAATTAATGGGTCCGCCCAAGATCCATCCTGACCAGATGGTCTGAGGACAATAATGGCAAATTATCTGATTGATTATTAGTTTTGATTTAATTAGAAACACATAATTGCAGAGAAAGTTGACAGTAACCGAGGCATGATTTGTTTAGGTTAGAACAAACGATGTGTTTCAGCATATGGTTCTAGGTGGAAGTTGTCACTGCAGGGATGGAAAGAAGAAAGGAGAGGAGATAATTGCATGCAGGAGTGTGTGTGTATCCCCCATGACTTTTCCCCCTGTTTTAATTTCATGCTGAGTTTTCATCTTCCTTGTTGAAAAAATACAAACCACTACTTTCACTTTGCTTTCTCCCCATTTACGCCACGTCCCCATCTGTGTGTTATACCTCATCTGTGTGTTATACCTCATCTGTGTTATACCTCATCTGCATGCTTTCATCTGTGTGTTATACCTCATCTGTGTTATACCTCATCTGCATGCTCTCATCTGTGTGTTATACCTCATCTGTGTTATATCTCATCTGCATGCTCTCATCTGTGTGTTATACCTCATCTGTGTGTTATACCTCATCTGCATGCTCTCCTCTGTGTGTTATACCTCACCTGTGTGTTATACCTCATCTGCATGCTCTCATCTGTGTGTTATACCTCATCTGCATGCTCTCATCTGTGTGTTATACCCCATCTGCATGCTCTCCTCTGTGTGTTATATCTCATCTGCATGCTCTCATCTGTGTGTTATACCTCATCTGTGTGTTATACCTCATCTGCATGCTCTCATCTGTGTGTTATACCTCATCTGCATGCTTTCATCTGTGTGTTATATCTCATCTGCATGCTCTCATCTGTGTGTTATACCTCATCTGCATGCTTTCATCTGTGTGTTATACCTCATCTGCATGCTTTCATCTGTGTGTTATACCTCCTCTGCATGCTCTCATCTGTGTGTTGTACCTCATCTGCATGCTTTCATCTGTGTGTTATACCTCCTCTGCATGCTCTCATCTGTGTGTTATACCTCATCTGCATGCTTTCATCTGTGTGTTATACCTCCTCTGCATGCTTTCATCTGTGTGTTATATCTCATCTGCATGCTCTCATCTGTGTGTTATACCTCATCTGCATGCTCTCATCTGTGTGTTATACCTGATCTGCATGCTCTCATCTGTGTGTTATACCTCCTCTGCATGCTTTCATCTGTGTGTTATACCTCCTCTGCATGCTCTCATCTGTGTGTTATACCTCATCTGCATGCTCTCATCTATGTGTTATACCTCATCTGCATGCTCTCATCTGTGTGTTATACCTCATCTGCATGCTTTCATCTGTGTGTTATACCTCATCTGTGTGTTATACCTCATCTGCATGCTCTCATCTGTGTGTTATACCTCCTCTGCATGCTCTCATCTGTGTGTTATACCTCATCTGCATGCTTTCATCTGTGTGTTATACCTCATCTGCATGCTCTCATCTGTGTGTTATACCTCATCTGCATGCTTTCATCTGTGTGTTATACCTCATCTGCATGCTCTCATCTGTGTGTTATACCTCCTCTGCATGCTTTCATCTGTGTGTTATACCTCCTCTGCATGCTCTCATCTGTGTGTTATACCTCATCTGCATGCTCTCATGTGTGTGTTATACCTAATCTGCATGCTCTCATCTGTGTGTTATACCTCATCTGCATGCTCTCATCTGTGTGTTATACCTCCTCTGCATGCTCTCATCTGTGTGTTATACCTCCTCTGCATGCTCTCATCTGTGTGTTATACCTCATCTGCATGCTCTCATCTGTGTGTTATACCTCATCTGCATGCTCTCATCTGTGTGTTATACCTCCTCTGCATGCTTTCATCTGTGTGTTATACCTCCTCTGCATGCTCTCATCTGTGTGTTATACCTCCTCTGCATGCTCTCACCTGTGTGTTATACCTCATCTGCATGCTCTCATCTGTGTGTTATACCTCATCTGCATGCTCTCATCTGTGTGTTATACCTCATCTGCATGCTCTCATCTGTGTGTTATACCTCATCTGCATGCTCTCATCTGTGTGTTGTACCTCATCTGCATGCTCTCATTTGTTTTAATTTAAAAAACTAGTCAACCTAGAAAACATTATGTTTGTCAGTAATGTTGTCAGTTTCACACTAATAAAAGATGTAGGACGGTCCTCTACCAGTGGAATGAAGGATAAGCTCATAGAGTGTCCATGAGTTATCATTGGCTGCCTTACAGCCACACCGTCATTTTTATGTAACGTGCCTGACCCTGAGTAAACATTCCCTCCATTTTAATTAAAATAAATCTACTTTGAGCTGAACTCAGAATCCCAGGAGCACTAGCTCCCCTAGGTACAGTCAGCTGATTGAGAGGGCGAATAAAAAGGCTTGGCATGAAGGAGAATTACACTGTTACTTTTCCATCAATGCACACTGCATTGTTTATGTTTGAAGAGGGCTTTTCTTCTTAGCAAATTACCTTTTTCCACTTCTCCCCCACCCCCTACCTTTTATTGGTCTTCTTGAACCTTCAGCAACACTGAAGACACAATCTTTTTTGTCTGGGTGGGTGGGTGTGTGTGTGTGTGTGTGTGTGTGTGTGTGTGTGTGTGTGTGTGTGTGTGTGTGTGTGCGCGTGTGCATGTGCATGCACATGCAAATGTAAAATCTAGGACAGAGTGGAGGCACTGAGAAGATAGCATTTGCATTCAGCTCACAAACATATTAAAATATGAAGACAAATCACTGTGTCTGGCCAGCTGACAGCGCAGCCTGCAAAGGGAGCAAGCTAGAAAACTTACAACATGTCGCTGATGCCAGTAAGGCCTTTATAGTAGGCAGGACAAACCCACCGCTCTAACCACGCTGTAATGTAATCACTATGGGAGATTTCTGCATTCTGGGCTCATTTCAATCTAGTATTAAACATACTTTTGGGTCATGTTGGAATAAAAACATTGCTTGTATCGATAAATATCCACCATTACTACTATAAAATGAAAAAATAATTTTGAAAAAGCCCGAAATAATACGATAAATGGAGCTCTGTTTAGAGGGGGGATTCCAGCGTCTCAGGCTCCCTAGAGAAAAACGGCACACCAAAAAATCAGCACTCCTCGGCTTTGAGAGTAAATTCCCAACTGGATTTTCTGATTTGACCATTGGTCTGTCACTTAAATTGTAGCCAACCCCTATGACACGTAATGGTGAATGTACATTTTTGATTGGTTTGAGTTATATTGACGAAAATCGCGTAATTTCCCTTCAGTCGCTTGGCTGCTCGATTTAACTTTGAGGTAACATTGACATACCACACACGAAATTGTTCGCAAACTTGTCCTCTAAAACACTGTCGAGTCAATTTTCGTTTTTCGTTTGGGGGTTTTTTGTTATTGGTGTCAGAAAGTGCAGTGCGCCATGTAAAAATCCCCCCTGCTTTTTCTTCATTAAATGAGGAAGCGCGAGACCGGAGCAGAGCAGATAGCTGCAGCTGGGCTGCTCCCGCTCCCCCTCCCCCTCCCCCTCCCTCCTCTCTCTCTGCACAAACAAGTCAGTGGTGGAGTGCTTCTCAATGTGGGGTCAGGGGAGAGGATTCAAGATTCTCTGTTGTCTCTCTCAACCTAATATATATGGAATTCTGAACAAAATCATATCTAGGCTACATTAAAAAAAATCTGATTTGCATCTGAGAAACCAAATTTCATCATATTGGGGGTCCATGGCCCCAATGTGAACTAAATTAGGAGTCCTTAATATGAAAAAGGTTAAGAATGATTTACAGAAACACAATGCCATGGGTATTCCCTTTCCCTTCCTTTTTTTTATGATGAGGCAGGATTTGGTTTATCAATAATAGCCTACATATAATTTCACCTTTTTTTTCTCGACGCCCCTCCCACACACACACCCCCTCCCCAGTGGCGTGCCTGACCAAGTTGGTGCCCTAGGCAAGATTTGTGCTGGTGCCCCCCCTCCCCCAAAGAAAATATAATAAAAATTATATTGCAGCGAATTCCACCACTGCAGTGCAGGCTCAGAATCGCCCTTCCCCAGTGGCGCTGGAAGTACTTTTAGGAAGGGGTGCTGTAAGGAAGGGACTCTCCGAAGAAAATTTGATGTTTTTTGGACTTTAATCCATATTTAGAAGAATATTTAATTTCAAATTAACATTAGGATTATACTGTTGTGATGTCATTATTCAGTATCTGCTCCTTTTCTCACTCACTTTCATATAAGCACCTGCTCTCCCTTTAGTCGTTTTACACTACAACAGACAGCAACACAGGCATAAACACTGAACTTATTATTATTATTATGGAAAACCAGATTATGATGAAAATCAAACACTTTTGAAGAGAGAGCATATTAAATAAGATCAGAGCTGGGAAGCACAAACTGTTTTTTAATGCATTTTGTTGGTGGTATAAACACAAGACAGCCAAATCCAACAATTTCGAAAATCCCATTTCTTGTGTACTATGGTGAAGGCATGGCCCGCCCGACTCTGCCTCTGATTGGCTTACCCTGATCATGTCAAATCTGAGATATTCAGCCTTTTGTGAAAGGAAGCATTTCAAGCACATCATTGACTCTGAAGCTAATATTTTCTGATATAATGACACCTCAAAAATAATTTCCTTCAATAAAAGAGTGAAAACAAAGGAATTTTGTTTGGCCAAATAATATTTTTTAGCTGCAACCAGCAGCGCTGGCCCCTGCGTGCGCAGACCCTACACCTTCTTGCTGGTCTTGATTTACTGCTGGTGTGCATCAGATAGCCTATTCTAGCTTGTTTGCTCTCTGTGCATCGAGCCTGCTGCTGCCTGGGTGTGTGTGTACTGTCAATGGTTGTATGCTGTAGTGCCCTGCGTGCCCCACCCCCCTCCTCCTCCTCCTCCGTGGAGGAGTGTCTCTGCTGCGGTTTGCTCTGAGTTTGATCTGCACTGAAAAGCGCGCTGCATCCCCCCGCTTTTTTACAGCGTGTCGCCAGCTCCCAGCTGAGAATAATGTAACTTTTCAGAAAGACGCTGGTGTCGCCGTGTCGGCAACTAAATCATATGGATGGGCTATCGCAGCGGACACGGATGGGGCTCAATTGTGGCAGCAGATGACTGCTGTTCACAGGCACAGCTAACAGTATGCTTCATGCATATCGATGCGATTTCCGTTTCCTCATGACTTCTTCTCTCTTTTCTCCTGGCCTTTCTGTAATCTGGAGAGCACTGTCGCCACCTAAAGGTTCTGTAAAATAGGTTAGACACATTCAATAGCTCCCATATTGTAAGAGGCGATGTAAGAGGCTTAGATCGACATCCCCCCGTCAAAAAACGCAATTGACGAACATGTTCGTCCTTGGCACTCTACGTTACTAAACGAAATGACGAACATGTTCGTCCATGGCACTCAATGAGTTAAACTAATTAAACCCTACTCCTAGCAGCAGCTATAATTCAAGTTAAGTCTGCCTTTTTATTTCACTTGATATCAGGCCGCTATGCGGCCTTCAAATCTAGTTTGGTGGGGCTCTGGTGTCGTATTGTGTTGTGTGTGTAAGGTCTGTGTATTGATATGCATGTGTCCTGCACTCCGTTGGGATCCCAGCAGTGCACTCCACCAGTTTGAAGTTGATTGGATAAACAGTTCTCGAGATAAACCACTTTTTGTGTTCCCAGTAGGTGGCGCTATGCCAAATTGCATGGAATTTGGCACTGCACTGTGTTGGGTTCCCAGCAGCCTCCTCCCCAAGTTTGAAGTCGATTGGACGAATGGTCCATGAGATAAACCACTTTTTGCATTGCCAGTAGGTGGCGCTATACCGAATTGCACCAAATACGCCACTGAATTCCATCACGTCTCCTAAGCGTACTCCCCCAGTTTGATGTCGATGAGATGAATTGTTCAAGATAAACCACTTTTTGTTTGCCAGTAGGTGGTGCTATGCTGAATTGTACGGAATTCGGCACTGCACTCCATCAGGTCCCCCTAAGCGCATTCCCCAAGTTTGAAGTCAATCGGACAAACGGTTCTCAAGATAAACCGCTTTTTGTGCTTGCCAGTAGGTGGTGCTGTGCCGAATAGCACATAATTCGGGCACTGAACTCCATCAGGTCACCCTAAGCGCACTCCCCAAGTTTGAACTCAATCCAACAAATGGTTCGCGAGATGAACCACTTTTTGTGTTTGCCAGTAGGTGGCGCTGTGTCGAATTGCACAAAATGTGTCACTGCACTCCATCCGGTCCCCCTAAACACACTCCCCAAGTTTGAAGTCGATCGGACAAGTGGTTCTCAAGATAAACTGCTTTTTGTGTTTGCCAATAGGTGGCGCTATGCTGAGTCTGTGTGTGTTTGGGGGTGGGCTGGCGTGGTATCAGACTTACTTTCGTGATGCAAATTGTGACTGACACTGCCCGCGGCCCGCCAACCAATCCGACCTGGTGTGTGGACATGATGTGGTTTGCAGGACTTTCCAGGTGGTTTCCAGGACTTTCCATGTAGTTCCAGGATATTCCAGCACTTTCCAGGTGGTTCAAGGACTGTGCAACCTGCCCATGACCCTCCCCAGACAATAACCCACTGCCATGCACATTTTCAGCCCAATCCGACCTGGGGTGTGGGCATGAGGTCGTTTCAAGGTGGTTTCCAGGACTTTCCAGGTGGTTCAAGTACTGTGCAACCTGCCCATGACCTTGCCCAGATAATAACCCACAGCCATGCAAATTTCCAGCCCAATCCGACCTGGGGTGTGGGCATGAGGTGGTTTCCAGGACTTTCCAGGTGGTTTCCAGGACTTTCCAGGATTTTCCAGGTGGTTCAAGTACTGTGCAACCTGCCCATGACCTTGCCCAGATAATAACCCACAGCCATGCAAATTTCCAGCCCAATCCGACCTGGGGTGTGGGCATGAGGTGGTTTCCAGGACTTTCCAGGTGGTTTCCAGGACTTTCCAGGATTTTCCAGGTGGTTCAAGTACTGTGCAACCTGCCCATGACCTTGCCCAGATAATAACCCACAGCCATGCAAATTTTCAGCCCAATCCGACCTGGGGTGTGGGCATGAGGTGGTTTCCAGGACTTTCCAGGTGGTTTCCAGGACTTTCCAGGATTTTCCAGGTGGTTCAAGTACTGAACAACCTGACCATAACCTTGCCCAGATAATAACCAACAGCCATGCAAATTTTCAGCCCAATCGGAGCTGGGGTGTGGGCGTGAGGGGTTTTCCAAGACCTTCCAGGCATGAATTACATTTGACGTGAGGCCCACTTTTTCAGGCGTTTGGCAATGTAATGAGTGATGAATCCTAATTTCCCCTTAAAATTTGATTTAAAACAAAAAAATGCACGATTTTGGCCAGGACACTTTTGATTTGTTGTTTATTGGCCATATACTAGTAAATATAACAAGATAGGTGCATCATAAACTGTTACAAATATGTTTTTCAGAAAAACACACAAACGGGTTTGTCCTCCCTATTTATAGGGCAAGCTTGAACATGCAGCTTGACAAACAAACAGAAGAAAAAAAACATGAAGTCACAGCTATTAAAGGCAACAGAAGTGGTTCCCTTACCCAAAGCAGTCTTGTCATGGTGTTAGAGCTGTATTTTTATTGGGAGACTATGTTTTTTTCTAAGGCAGCTTCAGGCCAAACACTGTGGGTGATTTTTGAGAGCTTTGTTCTATGGCTTTCTTTGATGTAAACTCATAAAATGGGAAATTCAAGCCTTTTCGGCTGTGTTGCTGTTGCTGGTGTGTCTGTTCAGGTACAAAAAGACTTGCTATATGTGCCAACGTGTTAGATTCCATCCTACATCTCTTTATGTGTTGGTGGTCAAACTTATTTTCTTGATTTGAAAAGAGTCTATAATGATGATTAATTTAATTCAAGATTCAAGATTGTTGAATTAAGCAAATTGTATATTCTTAGGAAAACAGCCAGAATGATTGTTTAAAATCCTGTAATTGCACAACACATTAGCCTGTTATATCTGGGCCACATAGTTTTTGTTTTTTTTGTTTTTTATGAAGCGTCTACATGTGTGTGTTTAATAAGCTTTGCAAGCTTACTATTTATCAAAGCTGCTCAACTCTGGTGCTCAAAAACACAAAATATCCGTGTAATTACATTATGGTGTTATGTCAGTCATTTGCTCCAGAAAATATTGCTTTTGTGGCTGCATAGCTGTCGCTTCTTTCTTTTTTTATCACTTGAGGTGGGGCAATATTTAAAAGCCTGTTGACTGAGGATTGTTATGACTGAGACCAGTAGGGGGAGCTCACAGCTCATAGCTCACTATAAGAACATGGTGCTGTGTGCAGTGCGGCCAGGTACAAGACTCCTCCATCCCTCTGCAGCAGCACAGAGTCAGAGACCGAGGCGCTGTACAGTGCACAGCACACGTCCATTACATTAACCCAATTTTTTTTTACTCTGTTTACTGTCTGAATACAGTCTATTTCAGTTTGTACATTTGGATTTTCAATAACTTTATCCTGGGGGGATAAGAGAGGTTTTTCTCCATGTGTTTGCAGGGTCTCGGACGGTCAATCACAAAATTGATTCCTGATTGAGATCAAAATTATAATTCTGCTTCAGTATGTGAATAAATTACCATCTTATATTCCCTCTCTGCATCTTTAATATGCATAGCCCACCTTCAACACATCCGATTGACTAATGCCGCAGTAGGCTATAGCAGAGTAAATATTATTTATGATTTTTATCATCCTGTCTACATGATTTCTTTGTACCAAATTATTATGTTTTCCTTTAAAAACTATCATTAACGTTAAACTCATCAATAAATCAATATTTTACCATGCACTTTACCCATTGTTATTACATATTCTACCTGTTGGCTTTACACAATGAATGGTCAAAATAACATGGGCAGATGGAATTGGTACACCAGTGATGGTGTAGTCACATTCACTACACTGTAGTGAATGAGATGGATACCCCCCCCCCCCTCCCCAGTCTGGGATTATAATAAAGCAAACAACTTAATAGTAATAATCATCATCATCATCTGTACATGTTTTCACATATTTAGGCTATCTACAGTAGCCTATAGGCTATAGGCTACTATTCACTATAGAGAATGTTATGAATTGATGTCATAGCCTACGGATTTCTGAAAGGCTGAAGGGTGGACGCCGCACTGGGTAGGCACTGGCAGCTATCCTACTCAAATTAAAATAAAATGTCCTATGAGTTCATGTGGGTTTACCTTCCACTCCACTTAATGCTCGCTGCTTGCCTGTAGAAAGGCTTCACTGGCCTAGGCTCTGTTCTTCAGAACTTCAGACCACTTTGGACTGAGATCCAAGTGCTCCTCGACTTTCCTCCTCCTCGGTCCTTCCCTGCTCTGCTCTGCTCTCACAGGCAGGCAGGCAGGCAGCTAGCTCACCTACCGCCCCGCACCGAGCCCTGCAGCTGCTTGCTTCAAGTGTGTCGTGCCGAGCCCCAGTCTGCTGCGGGCTGCGGCTGTGCGGAGTGCGCATAGACCGTGCGCTCCTAGTGGCAGCGCTATTGAAACCAAGAGGGAGGATAGGGCTATGTTGAACTGACTTGCAGTATCTACTTGACTGTACATTTACAGTGCTTTAGCTCCGGCTAAGCACATGGGTGTTTTGAGAGCGCGGTCCCTTTCTAATAAAACCACTCTGTGGTGGGGATGCATGAGACGTTTTCAGTGTTTGTATCAATCAGACACACCATGTGTTGAACTGTGGGGGCATCGCTTGAAGATTTGTGAGGCGCTGGAGACGCGTCTCAAGGAAACGAGGACCTGCGGGGAAGCGCATGTTTTTTCCCCCTCTCTGTGTGGACTTAAATTAGTATTCTTGTCGGTTGTGTGGGCTTCAGCTTGTATTCGCGTATTTTAGGTCATCTCGGAAAAAAGAAACTGCGAAAGATTGCGGATCAACTCACGGGACAAGCGGGGCAAACGGTAAAAGATCGCGAGTGACTGGTTTGGATTGAAGGTTTTCTGGATATGTCTACCCCGAGCTGTGGGTGACCCAGTACTGTTGAATGGGTCCTCTCAATTCATGGACACCGATGCTGGCTTTTGTCAGTAACTAGGACCTATTTATAACTTCCATACACAAGGAATAGACTTGCCTGTCATATTGGACATCTTTTTCCAGGTGAATTCAAGGATTTGCGCACCAGCCGCGGATGTTGAATATGCTAGTATGGGTCCGCTAGCGTTCATCCTTGTTGGTGGATTACTGTCTTTTCAAGTTGATGGTAAGTTGTCATGTTTAAAACTTTCTCTTGGATGTATTAATAAACATCCAGTTCTGTTTTCAGTGTTTTGCACCTACTGTGCAATTAATGATGCGATGCCAGACACTTACTCTGCATTTGCTACTTAGTTGTTCTTACTTTTATGTCATTGGGGTGTTTGACAAAAATCACATTACAACAGAGCTGTTATGGTTGCCAAATGTAAATCTGCAATCAGGGAACGTTATTATTAAACTTAGCCTATATGTTGTATAAAAGTAGCCTACATGTATTTCACCTCACCTCAACATGCATTCAAGCAATTTGTCTGAAAGCAATTGAAACCAAGGGAGGATATATGTGCAAATAAGGAGAATTCAACGAATTTCATATTCAATAGTCATTTAAACCTAATAGCCTATCAAATGGCAGGGTTAAGGTGCAACAGCAGAGGAAATAATAGCACTCCCAGCCCATGGCATTCACAGTTTAACACCTGCTGACTGCTGTATATTCATTTTGTAAGAGTGGTTGGTATTTTTTATGCATAATGTAATGACATGCCATTTTAACACCAAATGATGACCACTTATGTACTGACATTTGAGAGACATTTTCTCTGTGATTGCCTCTTCTATCAATCTAAATATAGATCATTTATGAATGATTGTCAGGTTGTATAACACTGGCTACAGCCTAGGTGATCCATCTACAGAAGAGAGTGAGAACATTTTCTCCAAAGAAGATAATTAAAGTGATGGTCTTCTCTTAAAGCCCATTTTAGTATCTAGGCCCAATAAAACTCCCATAGATTTGTTGTGAATGTAGATAAAGACCAGTCATTACTGTAGGCCTACCTATCTAGCTCACAAAACCTGTGAATGGGAGGTGATTGGCGAGGTTGTTCAACATTCTGCACTGATGGCTTTGCTGCATGTGGAGATTTTGCGTTTGGATTTCAGGGCTATGATGATTTTGTGTAAAGCGGCTTAAACCCAGGCTGGGACGCTGCCCCACTTCATTACCTCCCATTTGTTTGATTAATCTTTAATAATGATGATGATGTTGATGATTGCAGATTAGATTGATACTGTTTAATTTCTCTAGCCGTTGGAAGGCCAAAAGTGGAGCCTCAGTCCACCTCATCTAACGGCGTGCTAAGTCAGCATCTTTTTACCATTTTACAAGGCTTCCTGGCAATCACTGGCCTACACTGGAGCTGCTTTAATGGAGGAATTAAAACAGCCTCGGCTGCAGAGTATGTGATGACTCACATAAATCATCAAAATAGGAGGAGGGGCTTCTTAGGTGGAAAGCCTGAGTGGGATTGGTCCAGCATGTGAGTTAATGATGGGAGGCAGCAGCAAGATAACTATAACTTTTTAAATTTCATACACCGAAAGTCTGAATCATGTTTAGCTTCTTCTGGAGAGGGCACACCTTGTCACAGTAGTCACACACACACACACAAACACGCACACACACACACACACACACACACACACACACACACACACACACACACACACACACACACGAGAAGTGATGATTCATGCCTGTGTTTGCTTTGTATTGTTTGTACAACTTAGCTAGCAGTACGCAAAGCACAGTGTTTTGTTGTCAGTGAATGCAGGAGTCTGAAAAGAGTGTTTTTTTCCTTCTACCTGTCAACTCCCTCTTTTGTTCTGTACAGCAGCAGAGTTTTGCTTGTGCTCGTCAGTTATATTGTATTTTAGCAGCAGTCCTCATGGCCTCTTCCTGCAGTCAGCAAGTCTAGTCACATTTTTGTTGGCATTTGAATCTGTCTCTTTTCCACTCTCTTTCTCCTCCACCTTTTCGGCTGTCCTTCACTCTGGCTTGAGCCAAGCCCACTGGTTGCTAAGCGCTGGCTGATGGCACGGCTGGCTGGGAGCGGGGTGCACATGTCCCCGGCCGGCCCGGACCACTGAATCCCCCCCCCCCTCCCACACCATCATTTGCCTGGCTGTCACCCTCCCCCCCCCCCGCTGCCTCTCTTCCCCTCCATCCCTGCAGAAGTACCCATCACCCAGCCTTTCAGAGGTAATCTGAGGGTCCTTGGAAGAGGGAGGAGCTTCCTCTAAGAGTCCACTTAGGGCAGACAAAAAGGACTGGAGTTGTAT
Organism: Poromitra crassiceps; assembly: GCF_964638095.1. NCBI lineage: Eukaryota > Metazoa > Chordata > Actinopteri > Beryciformes > Melamphaidae > Poromitra > Poromitra crassiceps. The sequence continues at coordinate 44,014,283 of NC_139642.1, forward strand.
TCACTATGGGGCAGCATAGCCAACAAAGCCAAGCCTTGTGAATGGCGTCAGTCACTGTTTAGTGTGCCGTGATTAATGCTGCTAGTGTGTAGGAGAGGAGAGAAAAGGTGAGATGGAGGCAGAATGGGGGGAGAGAGAGTGACTGTGGAGGGCTTTCAAGGCTGGAAGACAGAAGGATGGTTGTGAAGGAAAATGCTATATCTTGGGGGGGGGGGGGATGGGTGGAAGAACTTTAAAGAGAATAATTTCGATCCACATAGGAGATATGTTCCAATATGTTGGGTGAGCAGCAGCTGTCTGTTTGCAGGTCTGCTCCTCTCTGAGAGTCGACTGTGCTGTTTTTTGAAGCTGCATGGAATAGAACATGCTTAGCATAGTAGACATTCACCCGTGACCCCTGCTATTCTGAGGACCCCTGCATAGTTGTGTCTGATCTAGGAGCTGGTGACATCACATCCTCCATGTGGGGAGACACACCACTGACTGAGGGGTGCTGAAGTTTGGCCCAACTCACACTTCTCTAGGGCCACGGATATGGACACCTGCATGGGCCTCTCAGTGGTGTAGATACATAACCCACCAGCAGGGTTGTGGTTTCACTAATGCTTAGTCAAGGGAGTGTGTGTGTGTGTGTGTGTGTGTGTGTGTGTGTGTGTGTGTGTGTGTGTGTGTGTGTGTGTGTGTGTGTGTGTGTGTGTGTGTGTGTGTGAGAGAGAGAGAGAGAGATTGGAAATATATGAAGAAAGACGCGTATCCTTCAGTGCGATCCTTTCCGAGTGACAGTAATCAAATTTAAAGAATTTAGAGAATATTGTTTAACAAGACATTCTCTTAGTGGGAAATTGGTGCGGATGAGACTTTAATAGTGAAGCTCCCTGGAGACTTAACGGCGCTCCTGATGGCCGTGATTGAATGAGAAAGGTCTAAAGCGCTGGCCTATAATGGAAAGTAAGGCCAGATTAAACTAGTGTACGTGAATGATGAGGCAGGCTGAGGTCATTGTGTAAGAGCCATTGTAATGTCTCTCGCCCCAAATGTGATTGTTCTGCTTGAGTTGGCAGCGTTTATGCAGCGTTACTGTAATTGAGGTTCATTTGCTGGAATGGGACCGAGTGCTGCTGCAATGATGAGCCTTCAACGCCACGACGTGCAGGAAGCAGCTCCTCCCATGCTCTCATCACTGTCACGTTACTCTCTGATTAACATCGCACGACGACTGGAGTGTAGAGACGGTGAGAGAGAGACTCCAAGGTGGCGACTCGCGAGCGCAGCAGGAAGCGCATGCATAGAAAGAAATAGAATGAGAAGAGTGTTTGTGTATAATGAGAGTGGGGTTGCAGGTCACGGTCTCTCTGCGTGTGTGCATGCTCGTGCATGCGTGTGCGACGCGTGTTACTTCACCAGTGACGTGGCCTGTCTGTCTGTCTGTCTGTCAACTCCTCTGATATTCTAACAGCCAGGCCCGGCTACTCTGTGGATCACGTTTCAGCAGCCATCACTCCACACATTCGGCACACAGCACGATCCACTTTGACTTTGAGGTCCTCCTCTTTTTTCTTAGATAGAAATACTGCGCTGTGATCAGGCAGGAATAACAGGAAGTGCAGCTATTTAAAAAATTCCCAGCCCACGTTGGTTATTGTTGCCTTTACATTCTGCAGAAGTGGGGGAGAAAATGTCAAAGTCAGACGACGACGCACATGGCTGATTGTGCTGTGAGAATAGCGTAACGTAGCATAACTCTGCTTTGCTCGGCCGCAGCCAAGCATCCCCCTGACATTTACAGAGCAGAAAAAGACCTAATGCCTGGTTGCTTTTGCCTAGAGAAACAAAAACCAAGAGATGAGAAATTACACCAGAGAGAGAGATTGAATATTAAGAGGCAGGCTGCACTGAAGCATATTGTCTTTCCATATATCCCCAATCACTCCATCTCATTCTCTCTCTCTCTCTCTCCATCTCTCTCTCTCTCTCTCACATGTACACACACACACACATACATACGTGCACAATTGATCTGTTCCTCCCTGAACGTCCATGAGGGTGGAATCCAAACACAGAGAGGGGGTTGTAGTGCACCTGCGCTGGTGCTTACAGTGGGAGTGTAGAGGTGGGGGTGGGGTTGGGGGGCGGGGGGCATGCCGACGGTGAGGTGAAGACAGAGGACGAGGCTCTCACCTGCCTCACACACCTGTACTTACAGAATACACACCTGTGCCTATACTCCGCCCCCCCCCTCGTCCCCCTCACACACGCACACACGTTTAATCCCCGCTCTTTCCCCCCGGCGTCCCTGTTTCCCAAACAGACGATTAAGAGCTTGAGACGACAGGCAGAAAACGTTGATCTGATTACGGTTGTATAATCCCTGATGATTAGATGATAGTGAGTGAATGAACCCCTATTGATCAGTGGCACATGCCCAGGCTGCCAAGGCAAACACGCCGTGTGGAGAACACGTCCTCGTGTTGCAGCGTGGATGTGACAGGCCTTCTTATCCCTGCCCAAGTCGATTAGATTAAGAGCATGCGGCCGAAATGGAGATAGGAAGTCAGGACTGAAGGATTGAGTGTCTGTAGTGGCGTGGACTCGGCATGCTAGCCTCATCACTGTTTTCATGTAGCATGTCGCGCTAAAGATTTGTGTTTGGGGAAGTGTCTCATCACTCTGGATCCTGTTGCCTTCACCCCGCCCTCCGGGAAGGGAGGCATGTCGAGGTTGAATGACCCACACAGGCACGTTCAAATAACGGCGCATAGGTGCAAACACGCATGCACACAGGTAGATACACACAACACACACTCTGATTGCACTTATGCAGGCATTTATTGTGTAATGCAGGAACAAGCAAGCACACCTTCCATGGAATGCAAATAGCTTGAATGCAGAAAACATCATCAATTTAGAACATGCACACATCAATTCACATACCTGTTAGTCTGGTGAAAGGGCTAACAAGTAGGCAACTGTAAAATCTGTTAAAAAAAAAAAAAAATCATATCACGCAAGTTTAGATGTTATAGAATGCACTCAATATAACAAACAACAGTTTTAGGATCAATAAATACTTATAGGGCGATTTTCTCTGAATGTTGCTTTTAGGAGTACAAAACATTCAAATAAGCAGTATTATCTTCTTCAACTATTTTCCGATTTCAATGTATGACGCATCACTTGAAATCTTACAATCTGCACTTTCATAACCTTAAAAAACACTGAAAAGTGACCTTGGCCTACTTGTTACCCAAAACACCAGTCCCTCCCTGTCACATGTTACTATGCACTTTTGATCGCCGTATCAATTGATTCATTCCCTCATTGCTTCCTGTCATTGGTTACTTGTTCGTGAAGTGTTTGTGAGACACTGGTGTGTCTCAAACATGAGGTCAGGCCCGCTGCTGAAAATGCATGAGCTGCGTCTCAGCGTGAGGTGTGTGAAGACGGACAGCCAGAGCACCACGCTCAAACACACATGGGTCACACGCTGACAGAGTGCTGGAGCCGGTGAAGAAATGTCCCCCGTCTCCAGCCGGCTCTATGGATCACCCAGCCATGACGGCCCTTTGGCTTTCCTTCCCCTTCACCTCACCATTAGTGTGACTCAACACACGCAGGCTGCGGGGAGGAGCTCTGCCATTTCAGCTGGGAATCCAGTGCGTGTTTTCAAAGTCCACCTCGCTACGTGAAACAACAACAACCTCTGAGCTAGTCACCTAATAGCCTCTCAAGCCGATCTATCTCTTACACAAACTTCAAATGCTCCATAGACAGTCTGTCCTTCCGCCCATTAAAATTTGCCCAGAGGAAGTTGTCATCTTCTAAAGAAAAAAAGCTTCAGACCAGAAGGATGTTTGATGGTATTCAACCAATCACGACATACTGTACGTAAACAAAACCGAGGCAGGTGATTGGAGAAATGAGCGGATGTCCTGCAACTTCCAATCATGGAAGATGGAACTCATCATTAGTGTTTTGCTTGCACCTGTGTTTATCCTGCCTTTTCGACACAAAATGGCCCCCGTGAAAAGGGTCTATTGCAATTGTTCCCGGCTTTTTTATATTACAGATACAATTATATTTTTTGCCCTGGTATATTTGTGTATTATGTTGTCTTTATCCTTGGTCTTTGTACAAATCTTTTTACCACAGCACGGTTGACATAGTTGCTAGATTTTTATATATATAGATAAGTCCTTTTATGATTGTAAAGGCATATTCTGGCATTTTATTAGAAATAACATTGTTGTATAAGGAGTGCTTTTATGCTATAGACTACAGTATGTTTGCTAACAGGTCATTGCTAACATTGAACTAGCCGAGTAGTCTGACGTTGTATTCTATAAGAGCCTAAGGAAGTTTATCTGACTAGGGAAACAGAAAGCTGAATCTCATTCAAATAAATGGTCTATAATCAGTAGCATGAATGTGCCGTGGGACTGTGCAGACTGTACTTGTTGTGACCCTGCTGTGTAAATCTAGCCACCTTGACCATGGCAGAGTTGATGAATGGCTTCTGGTGAGACTGTCTTTGTTGTGGAGGTCTGCGTGCAGAACGAGGCACGAGCCAAATGTCACAGCCAGCGCTGGAGACTGGAGGAAAACCTTCATCGCAGCCCTGAACGTTTGAACTCTCCAGTTCCACTTCCAGGTTCATGATGCTTTTCCTGGAGAGCTGCTGGCATTAGTGATTTAGAAGCCCCCCGGAACCCACAGCCAGTGCTAGAATTATGACATTTAGTGGTGGTGTGGCCTTGGCCGTGTGTGTGTGTGTGTGTGTGTGTGTGTGTGTGTGTGTGTGTGTGTGTGTGTGTGTGTGTGTGTGATGTGTGTGTGGGTGGGTGGGTGTGAGAGCATCATTAATGACCATCAAAGCCCATTGCCTTTGTGTTAGCACAAATATATGGCCCCGATTAAATTGAATGAGTTCTTCATCCACTTCCTGCTAGCACCCCTGACCCTCCAGCCCTAAGCCAGACCAGATGAAGTGTCCCATAGAATAGACATTTAATAAATCTCACCTGGGCTTGCTATGCTGCAGCTTAACAATACACAAACAGTGCATTATAAGGGCTATTTGTATTACCGTGCTCTGCCCCCTCAGTGTGTCACTGTGGACAGTGTGTGCTTCCAGGTCTTACTGCGCATGTTCACACGCAGGGCGCAGGGCCAGGGGGCCGGCCGGAGGTGGTGCCTGCAGGGCCAGCTGGAGGTGGTGCCTGCAGGGCCAGGGGGCCAGCTGGAGGTAGTGCCTGCAGGGCCAGCTGGAGGTGGTGCCTGCAGGGCCAGGGGGCCAGCTGGAGGTAGTGCCTGCAGGGCCAGTGGGCGGGCCGGAGGTGGTGCCTGCAGGGCCAGGGGGCCGGCTGGAGGTAGTGCCTGCAGGGCCAGCTGGAGGTGGTGCCTGCAGGGCCAGGGGGCCAGCTGGAGGTAGTGGCTGCAGGGCCAGGGGGCGGGCCGGAGGTGGTGCCTGCAGGGCCAGTGGGCGGGCCGGAGGTGGTGCCTGCAGGGCCAGTGGGCGGGCCGGAGGTAGTGCCTGCAGGGCCAGGGGGCCGGCTGGAGGTGGTGCCTGCAGGGCCAGGGGGCGGGCCGGAGGTAGTGCCTGCAGGGCCAGGGGGCCGGCTGGAGGTGGTGCCTGCAGGGCCAGTGGGCGGGCCGGAGGTAGTGCCTGCAGGGCCAGGGGGCCGGCTGGAGGTGGTGCCTGCAGGGCCAGGGGGCGGGCCGGAGGTGGTGCCTGCAGGGCCAGTGGGCGGGCCGGAGGTAGTGCCTGCAGGGCCAGCTGGAGGTAGTGCCTGCAGGGCCAGGGGGCCGGCTGGAGGTGGTGCCTGCAGGGCCAGGGGGCCGGCTGGAGGTGGTGCCTGCAGGGCCAGGGGGCGGGCCGGAGGTGGTGCCTGCAGGGCCAGTGGGCGGGCCGGAGGTAGTGCCTGCAGGGCCAGGGGGCGGCTGGAGGTGGTGCCTGCAGGGCCAGTGGGCGGGCGGGCCGGAGGTGGTGCCTACAGGGCCAGGGGGCGGGCCTGAGGTAGTGCCTACAGGGCCAGGGGGCGGGCCGGAGGTGGTGCCTGCAGGGCCAGTGGGCCGGCCGGAGGTAGTGCCTGCAGGGCCAGGGGGCGGCTGGAGGTGGTGCCTGTGTAGATACAGGATCTACTCGGCTTACAGATTTGGCTCGCCCTACCGGAAGTGCTCGGCTCAGGGTCCACAATGGGGTCTAACCCTAACCCTGATTCATATTTTTAATGTCTATAATGTCTTATAACATCAGTAGTTGCTTGTTAGCTAATCTAAAGGTGTCGGCCATTTTGCCCACGTTAATCCCACCACCTGCCCGACATACAGCCAATCATAATGCGTGCCCGAGCCGATCTTGTAGCCGAGCCGAAATTGCACCACACCTACCCTCATTGACATACAGAGAGACCGCAATGTGTTGGCTACAGGTGGGGGCCCTTGGCACACCTCCAATTATCCACTCATCTCTCAACACTGTTTATCATGGACACCTGAGGCCTTCTCTTCTCCTCCCCCCCCTCCCCTCCCCTCCGCTCCCCTCCCCTCCCCTCCGCTCCCCTCCCCTCCCCGCCCCTCCACCTTCATTTCTAAAGCAATAAGGCACTTATTTATTTCTCCCTATTCATTTTGCCGGGCAGCTCAGCAATGCAGGTGGAGTAAAGAGATTACAATGCTTGAGGGAGAATCAATCGGTGCCATTCATTTCATTGCTCTGCTCTCGGTAGGGGCTGTTGAGAGTAGTGCACACTTGAAAGTAGGGGATTGGTGATCCTTGAGCCCAGCTACAGCTACATTCACATCACACGCACGCACACCCGCGCGCACACACACACACTCGCACACACACAGCTCGGCCATATCAACATAAACATTGCTGCATGTATATCTGACTAATTGCACACATAATTGAGCTCAGCCACTATAGTATTTCATATATTTTACAAAATGCTGAGGAAGATTCAGTATTAGGATGTTTGGGAAGTGTAGTTTTTTCACCTTTGTTTGTCTTAGGAAAGGTGACAGAACAGGCGCACTCCTTTTCAGCGATGCTTTGCTTCACATGCACACAGTTGTACACATCCATCACATCTGGGAGCTTCTCAATGCTTAATGAGCAGCTTGACTGGAGCAACTGGACGTTAACTCAAGGGCTCCTTGACAGTCGTTTTTGAGAGATGGGAGAGTCTCATACAATTTCCCCACCTTGCATTTTCCCAGCTGGTTCTGGGATTTGAACCGTTGACCTTCCAGACACAAGCGCACATCTCATTACATGTAGGCTGCTGCCATAGTGGAGTGCAGAGGCAGGCAGGCAAATGGCGACGTGCATGGCTGCTCTGAAGGCTGTGCAGGAAAGGAGAGATGGCCGGGGAAGGTGTGGTTACACTGAGCTATGTGCTTGAGTGGGCCTGGGATTGGAAATCATTTAATCTGCATCACGCAGTTCACTGTCCCTCCCACTGGCCTGACAGTCCCACAGAGAGCCAAAGCTATTCCTAACACTAATCAGCCCCACAGACAGCAGAACGGTGCCCTCATCAACACACCTCCACTTCACCATAAAGGGATCCAAACCCCCTCTCTCTCTTGTCTTCATGCCTTTCTCCCCTTTCTTCTCCGTTTCAAGTCCGCTATCTGTGCTCCGCTCAGACAGGCCATCTGCCGAGACACAGATAGCATCACTTGCTGTTGATAGCAACCCGTCGTAGAATGGAGGGTGAGAACGAGAGTCGCTAGGTAAACTGATGGTGAGGCTGCTTGAAATGCGAGGTATGTGTGAATAATCAGCCCTTTGCAACACTCACCTGATATTCTGTTTCCCACTGTTATCTATTTATATGCTCTAACTGCATGAGGGAGAGAGGACAAATACACGCAAAGTCAATAAGAGCCCAACCCCACAACACTCCTCCACACTGCCTGAAAACTCCCTCAGAGTGGAACACTATCGGATATCTGTTGGAGGCAAGCTTGGCTGCAGTGGAAGGTTCTTCAGAGCCGCTGCTAGAATTACCCTTGTGTTTGCGTTCAGTGTATAGATCTTAGCAGTGTGCCGAGACGGAGGGGGGTGGGGGGTGGGGGGTGGGGGTGGGGGTGGGGGGTCAGTATGCAGAGCACTGAGGTGGAACCGAGCACATGATCTGAGCTTGCTGGCGAGGTATCACTCCCTCCTTCTCTTCATATAGAGAAGAAGATGCAGCTATAATCTGCTCTGCACCTGTGCTGAGCACCATCTCCGTTTGTCTCTGTATCCGCTGACTGTACGCGATGCGTCGGGATGGATTCCAGCAGAGACAGCAGGTTGTCCTCGGCGACACCTCAAAGTGATGAGCTGCGTGTCTGGTATTGGGGGTATGCTCGCTGCCTGGAGCGGCCGCGCCGCGACGCCCACTGACAGCCCCCCGTAAAGAAGATGAATCTGGGGTGCAGAGCGGGCCGCTTGCAAGGCCAGCGCGGAGGCGTTGGACGGCCGGTAACATCATCCTATCGCCGCCCCCGCTTTCCCCCCGCCGCGCTCTCGCATTTCCCATCTGATGACATGACGGATATGGCTCCGTCACCCGGGCCGCGAGGACAGGATGTAACGGGACAGAGAGCAAGTGAAGGAGACAGAGAGATATATATACGGAGGGAGCGAGGCAGAGATATATAGAGAGAGGGAGAAGGGAGTGGGCGGGTGAGAGAGCCAGGCACAAGTGGGAGGCAGGGGAGAATATATTTCAGAGTGGACAACATAGATCTCATGAATAATTCATTCCTACTGAAATTTCTTTTGAGGTTTTTTCATACAATTTTGGATTCACTCAGCTCACCACACAGCGTGTACTAGGTTTCAGCACTATCTCCCCGCCAGCCATTTTAGAGTCCACAGCATCATATTGCTGAGTCTTGGCCTGGACCTTGCTTTTGTAGTTTGATGTTTTATGGCACGGCAGCGAGTGGAACCTTTGCCTTGGTGCGAGGTTGCCATACGTTAGCTGTGATCAGCACGCGGCGTGCACATGTCTGTTGGCAGAATAACTAATATCTCTTTGGGGAGCCCTTCCCTTTAATGCTCTGACTTAGACTGGTGTGCGTATTGATTTGGTTGGTGGGCTGGAATTTCTCCTGGGAGCTAATAAAAATAATTAGAAAAAGATCATCAAAGGGACCCGACCTTCTGTTGCACACATGAATAAATATGTGGTCAAGTGAATAGAAAAGATCTACATGTGTGGTCACTTGTAAGGGAGATGTAGTAGTGATGCACTGCTTTAGTCTGTACAGGGTCAGGGGAGGAAGAGGTGGGTTGATTGTTAAAGTGGTCTTTTTTTATTCTGGCTTTTACCAAACAATGACAACGCCGTGTATCTTGTTTTAGAAAATAAAATAAAATGTTTTAGATTTGACCTGGTGGTTTTATTTCACAGACCATGCAGAACACAGCTACAGCATACATTGAGAATGCAGAGTATAAAGTGGGTATTGCCTGCTAGCAGCAATGCGAAACTGCATCCAATGAAGCCGACATAAGTGGAGTGAAAGAAGAGGCGGAGAAGAAGCAGCAGCCTCTGCTTCAGTAATCTCTCTCTGATTTCCTCCTCTCTGTGTGCGTGTTTGTTTGTTCTCGGGTTCCTGCGCCCTGGCCTGCAGCAGTGTGGATGACTGCACAGCACAGCGGTGGTGAGAAGTGATGCTGGTGTTATTGCAGACAGGGGGGAACACAGCAGTTTGATTGGAGCGTGCCTCAGAGCCAGTGAAGTGCACTCGCCTCAGCTCAGAGAGCACTTGATTGCACAGCACCAATGATCGCATTAAGAGGGCAACACAAAGCCCATTTAGCGTACAGAGAGTGAGACACGGGGACCGGTAGGAAGCTGCAAATTGACTTTCACTTCTGTGAGGAGCTTGGCCTGATGGCTGGGTGACGGGGGACATACATTAGTCTTTTTTTTTATCCTCCTGCAGGGCCAGTTGCGTAAAGATAAACCTGCGTTTAGACTTTAATGTGACTTTGCTGTAGGCATGCTTGCCTGTTGTTCCTGCTATCGTGGTTGTTGTAGATCTCCAATGGATTGCTTCCATCTCTAAAGAGTGAAGATTTGCCATCTTTTCTTAAACAGCTGCAGTATTTAAACAAGAGTATTGAAGGCAAGAGGCCACGCTCTGGTGCTTTTTTGACAACAGGACCGCCGCCATTTTGGCCTGGGGAAAAAAAGAAGCCTCCTTGCGCCAATGGGAAACAGGACAGAACCAAGACAGCCAATCAGAGGTAGTCCTTCAGGCCAAGATGGCGGATTTGCTGTTTTGCTGATGTTGCAATGGCAACTTATTAACCTTCTGTTCTTATCAATTTAAGTTCTTTGTTTAAACGTCCCACTCTCTGACAGTTAGGCCGACCCATTGCCATAACAACAAATTTCTTCTTAACTCAAGATTAGCCAGGGGGAGTAGCTAGCTACCTCAAAATAAGTCAGTTGTGATATTTAAGTAACAGACAAGTCTTAATTAGCCGATAGTCCGACCTGAGAATCTAAGACCAGTTTTAGGCTTAGAGTCTTAAACTAGCTTTATGCAACTGGCCCCTGGACTGCACGCATGGGGGCATCACCAGGGCAGGGGAGCCACACCATGACACAGTGGAAAGACAGACAGACAGACAGACACACACACACACACATGCAGAGTACAAACTACCTTGGTTTGCTCTGTATAAACGAGGTTTGCTCAGGAAGGGCCCGTCGAGGTTATCCTGTTGTATTGAGATTGATGGTCTTAAAATATAGTCACAGCACATGTGTGTTATTACCTGTTCTACCTTCGACAACTGACCACCTCGACTCAGGAAGGACACTGACCAGTCACGTCTGGCACCCGGCTCCGCTCTTTCTGGCAGTGAAAGGACAATTGTGGAGGCATCTGCTGTGTTCATTTCCACAGGAAAGGGCCGAGCAGATGGAGACTCAAGGTTTAAGTGATTAGAAGGCAGTAGATTGGAATACAAATTGGATTTAAAGAAATTAGACTGATATAAATCGAATGGAGTCGCCACAGTGTAGTGCTGTGCCTGCGTATTGGCCTGGGTGGAAAGCCACCACAGGGGCAGCGGATTATGGGGGAAGCAGATGCTCCAATGAGATAAGAATAAATGTGCATTTGACACCCCTTCTGGGGGAGATGGGGGGTCGCCAAGTCAGACCTTTATCTCGCCCGCCATTTATCAATGTCATTTATCAATTTATCAATGTTAATTAAGGCTTCATTCATGAAGTCACTTACAGCCAGAACACAAACCTGCCCCTGTAATCACCCACCTACCAGTGGTGGGAGAGACGGGGGGGAAAGCGAGAGTAGCATCGCCCTGTGCATTTGGAGTTCCACAAGGCAATAGTACATCTATAGTTCTCTACACAAAGCCAATGAGAACAGATCATCAGGTCATGTACTCCTGGAGCTGAATGTGGTCCCCACCCCCTCTGCTACAAGCCCCACCCCCTCCACTACAATTCCCTGTCTGTGGCCCCACTTAGAGCAAGACACTATGGTGCCTGATCACTAATCAATAGCAGGGAAATGGAGGGATTAGCCCAAATTAGGAAGAGGAGACAACAGAGTACCTGCTGTTCAGGTCAGGTCAATATGCTGCTGTCTGATGGTTGACCCCTGATAAGACCAGTGATGGACTACTACACACTCTCACATGTTAGCATGTGGGTGCATGTGCTGCACAGACACACGTGTGCTGCCCTCAAAGTCTTTGAAGTGTGTTTTGTGCTGATGAATGGCTTTCTCCCAGTTGCTGTCCTCTTGCCTGCATGTGGAGCACTGGGCAGGGAGATGGGGGGGGGGGGTGGGGGGGTACACAGCTTGTCCTGGCTTCCCATGGGAGAGTCAAGTATGAGGCCTAGTGGAACATGTGCAAACCCAGCCAAACAAAGAGCTGGACCCTCCACTGTTCTGGCTTCATGCCGCGCTGCAGTTAGCCCTGACGCAGGCACAAAGGCCTGTGTGGTACACTCACTGTGCCTCCGTACAGCACACACACCATCTTATTACGCCCCCTGCAGCGCCCCGGGGAAGGGCACAGTCATCCAGCAAGCACACCTGCAACAACTCCTTTTCAAGGCAAAGGCGCTACGTTTCATTCACCGTTGATTGATGAACATTTGGCTGCCAGCTGAATCGGTGTTATTGATAGAGTATTGAATCATGTGGTTCAAAACAAAAAGGAGGAAGAAAAAAGACGGTTGGAAAAGTTAGCCTCAGTCCCCTTCCCTTTAGTGCATGCTTTGATTATTTGGCGGTGGATCAAACTCTTTGATTGTTGCCTTGCTTCCAGGGCCTGATGTAAATGTGTGTGTGTGTGTGTGTGTGTGTGTGTGTGTGTGTGTGTGTGTGTGTGTGTGTGTGTGTGGGCCTCTGGCATCTTATCTCTGTGGTTAAGCCTTGGTCACACAGCAGCACTCTGACTGGGGGAGCATTATCATAGCAGCCAGACTTCCAGAGCTCACCCACACTGTGAGACGGAGAGGAAAGAGCTCACCCACACTGAGAGACCTAGAAGAAAGAGCTCACCCACACTGTGAGACCTAGAGGAAAGGACTGGGCCAATGTTCTCAACCCCCGGGGATTAGACTAGAGCCTGGACCTACTGAATTCACACATGAAATCACACATATACTGCTACAATTATTTGTTGGTGGCTGTAACCCCACTCTAATACGAACATAATTTGTGTGTGTGTGTGTGTGTGTGTGTGTGTGTGTGTGTGTGTGTGTGTCTGTGTGTCTGTGTGTGTGTGTGTGGAGTTCAGATGTAAGCTGTCTCTACGCCTCCATACACTGTGACCCTTGGGTCCAATTACCCATGAGCCCTTGCATATAGGGTTGAGAGCAGCAGATGGCTGCGTTTTGACTGGGTTGAACTGGTGGTTGGAGGGCTCAGCCTATGGCCTCCTTTCACATGATGATAACCCAAAGACAAACAAACAGCAATAATAACTATTAGTTGTTATTAATTTAAGCCCCAAACCCCCTCCTTTCTTTCCAGATAGTTTACCCATTGGCAGTTATATTCGTGGCAGAGGCTCTTCTTTCCTGAAACATTTCAGAAACACTGAACCAAAACGATATTTAAAATCTGTATGCATTCCCCCCCTAATCGATTCCATCTCCGCCCTCTCTTCCAGGATCCCGTCTGCGCCAGGAGGACTCCCCGCCTCGGATTGTGGAGCACCCCTCTGACCTGATCGTGTCCAAAGGGGAGCCCGCCACCCTCAACTGCAAGGCGGAGGGGCGGCCCACCCCGACAGTGGAGTGGTACAAGGATGGAGAGCGGGTGGAGACGGACAAAGATGACCCACGTTCGCACCGCATGCTGCTGCCCAGCGGCTCCCTCTTCTTCCTGCGCATCGTTCACGGACGACGGAGCAAGCCGGACGAGGGCGCCTACGTCTGCGTGGCCCGCAACTACCTGGGAGAAGCTGTCAGCCGAAATGCATCTTTGGAAGTAGCATGTGAGTCAAGACTACATTTCTTTACTGATCCTGATTTCCTCTCTTTAGTGTGTTGTGATGTTTAGCTGGTATATTTTCCATCAAGGCTACACTCAGAGAGGTCTTGATCCCGCTGCCTCCAGATGGAAAGACTGGGTTTCCATTCAGCAACAAGACAAACTGAGACGTAATATTTGGACATTCTGTTTTCCTGTCGTTTTATAATGTCATTATTCTAGATAATCATGTTTCCATTTATTTGCAGCAGGATATTGCATTGTATTGACTTTGACAGCTGGAGGAAAAACAGAAAACAAATCAGCATTTAATTTGAGGCTACTGTAATTACATTACATTTGATGATTGAATTTGTCCTGATTTTGGTGTTCTCTAGTTGTTGTTTTTTATGTCTGAAGGAGCTGGTTGGATAGCTCAACACGATTGAATATTTAACAATATTGTAATATTTAATATCCTGCCTATTTTTGAAAAGGGGCAGTTAAGCTCTGGTGTGTTCTCTCAATGTGTGACATGTAGTTTGGTGTGATTATGTTCTGACTTGCAGAGAATAAGAGAATAAGTGTTTTTTTCCCTCCCAACCATGGGTTTCAGATGAATTTGAGATCTATAGCTCAAGGGATCTTGCGTTTTGCATTGAGGTTGTCGGCAGACCTTTGAGTTGGACATTATGCTGCTGTCAGACCGTACCAGAGGGAGATGATGGCATGGCAGACATGGGTCCATCACAGGTGGGTGGGGGTAGAGCGACAGGCACAGATGAAAGTCCTGATGGACATTTGACACGGGCTGCCTGGACTGTGTTGGCGAACACTGACAGGCAGAACCTGAACTGTGGATCACATTACCTTTGAAGATGAGCCCCCCCAGCAGGCTTCCCATCGAGCAGATCCCAAGGGCCTCAAACCCCCTTCCTCCATCAGCCAGAGAAGGAGGTCTCCATGGCATACTGTTAAATTAACTAGTAGTACTATTCCAACATAGCCCTACGTTTTATGCAATTGCTTATGAGGCAGGATTTCACTACACACATTTGATTTTCAGTGGGTTTTTTTTATTGATACACACCGTTTAGAAAATCATGAATCCCCCTACATTACTGTTCTCCACTGGTTTCACTTATATCCGAGTAATAGATCCAAATTTGCCAACCCAGATGGAAACACTTCTGCCGTTTTAAAGCATGTTTTGCCATCCCCCAGGGTTTCGTTCTAGGTCCTCTGTTGTTTTCACGTAACATATCCCTCCTCAGTAATATACCTGTAGATGGTGTTCTCCTTCACGCCTACACAAAAGGTAGACAGCTTTACACGGCAATAAAATCTGGTGAAATAAGAGACCAAACAATCTTATAGACATCAAAAGATGGATTACAAATGTTTCAAATTCTCCTGAGTGGAAATGTTCATAGCAGTGAAAACACACTTATCAGATGTCTGTCTTAATTCCAATGGCTTTCCAGTTACCCTAAAGGGTTTTGTCAAAAACGTTGGAGTTATCTTTGATCCAGACCTCTCCTTTGACATTCACACCAAGACAAAACACCTTATGTGAACCTTAGAAATAGCCCCAGGATTAGGCACTTCCCCTCCATTACTGACTTGGATTACTGATGGAAACTACATTTTGTGCCAGCATTGCTGAATGCAGTGCGGTACTCTTTCCTGCCTGGCGTGGTTTATAAATATATGTGACTTGACTTTACTATACTGTATAAAACAAGGAAAGGGAATGATTAGGGAAGGGTTAGAACAGAAGGCAATTTGTGCTTTTTTGAGCACTTCCACCTAACAGCAGTAGAGGAAGGACCTGTAATGCCTTATGTTATTTCTACAGTAATTATCATGATGGTGGTAGTAATAGGGGTTATGGGCCTTTGGAAAATGGACTTTGTGTATTGGAGAGGAGGGGGTCGGTTGCCAACCAGCGACTGCCTCTGATCCGGTCCCCTGCCTTCCCCAGGGTTTCCCAGCAGCCCCCAGGTGCTAACTGCGTGACAGCAGCTTGATCTATCGATTGGTGTAAGAGGGCTCTCCCAGCCTAAATGAAAATTCATGAAAAATTGATGAAGTCTCCAGATTATTCTTTTATTTTACCCTGTGCTCACACCGTTTCTTGGCCTCTCTCTCTCTCTCTCTCTTTGCTCTCTCTCTCTAGCTCACTCCTATGTCTTGAGCAGCTGAGGGGATTGAATAGAGGCATTGACTGCTTTAGTGGCTCAGAGTGTCAGAGGTCAGGGGGGAGAGGTCAGGGGGCGAGCAGCCGAGGGGATAAGGAGGAGGCAGCAAGGTGAAGAAATAAGAACACATAAGATATGAGGGTTATTAGTTATTAGCAGTGATAGTGGGTTTGCGATGGGAAGGTTCAGGCTAAAGCTCTGTAGGCTTTCTCTCTCAACCAGGTCCGCTGTGTGTGTGGGTGTGTGTGTGGGTGTGGGGGGGGGGCTAAATCCCCACACACTAGCTTACTCTGGTGATTAGCTTTATCAGCTCCTGCCATCCGTCTCTAGTGATTGTAAAAGCAGAGCTAATCGCAGGAGGAAAAACTCTTAGTGGTATTTAAATGTGTATCCATGTTGGATTGGATCAGGTGGGTGGGGGCTTATGATGATATGCCTTCTCACACCCTCCCCTCCCCCACATATTGAACACACCTTTGCCCTCCTTCCGTTCACGAGTGGTTGAGCAGGGCCCCGGTGATATAATTGAATTGCAGCTCTGAAACAGATTGAACTCAGTGTCTACTGAGCAGAGTGCTGCTGCTGCTGTGGGCTGGACATCACGCTGGGCAACACTCAGGTCTACTGAGCATAGTGCTGCTGCTGCTGTGGGCTGGACATCATGCTGGGCAACACTCAGGTCTACTGAGCATAGTGCTGCTGCTGCTGTGAGCTGGACATCATGCTGGGCAACACTCAGGTCTACTGAGCAGAGTGCTGCTGCTGCTGTGGGCTGGACATCACGCTGGGCAACACTCAGGTCTACTGAGCAGAGTGCTGCTGCTGTGGGCTGGACATCACGCTGGGCAACACTCAGGTCTACTGAGCAGAGTGCTGCTGTGGGCTGGACATCATGCTGGGCAACACTCATGTCTACTGAGCAGAATGCTGCTGCGGGCTGGACATCACGCTGGGCAACACTCATGTCTACTGAGCAGAGTGCTGCTGCTGCTGTGGGCTGGACATCATGCTGGGCAACACTCATGTCTACTGAGCAGAGTGCTGCTGTGGGCTGGACATCATGCTGGGCAACACTCATGTCTACTGACGGTACGTGCACATCTACAATGGCAAATTCGCTTTTCCGCTGTGTCGCAGCGTTTTGTGGGCGTGCAAACCAGCTTCCAGCTTGGAGCTGTAGCCTGTAGAAACGTTGTACACAGGAGGGTGCGGGGAGGAAATGTGTAAGAAGAGCTGTCATTGGGTAGCTTCAACGAAAGGTCCCGCCCTAGTCCCGCCCCGCGAGCGTGAAGCCGCTCGGAGACAAGCCGCCTCTAGTCTGCGACAGTGAAACGCTGTGGGCGGTTCCAGCGGCAGGGGGCGCGAGGTAAATGGACCAATCAGACACGGAAATAGAGCAAGACAGCCTATCAAGATGCAGCGTCAAAGCGGCTTTTTCAGCAGGCAAGCCGCCGAGCGCTTCATGATGTGCACGTACCGTGAGCAGAGTGCTGCTGCTGCTGCTGTGGGCTGGACATCAAGCTGGGCAACACTCATGTCTACTGAGCAGAGTGCTGCTGCTGCTGTGGGCTGGACATCACGCTGGGCAACACTCAGGTCTACTGAGCAGAGTGCTGCTGTGGGCTGGACATCACGCTGGGCAACACTCAGGTCTACTGAGCAGAGTGCTGCTGTGGGCTGGACATCATGCTGGGCAACACTCAGGTCTACTGAGCAGAGTGCTGCTGTGGGCTGGACATCACGCTGGGCAACACTCAGGTCTACTGAGCAGAGTGCTGCTGCTGCTGTGGGCTGGACATCACGCTGGGCAACACTCAGGTCTACTGAGCAGAGTGCTGCTGTGGGCTGGACATCATGCTGGGCAACACTCAGGTCTACTGAGCAGAGTGCTGCTGTGGGCTGGACATCACGCTGGGCAACACTCAGGTCTACTGAGCAGAGTGCTGCTGTGGGCTGGACATCACGCTGGGCAACACTCAGGTCTACTGAGCAGAGTGCTGCTGCTGTGGGCTGGACATCACGCTGGGCAACACTCAGTGTCTACTGAGCAGAGTGCTGCTGCTGTGGGCTGGACATCACGCTGGGCAACACTCATGTCTACTGAGCAGAGTGCTGCTGCTGTGGGCTGGACATCACGCTGGGCAACACTCAGGTCTACTGAGCAGAGTGCTGCTGTGGGCTGGACATCACGCTGGGCAACACTCAGGTCTACTGAGCACAGAGTGCTGCTGTGGGCTGGACATCATGCTGGGCAACACTCAGGTCTACTGAGCAGAGTGGTGCTGCTGCTGTGGGCTGGACATCACGCTGGGCAACACTCAGGTCTACTGAGCAGAGTGCTGCTGCTGCTGTGGGCTGGACATCACGCTGGGCAACACTCAGGTCTACTGAGCAGAGTGCTGCTGTGGGCTGGACATCACGCTGGGCAACACTCAGGTCTACTGAGCAGAGTGCTGCTGTGGGCTGGACATCACGCTGGGCAACACTCAGGTCTACTGAGCAGAGTGCTGCTGTGGGCTGGACATCATGCTGGGCAACACTCATGTCTACTGAGCAGAGTGCTGCTGTGGGCTGGACATCATGCTGGGCAACACTCAGTGCTCAGGGAGGAACACAGCAACACAGAGGGGAGGAAGAAGCCTCAGAGAGGTGTGCTTCTGCATTATTAATATGAGCCAGATTGGAGAGACTGGGGCGCTCACTGGGCTGTTGAACATGCACACAACACAACACAAGTGGATGAACAGGCTGATTTAGTGCCATGACCTTACTTGAAGTCTATATGGGACATGTGCAGTAGGGTGGGAGAATACATTCCTGCACTCTATTTGGGGAGAGGATGTTTCATTCTAGCTGCTGTCCACTGTCCTGTACTGAACTCCACTACAACACTTGTAAACGTGTTGCCTCGAGGATACATATCTGAGCAAGTCGACTTACTAATCTAATTCCTCCTCACACACGCTCGCTCTCCAGGCCAGCTCAGCTCTGTGGGATGGATGTGCAGCAGATAAGACAGGAAGTGCCCCCTTTTCTCTTTTCAAAATAAAGTGGGTCAATGAGCAGGTTCATAAATCATGCTGAAGCCTGTGTCAGAAAAGCTCCAGCCGCAGCCACCGCTGCTGAATAAATTGCCAGCGCTGCGGATACGTGTGTATATGTAAGTGTGACAAGGCGCACCTGGGGCGATGGGATCCTGAGGAAAATGTTAATTAGCCCCTATCTCTTCAGGTGGATGGAGCACAGCAGACACGCAGCACTGCTCCAGATACACGCGTGTAGGGTGAGCGCTTGCACTTTTAATTGGATGTGAGTGTGACTCAGGCGTTTTGATGGGTATGTGGGGTGCAGGCGGGTGCAGGCGGGTGCAGGCGGGAGGTGGAACTGGTCCGTAG
This sequence comes from Poromitra crassiceps, assembly GCF_964638095.1. Classification (NCBI taxonomy): domain Eukaryota; kingdom Metazoa; phylum Chordata; class Actinopteri; order Beryciformes; family Melamphaidae; genus Poromitra; species Poromitra crassiceps. The sequence continues at coordinate 44,033,349 of NC_139642.1, forward strand.
GGAGAGGCGTTAGCGAGGAAACGAGGACACACGCAGGGCGGGAATCTGAAGGAGCGCAACTGTATATCCGACGCCGCCGCGTTCAATTTGTAACCTTTAAAAATGCAAATGACAGAGGAACGAAACAGATGTCTCGGGTTGCTTCTAAATGCCGCTCGGAATGCGATGGGATGACTTTTAAAAAGGTCCTTTGATATCGTCTAATGTAGCACTTCTGCAATTAAGCGAATCGTTAGGTAGCATTTGGTGCTCGTACAACAAGATAATTAGCAGGGAAAATAGAGCTGGGGAGAGGTGTGAGTGGAGAGGAGGAGGAGCACCAAGCTGTTCCTGGTGTGTCCGGCACCAGGAGAAGCTAATAAAGGGACAGGCCGGGAGGAGCAGGCCAGGTGGGGAGCCGGGCTGTGCGGCGCCGACCAGCCTTTCACAAGCTCATCTGCTCTCATTATTCCATCTCAGAAATGAGAAAATGGAATGACAAGCGCGTGCGCACGCACACGCACACACACACACACACACACACACACACACACACACACACACACACCTGCCCTCGTACATATAAACCCCTGTAGGCCCGAGGTTTAATCTGCACGGAAGTCCTTGAGAAATAATCAAGGGTAATGGAGGAAGCTGCAACAAGGCAACAATTACGCCACATTAATGATGCATGCTGCAGTTAGGAAATCAAACACAGTCTCAACAATAAAACACAGGCTCGTGTGTTGTCTAAATTATGTGTCCGCCCTCCTGTTACGCCTGGGCGTGTGCGTGTTAGCGTGTTAGCGCGTGCCCTCCTGTTACGCCTGGGCGTGTGCGTGTTAGCGTGTTAGCGTGTGCGGTGGGGATGTGTAGAACGCAGCTTTACAGTTACTCAGGGTTTCTTCTAACCTGACACTGCCAGATGGTTTGTTCTCACATAACCCCCTGGGAACGAGTCATTGGGAAACCGTTTCAAAGGGCAGGCACTTTGAAACTGAAAATACCTGGCAGGTGATTGGATGAACCACCTGTCTATAACGGGCTCGCTCTCGCTGGCGTCACACCAAAGCCCGCCCGTAGCTGCATCATAGGACGCTGATTGGTGAGAACCACTGGTGGTTCAGATTCAAACCAATAGATTGGAGCGTGGCAAGATAGATTTGTCATGTGATCGTCATCACATGATCTCGTGTGAATCCAGCTGCCTGGTAAGGTGTAGGATTCTGCCGCCGGTTGACATTTGTAGCCGGAGGTGATGGAGTTCACCTCGCAGAAAGATGGAGGCAGTGGGTGGAGAAAATAGATGCAGAAAGGCTGGGAATGTTGCCCCGCGATAAGAGCGATGCTGAAAGCAGGCGAGGGGGTGTGAGAAATATCTCCCTCTGATAAAACGCACCAGAGGAGAAATCCCTGATTGAATGTGTCAGCTCCGTGTCTGTGCAGCTGGAGTTTGCCGGCCCCTGTAAAGAGGTGCCGTTATCTGCTGGGATTTACACCTTTCCCTACGTGCCTGCGCAGACACACGCACACACACAGACAAACACAAACACACACACACACACACACACACACACACACACACACACTCGCGTGCACACACAAACACACACACTCACACACACACACACACACACACACACACACACACACACACACACACAGTCTCGTATACACACACACACTCGCGTGCACACACAAACACACACTCTCACACACACATACACACACACACACACTCGCGTGCACACACACACTCTCACACTCACACACACACACACACACACACACAAACACACACACACACACACACAAACACACACACACACACACACACACACACACACACACACAAACACACATACACACACACACACACAAACAAACACACACACACTCGCGTGCACACACAGGCCTTTGCAGCCGTGTATGTAGAGTACAGTAGCATGCAGATTACTCTCTTATCTCATTTATCAGCCTGCTAGATAGCCACAGTAAATAAGTCCACCCTCCCCACCTCTCCCAAAACACACACACACACACACACACACACACACACACACACACACACACACGCACACGCATGCACTCACACTCACACACACATGCTTGATCTCACAATTGTGAAATAACAACATTGGTCCACAAAATGTTTTTGTTTCACAATAACGGTTCTAAAATTGTTGAATGTGAACATCATGTTTTGCCTCAGTCCAGCTGTCGACCGCTCAGTCCACCGCTACTTCCTGGTTATAGCACCGCGCTGTGAGCATTGAGCCACGGACATGCGGGAGCCACGGTTAAGTTTAGGCAACTAAAACAACTTGGTTAAGGTTAAGATTAAGGTTAAGGTTAGGTTTGGGGTTTGTGTCGGGGTTCAAAACGGGACACGGCAGGAGAGGAACCGGCTCCCTCACGACGAGGAAGTTGCAAAGCGAGGACGTTACTGCGGAAATATCAGACTGTATATAAATATCACCTCAACGATCGTTGGAGGTCGCTAGCGGTTGCCTCTCGCACACAAACAAATGTTACCTCCTAATAATGTTGAAGCTGTTTTTGTGGAAACACAGTGGCTTGCAGAATGCAACGGAAATTCTGAAAAGAAACCCATCACAGAGAGATAAATCATAGCATACTGCAGTCCCTCAACGAGCACTCTGACCTTCTACTATCACACACGCACACACACACATGCACACGCGCACGCATGCACACGAACACACACACACATACACACACACACACACACACACACAGGCACGTTCACATGCTATGTCCTGAGACTGCACTTTTGCTATCCTCAGCGGGCCTTGTGTCCCAGGCCTGACCTCCCCAATTCCACCAAGGGAAATAGAGCGTCTGTGCGTTACCTGTACAGGAAATGAGTGTAGTAGCAGAGAGAGGCAGAATATAGAAGAGGGAGAGTGTGGCGCTCTCTGGCTGACGGCTGACAGCAGGAACAGACTAGAGTAGTGGAGCCAGAGCCCAGGACAAAGATGGAAAAGGGAGGCGAGGAGGTGCGGGAGAGGAGCGGTGGTAGAGAGAGAGAGAGAGGAAGCAGTTAATGAGATACAGGTCTTGGATGACTGTTGGTCATTCTGCTCTCTCTCTTTCTTTCTTTCTCTCTCTGTCTCTCCACCCCTCTGCCTCCCCCGCGGCGTAACCCTCGAGTGCAAAAACAGGATTAAACAAGTGTGAATAAACAAGTGTGTGCGGCGCTCCGTCATGGCTGCCACAGCGCCTCAGAGGAGAGGAGTGAGCCGTCAGGCAGAGAGCGCTGAGCCAGCCGCTTCTCACGCCCATTAGTGCCCGGCAAGATGAAGCACCCGTCCTGACGCCTCGCCCGCGCAGGCTTCTGTTGTTTCTGCTTTACACCCTTTCTCTCTCTCTCTCTCTCTCTCTCTCTCTCTCTCTCTCTCTCTCTCTCTCGCTCTCTCTCTCTCTCTCTCTCTCTCTTTATAGCCACGCTGTTATTGATGGCCTCTCCACGCTGACAATGCGGGTCTATTGCTTTGCCTCTCCCGCCTCTGTTTTGCCTCCTCTCTCCTTGTCCTTCGGCCCCTCGCTCCTTTCTTCTCCTCGACACCCCCCCCCCCCCCCACACACACACACACACACACACACACACACACACCAGCTACCCCCCCCCCCCCCCCACACACACACACACACACACACACACACACACACACAGTGTGGGGGTCTGTCTCATCACCCATGCTCCATACTGTGGTTGCTCGCTCTGGCATTAGGATGGGCTCCTAAATTGTACTAGCTTAGCAGAGATGTTGTAAGAAGCGAGCAATTCCAAACAGCTAAAAAATAAAGCACCAAATAAGAGTTGACTCTGCCTGCCTGTCTCCTTCTCTCTGAGCACATCCAAAACAGCTCCTACAAAATAAAAGAGCTGACTCTGCCTGCCCCTCTCCTTCTCTCTGAGCACTTCCAAAACAACTCCTACTAAATAAAAGAGCTGACTCTGCCTGCCCCTCTCCTTCTCTCTGAGCACTTCCAAAACAGCTCCTACAAAATAAAAGAGCTGACTCTGCCTGCCCCTCTCCTTCTCTCTGAGCACTTCCAAAACAGCTCCTACAAAATAAAAGAACTGACTGTGCCTGCCCCTCTCCTTCTCTCTGAGCACTTCCAAAACAGCTCCTACAAAATAAAAGAGGTGACTCTGCCTGCCCCTCTCCTTCTCTCTGAGCACTTCCAAAACAGCTCCTACAAAATAAAAGAGTTGACTGTGCCTGCCCCTCTCCTTCTCTCTGAGCACTTCCAAAACAGCTCCTACAAAATAAAAGAGTTGACTGTGCCTGCCCCTCTCCTTCTCTCTGAGCACTTCCAAAACAGCTCCTACAAAATAAAAGAATTGACTGTGCCTGCCCCTCTCCTTCTCTCTGAGCACTTCTAAAACAGATCATACAAAATAAAAGAGCTGACTTTCTCTCTGATCGGGGCAATTTGAGATGCAGAGCGAGCTGTAAATAATTGAGAGCTGTCTGCAGGCTGATTATTGATCACGTTTGAAACACAGACTGGCTGAGAGGCTCGTCCTTTCCACAGCCGGACTGCACTTTCATTTCTGTGTTAATATTGACTGATGCTGCTGGTAATTTATTCAAGGCCTGTGTCGCTGGCAGGTTTGTCAGCACGCAGATTCATGTTGACCATTGTCAAAGTGAGTCCCACCATACAGTCTTACCTTTATAATATCAGTCTATCAATCTGTTTTCCATACTGAGTAGATAACCTAACACTTACTCTTAAGTCAACTCTAAACTGCAGCACAGGTGTGCTTACAGCGTTTAGATGAACACGTCTGATACCGCTCTATTTGCTGACGAGTGGGCGAGGGGACAAGTGAGTGATCATAATATGAATGGAAAAGTGTGACCCTGAGTGAAGTCCCAGGAGGCCACCGTGTTCTGAGGGTGGCTCGCCGTCCAGTCCAGCCGGGCTTGGATCCGCTGACCCCTGGAGAACCCTCTGCCCTCTGCGATCCACCCCAGATCTCTGTCAAAGCATCATTCCTTAACCCAGCGCTCCCCTCCGACGAGTCTGTCCCTGTGTAGTGACTGACCTCCCCTCCAGCCCCCTCCCACCCTCCCACCTCTCCCTCTGAGACTGCCAGAGATGGTAATCCATCATGTGGCGCTGGCGCTCGGGGGGGTTTTGAGGGCTGTGAAGTTCAGGCGCTAGCTGATACGGGTTTGAATCGAATGTCGCCGAAATTGATTCACCCTCTGGTGTGTGGTGGAGGGGTGTGTTATTTCAGCACCGATGTTCATGGTTGGAAATGGCCCAATATTTCCTGGGTTACTCTCTCACACACCCTTTAAACACACATTCATTCACACGCAGACGTGCCCTTGTGCAACGTCGCAGTGTGCACACCGCTGCCGGGGAGGGTCAGGACTCAGGACTCAGCCAGGCCCACGGTCCAGCCTGTTTATTTAGGGCTAAGGCTGTCACACTGCACCCATGACACTCTGATGGATAGGTCTTATTGGAGGTGCACACACACACACACACACACACACACACACACACACACACACACACACACACACACACACATGCACACACACACACATGCACACACACACACGCACGCACGCACACACACACACACACACACGCACACACACACACACACACACACACACACACACACACACACGCACACACACGCTTTAGGTGAAGGGTTATTTGACAGTTTTTCTAGTTGTGAAAATGGTGAGGCCTGTCTCTCTTAAAGCAGCCCTGTGGGAACACAGGAGACAGGCCATTGCTGCTTTATTAGACATTAAAGCGTAGGGAGGGAGAGGAAACGAGGGGAGGAAGGGAGGGGATGACATGTGACACACACACAACTGGCAAACTGGACTCAGGGAGTTGTAGTTCATAGCTGGTTGCACCTTTGCCAGCCTTGTGGTTTAGAGGATTAAGTAATCATTCAGTATATGTATATGTGAGGTGCCAACTGCCTCCAACCCCTGGTGACTGGATTTCTTTGAACTCCTTGAAAGCCTAAAAAATTTAAAATTGTGTTTCATAATAATTTCAGATCATTATTATTTTTGCGGCAATTGATTTGTGTTGATTGAGATCATGTGGGCATTTTTTCCCTCCCCTGTAATTCCTTGAATGTTTACCCGTCATTGCTTGGCTCGGGGCCAGGGCAGAGTTATAGTGGGTCCGGATGTGTTATGACTTGGTGATCTCTTGATGGCGTGGACAGATATTGTGTTTGGATTGGGTTACATTTGCTGTAAGGGACACCTATCAGCCACCAGAGCCCCCAACAGCTGCAGACCAGGGGTGAAACCTGATCATCCAGTCTCTGCTCTCTCTCTCCCTCCCTCTCTCTCCCTCTCTCTCTCTCTCCTCCTTCCTCCGTGTCCCCTCCCTCTATCTAATCTGCTTTCCTGGTGTTTGAAAGTGATACTCCAAGTGTTTTGATCAGTTTCAAAAGTGAAGGGAGGCCAGATTAAATGTTAAAGAGGGTGCTTTTCTAAAGCAGCTGTGGATTCGTTTGGCTTTACAGCCTGGCCTTTACATGACCGTGTTCCTGCATCCATTGGACATATCAG